>NC_084706.1:18329379-18661104 GCF_033807575.1 Cydia pomonella | reverse complement strand
AATTTCATTTACTTAATCTTCATGTAACTTTGTATCGTACATAGCGAGGAACTCTTCAGCAAAGTTCAACTGCATTTGCTTGAAAGTTGTAAATATTCAACTCTAAAACTCTAGCCAATTAAGCAACGGCCATAGTGTTGCTTCCAAGAACTTTCTCGAGAGTCATGCTTTTATTCCGGGAGCTTATTGCCTTTTAATTAATTAAATGAAAACCGCCTTCCGACAATCGGGCAGGTAAGCAATTTTATCTGGCTTAAAACCGAGAGCGGTATTCAGATTATTAAAAACCTGATAGATAGAATTTCATCTATAAAGCTTAGCTCACGATTATTAGATGCACTGTGAGTCGAGTGAAGGTCGAATTATATCAATAAACATTGAATTTACCCGCATGGCAGTTATTTTTTAGGCATATATTTATTTCAAATACACAAAATGACCACATTTTGTTTAAATCTGTAAGATCATGTTTTATATCCAATATTGATTTCCGCTGCACGTGCAATTTGTCTTTCGTATTTATCACAGTCCGTTCCAAATGGATACAGATAAATTGTATCGGATATTTTTTAACTATATCGACACTAGATAGATGGTATACAACCAATTTAGAACGTGACATGTATCGTCCGGCGCGGGGACAGATGACTCCTCCATTTGTTGTTACTTCGGTACCCGGTCGTATCGCATGGGCTTCGTTTAATTGAGCCATTTGTGCTGCACTCTGACATTTGCACAATGCAATGTCGCTTTACGTCCAACTACTGTCCGCGTATCAAACGCTCGTGTAACCGAGACAGATGAATGCACCCTTTTGAATTAAATGTTTGAATCTTTTTAGATCTTTGTCAAGTTTAGCTCTTTTGATTGAGAGCCCAATAGGTTAAGGAACGATGTTTTATTCGCCAAGTTAGTTGGCGACATTTCAAGATTATGTCGAATAAATATTGTGTAGGTATGTTAGAAAAAAAGTTTTTTTTGGCATTGAAACTCCAAATAAAAGTCTACACTTGGACAGTTGTTACAAGTTAAAAGTGAATATTTTAACAATAGTTTTGTTTACTATTAAACTCCCCTGTGCGCCACATAATTCGAGAGTTTAATGAACGACCGGGATAACACATAACTTCCGGAAGATCTTCTCCCGGAGAATATCTTGGAGTTTTCATACCAGCAAAATAGGTTTTCTGTGGATGCCCAACTATAACAAATAAAGCCTACGAAATAAAATACAAATTTTATTTAAAAGTCATGTTACACAACGTTATACGAAAAGAATGGTTAAATCAGTTAAAAATAATTTCGTTAGCCCATAATGCCAAATTTAACACCAAGCACGATATAAACCATACCGCAATAGATCAGAAATGCCCTCGACTAACTGCAGCTAAAATCAACATAGACAACCGAGTAAAATACGAATAATATCTCATTATAAACACTGCGTCATTTTTAATAATATTAACTAACAACAGTAAATTCATTATATAACTAACCTGCACAAATTTTCTTCATCATCATACAATTTAATAACTTGTTAAAATTCATCGTAATAATATAATTAAATAATTTGCATAAGATTCTCGCTTATAAATTAATTTTAATTTCTTTCTTTTATATGTTTCCGATAACAATACGAACTAATTAATGATAATTGAATAACCAACATTCAATTATGGTCATATGGCCGCCCGTATCTCTGCGGGGACCATATGTCCACAAGAAAAAATCACTAAATCAAAATCAGATTTCTAAAATGAGCATCCCTATTCATCAAAGATAGCGATGCCAAATCTGATACCGAAAAATCATAACTACTTTCTTCTAATTTTAACATTTTCCTTTTCTATATACAAGGTGCCCGTGGGCATTGCGAGAGATTTTAATGATGCATTCCTGATGGCAACAGAAGCAAAAAAAATTATATGACTTTTTGTGAAATTCGACAAAAAAGAATTTTAATTTTTTATTTTTATTTTCCCTTTTTTTGAACACTCCTGTACATAAAACGTAATTTTTATTGATGAATATATAGCCTAAAATTAACTAAAAAGATTTTTTTTTGGGGGTAGCCTCTCGAATACATTTTTTTTTTAATTTTTCGATGTCAATCAATAGATATGTCCAGACTAGACCTCAAAGTGGCAATACTGCAGTCAAAAATGTGTTTTGTACAGACTTATGGCGAAAGAATTATTTCGAAAAACATTTAATTATCGCTGAAACTAGGCCTAATCCAGAAAATTTTATATGACATTTTAGAGTCTAAATATTACCAGGAATGCTTAGTTAAAATGTCTCGCAATGCTCACGGGCACCTTGTATATATATATATACAAAAAATAATGAAATCACATACGAAATAAACAAAGACTGGCAACAAAAATTATACCTTAAGTATAAATACTTAAATGTAAGTACCAATTTATGAATAATATTAGTGTTTAGAATGTACTCTTGACAATACCTAATAAGTTGACTTTCTGATTCAAATGTAGCAGAATTTAAAATCTAAATCGATCTTTTTCTAGTAGGAATAGGTAATCTTGTAACTTTTGCAGGAATAGCTTAAGCTGTAAGTGAAAGGTCAGACTTATAGACTGTAGCAATATCTTGTATTTGACTAGTAGGAAGACCAACTAACGGAAACTAGTAAATGAAGACTTGATCGCGACTGCTGCGGTGTAGTAGATGCTGTCAGAACTTCTTGTTCATTTAGCCGGAACTTCGATAGTTTTCCGCCTGATTTCGGAATGCTGCAAATTAACAGACAGCCAAAAGCTAGCTATTCTGATCGCACAGGCTCTAAATTAAACGTCTTTGAAATGCAAACTATTAAACTTGAAAAACTATGCGTTTATACCGATGTTTGTTATTATGTAGATGTAGGTATGCAGATTTAATTTTCTCATTTGTTTTATTTTTGTGTAATCGGTTAGTTAGTAAAAATTATAAACATGTAATATTATATACAGTACAGTAATTTAACGCAAAAGCCCTGTAAATAGGTTGTTACGGTTTTTAAATCCATACAAACTGAAACCGATAAAAATAGAAATACATAGTTATATACCTACAGCGTAAGAAAATATAATATTTTATGACATACATAATTTTAATGTGCCTACGACGGTCTGAAATTCGAGTTAGAGTTTAAATATTCATTAAAGCGTAACGTAAGTATAATTTTATTTGAAGCCAGCTTATAATATTTTACTTTGTACGAGTAAAGACTTTTTTTTAAATTTTAATATAAAACTAAAAAGTTTTACGTGACAGGATGTGACGACGTACGTTAGCCCGTTTCAAATGACATTATTAGTTCCCAAGCCATACAATTACATACCTATACAATGAGCTTTTGTAGTAAATTTAATAAACACTAATCCAATTCTGACTTACTTATTGTCGATATAATAGTTATTGAATTAAAAGTGGACTTCTCAGTATGTGACTTCCCATGAAATTATCCTACTTCGCCTTTAGGGCTATATTACGTAGTTATTAACTTACTTTGTTTATTTACTCAATTTAAATCGCTGGCAGTGTAAAGTGAAATGTAAAAGCCACTTAATACCTACAGAACGCGGCGACAATCTCATTCCGGACGACAAATTGAGAACATCTTCCGGGCGGCGCCACCGCGGCCGCGGCCGCTCGCCTATGGAGAGAATTACAGTAGGCCCACCATTGAAATTCGCAGGAAATAAAGATATTTCGTAGAGAACACTTAAAAAAAGTATAAATAGCTTACCGGGTTATTACCTAACTGCCGAACGTGTGCCGAGTCCCTTCTAATTCCTCTTGATCAGTTGATCCGGGGGAAAGGGAGCACCCTGGGGGCAACGGTAAGTCATTTCTTGCTGCCCAAGTAATTGCTTACTGGTGCTGCCAATGTCCGTGGGCTCCGCAAGCTCCGCACAGGGCGTCCTCTCAATGAGGGAGAGTTCACCCGAGTGTGTGCTGGAGAGCCTTTGGGCCGGGCGGCTGCGGTCGCGGATGGGGCCGTCGGGCCGGGCGCCTTCGGGCGTGTGAGGGCACATGAATGCCGCTGACCTTTATAAAACTGCGGTCCCCGTAACTGTCTAGGCAGAGGGCCTATGATGACGGCCTGAGGGGGTGTGAACCCGGGGTTTTATATCTCCCGGCGTGGAGGTTGTCATGAGGGACCAGTGTGTGATGTCGCCCTGCATATTACCTTTGAGAGGGGCGCTTCGGCTCCAGGACCTTCGGGTCCAAAGAGGGGACGGCCTCGGCTGTCGGCAGCTGGCGGTGTTCGCGGTGGAGTGCTTACTGCGTCCGTGTCACCGCCTCCATTGCTGCGAGATAGACATACCGTGGAGGGTTTAGTCGGTATTTGGCCCCTTGGCCACGAGTCCGACATAGCCGTCCTAGTTCCCTGGCAAAGCGGAATGCCTAAATGCATTACTCTGTAATTATTTATTATCCTTTAAATTTATTGAACTTGTATTTTAAAATTATATATGTAATGAGTCTATTGCCTGAATTAAGAAAACATTCATTAATTCATTCATTCATTGAAGGACTCCGCAAATTTGGGACCGACTTCAAACATATCAGTTCAGTTGCTAAGGCATGTTAATGCAATGCATGTTTTAGAACACCATCGCCTGCGTGTTGGCTACTAAGAGCACTATCGACCCAATAGGACACCCGTTTACAAAAAATAAACAGAAAAAGTCTGAATAGCCTTCAAAATACACCACAGATTTATTGAAGTAGCTGGTTGACTATAGTTCTGCCGTATGTAGGCTGCAGATAGTTGCCACTGTATCGTTTGCGTCTTCAACATAACTTTCTCACGTATAATATGATAAACCAAAAAAGTGCAACAATCATATAAATATTGGAAATATCCACAGTAAGCGATCTTTATTTCTTTAACTTGAAATATGTGCAAAATACTGAGCAAATCTATCAGAGCCTACTCAGATTTGCTCAGACCGAGGCCGGTGCACTCCGGTAAATGGCTATTTGTTGCGGCCGACACCTGTCCCGTGCCGCAGACCGAGACCCTCTAAGCCCGCTGTCACCCGCTCCGACATTATAATGGCCTATTCGGATTCCCTAATGCTCACTAACATCGGTAGGACAAATGCCTTCAGATTATCACGCGAATATACCTATTATTGACGACTTTGTTACGAATTATACTTAGACAACATTGACATACGAGGCAACGAGCACACTTTGATAATTTAAACACGTTCATAAAGTCAAAGTATTACGATTCCTGTACAAAAACGCAAACAATATACCCAAGGAAGCCAGTAACCGCAGTTATAAATTAATTTTGTACTAAGCGGAAACGTCTGCGAACGAAATCACAATTTTTGAAATAAATGAACACGCAACTCCGGTAAAGCTCTCTCTACCATCTGAGCTACAGATACTTACCCGTTCGCATATCTCCGCCATAACATTAGGTACCTAACCTAATGTAAGAGTGTTGTGCGGTCACCTCTTTTGAAAAAATGTACGTCTTCTACTGAAACTTTTAACCTAAATAGGTTCTGAGTTATTTTATTCTGGGATTACTAATATTTTTAATAATATCACAACTGTGAGTAAAATTTCAACTGTAGGTATCTGAGTAAGTACCTAATACAGTAGGTACATGTTCCAAAATTTCAAATAAAATCATCTAGCCGGGTTAGCACATGACTGGCGCGACAGTATCTCGTGGCGAGATACCCGTCACTCTTTAAGTCTTAGCACGCACTGCGGTTTTTAAAAAGCGGTTCCGCTACCGCAAAAAATGTAACATACGGCATTCTTTATAAGCGCACGCACTTGCGATTTATTTCTGTGACTGATTTTAAAAACGCAACTTGCTACATTTTGATTCGCGGTTTGCAACCGCGCGTTTTTATGTATCCCATACTTTATGTAAGGCAGCGCCCCCACTGCGGTTCGTAAAAAGCGGTTTTTTCGTCATTTCGGCTCAGAGAGCGGAGCAGTGAGGTGTATGTTGTGCGCTGCATTATGTCGTCGGAATCCGAAAGTTCGTTGCCGGTCGAAAGTGAAGCGTTGCCGGTATGCCTTCAAATATCTTTGATCTGTTAGAGGATGCACCCAGTACTTATGTTGGCGAAGACGTTTTCTATTTTTTTTATTTCTTAAAACTAAGGCCACAACACATACTGCTCTGAGGAAATCCATTGTCATACTGAACGTGAAAACCGCGGAAACGCAACCGCAGTGCGAGTTCCTCCGCGGTTCAGCGTTTTCGGCCAGACTGCAACCGCAAGAAATAAACCGCAGTGCGTGCTAAGCCTAATTAACATAGTTAAAAAAAACGGGTAGTCTATCTCGCCGCGAGATACTGTCGCGCCAATCATGTGCTAGCTAGGCCTACAGGATATATCAGTCAAACTAACTCCATTATTTGTATAGCTATGTGTCAGTTAACCACACTTATTTAATATCACCGCCCAACTTAGAGGCAATTTCATACCAGAAAGGAAAATAGTATTTTATAAAATCGTGATATAATAGAGAGCTTTTCAGTCGAGTACCAGGTTTAGGCAACGAAGCTTGCTGAGTTGCCTAAGTAAGGTACGAGATTGAAAAGCTCGATTATATATGTATCACTATTGTATACAATACTTTTTCTACGAGTCAACAAAAATAATACTTTAAACTAATAGAATCATATAGGTAAACAAACCAAAGGTACTATTTAAGATACGCGAGTAGCCGCGATAGCTTCATACTCGTACGCGCCCCAGCCGCTGGGGCCCGGCGGGTTGGTCAACGACACCTTCTCGTAACTCATGAGGCCCTGGTACCTACTTGCTCCTTGATAAATTCAATTTTTAGACAGTTTTTTCTTGATTTTGGCCACCGTAGCCTATGGAGACTAACAAGCAACGCTAAGCGGTTTTGCGGTTACTATATTAAGGGTGTCACATGTGCGTTTATGACTTACGAAGCAATTACAACTTGTATAGTAGAAACAATTGCTTGATATACAACCTACAAGAAATAATTAAATTGAGTTTTGTCCTCTTGACCGCGGCGAGCTGTGATTGATCAATTTCATTATAGTTGACTAAACCGTTTCGAAATGAATATTATAGTTGAGTTGGGAGCCCATACATGAAAAGTACCCAATAACAGTTTGTTATACGATTAACATTCGATATTGTTTTCATACAATTTAAATATATGATACACAAATACTCGTAAATAACGATACTTAGGTAATAATAGTATAATATTTTGTATTTACAATTGTTTCTGTCTTATAGAACATGCATAAAAAGTACTTGTTCTTTTTCTTATTTTTTCGCAAGTGTAATAAAAAACGTCGTTCGATACACGTGGGGAAATGTCATTCTTCACTCGTCCTTCCGCACTAGCATCAAAATGTACTATTTTTAACTCACTATTGGGCTTTTTCGTTGATCCTTTTTTGTGAATGTTTTTAATGATGAGATTTCAACATGCTCGGTTCCTATCTACAGCATGGCTTTAATATCTACACAATTTAACCTTATGATAATAATTAGTTTTTTTGTTAAGTAATTCGAGTCCCAGTCTCTCCCTTTATATGAAATATACTACTGACTAATCGACTCTGAATACAACACAGAAGACTAGACTATAAAATTTACAATTTAAGGTAAACGTTCTAGTACTCGACATGATACTGCGATGTAATAACTTAAATATGATATGTAGTTACTGGGACAGTGACAAGCACTCGGACGTCTACCTTACACAGTGAAAAACTTAGGACATATATCGCAGACAGAAATTTGTGAGGTTAAAAATAGGTAACAACCATGTACAGAACCTATGGACAGTCAGTATCAAAAGTAGCTTAACAGACAACGCGTCAAAATTATCTACCATCCACTAACAGCTTAGAATAAAAAGAGATATGGCTATGTATGTAGAACAGTTCGACTATAAACATAGATAAGATGTGCCATACCGCGTGCGCCTGTGAGGCTAGGACATACCTACGCAATGCCACAAATTAAAACACGTTTTAATATTTCTGACAACATACCAAAAACAACCTACTTAATTTGGTCGGGTTATTTGTTACCCACCATTAACCATACTACATTCACGGTGGCGAATAAAAAAATGTGAAACTGTGATAAGGACAAACAATAATAACGCTTTCTCTCTCTGTTACTCCTACTAAAATATACATAAGATATTCCGTTCTGTCAGTTCCCCCCACCACTCATGCACAATCCATACTTAATACTAGATTATTTACTGTAAAAGAAAAGTATTCCTAGGTAGCAGATACTTTTGACACGTTGTTTCATCCATGCCTGATGATGCTGACTGTACTCGTATCTTTTCAAATACGTGTGATTAAAGTTTCTATTGAAATTATAGAAACTTAAATATATTTGGTGGATCTGGATGGGTGGATATAAGGTTATAGATACATAGCTATATGTAGGTTACATAACCTATCAAAATGAAGCATAAAATAATGAGTAGGTAGGTGTACCTACTATACTTACTAAAAGAAACAAAAATATCACTAAAAACAATTTTAACTAATTTAATAAGTGAGTATATAAGGTTTAAATACTTTAAATAACAACATTAGTTTACTAAAGTCATATTAAGTAAACATTTTAACAAGTAGGTAAATAATGTTATCTCGCTTACAATTAGGTACTAAACTCAATGTCACAAGTTTATCAGTAAACCGCCCAATTCCTAAATATCATACGTGGGATGACAATCAACCGCATCTAGAATCGTCCAAACTGTTAAAATATTATATCGTAATAGTATTAATAGAAACATTCAACGTATGTACAACGTAGACGAACACTAAGCATTAATAAGGCGATCTTCATATTGTTTGCGGATCCACGTCACTGTCGTACGTGAGCGGGACAGCGCTATCCAGTATAGTGTCCGATGTGTATGCGCATCCAATGTGAAGACCACCTAACACTACTGACCACACTCGCACTTCGACGCTTTTTTCTGGGTCCGGCTTCTAAAAGCAAAAACCGGTTTACGTCTATTTCATTATTTGTTGGATCTATAAAATACCTAGTAATTCGATGGCACTTCGAAGATTCACAGTGCAGATCATAAATCTAAAGAATATCAGTCAATAATTTGGATTGCAATGTTGTCGCAGTGTACAGTATTGGTGTTTGCAGTATTCGTTGCGTTTGCATTCAGCACATCGCATTATGGATATTTCCAAGGTACTTCATAACAACTTATTTATGTACCTACTTGACCTTTAGTCGTAACATGTGACTTGTGTACCTAATTTATGTTTGTGTTTTGTTTGGTTTACCTTGTTTTATTTGAACTGCCACGAAATAGGGTCTAGTTAAAATCAGGCTCTTTATATCAGTTACGAAGGAATTGTTAAATCATGTTAAATGAAAAAAGTGAAATCAACATGTGATATGAATCCACAAATACAAGAAAGAAAGCACTCGTTTATTTAGTACATGGGTCATGTTACTTTTTACTGCAAGTTTTGGTGTCCCCAGAAGAAAGTATTTGATATTTATATTTGTAAATTATATAATTTTTCAAATTGTACATCAATAATATATTTTATTATCAAAGTAAAAAACAATTTTACCTATTTTTACTTATTTTTTTATCAGTAACAAAGTTGTCATTATGAGTAAAAGAGCTGCAATGGGACAGTAACATAAGTAGTTGTATATTTCCATACTGTATGCTATAAATTCTAAAAATAAAAAAGCCAAGGGTCACGTATTGAGGCCTATTCTGTGCTTATCATTTTTAAGTAGCTAGTGTAAGTTAAAAAAATACGAATATTACAATTTCAAGATTATATAAAGTCGTGAAAACCTGCAGTAAAAAGTAGAATGACCCAGATATCCTGTTTTTTAAGGCTAATGTCAAGTTGCTATGAAGCTGCAAAGTTGTAGATAATAGTAAATACTAATAATTTCGAGAAACAATATATTACCTAACAAGAAAGGAAACGACCGCTTCTCCATACGAGCGTAGTCTACATTACCCTCTCTAGATATTAACATTATAGAAAACATTTTAAGCTGTTTCATGTATATTATATATTATGTAGGTCGATGCCCCTTCGTTACATTTATTTTTTAATTATTATATGAATTGGGAACTTTTAAAAATGTATACCTATGGAAAAAAAATCACTCCTAACTCTTATAATAATGAAAAAAATAGAAAATCAAACGGAGGGGCATTTCTATTAACCATAGCTATGCCCACTCGTTTGACTTTATATATATCCAATTAGTTCTCAGTAACTTTTTATTTTGTAGAGTGCAATATAGTATTATAATATAATCTATCAATGTGAATGTTAATTTTCAATATACACTCTAATTTTTTTTTTATATCTATACGTAAAACCTAGTGTATAGTGTAAAAGTCTGTTATATTATCTGTCAAAACAAAATTTGACTTATAGGGAAACATGACAAAGTATTATTAAGTTTATGTTCTGTCCTAATACTTAATATATACGAACAATCAATTATTATTAACTACATTACTGATATTGTAAAACATTTTCTGTTTTTCATTGTTACCTACCTATTTCTAATTAATGTAGCCAATATATAATAGCTTTTATATATTATTATGTAGGTAACATAAGCTTAAGGCTAGGTTCACAAGCAAATTTTGTATGGCAGATTTCAAGACCATCACGGCGTCTATTCAAAGAGAGCTGTCTAGCCTTGTAAATAATTTTTGAAGTTTCAATACACATTTTGCTGTCACTACGGTATTCGAGAAAATCCCGTATACGGGAAAAATTAAGACGAAAGGGGACGACCGCCCCGAAGCCGCGTGTCCATACAAACATAGTCCCCATTTTCCTCCCTGGATATTAACATTTCTGAAAATATTTTTACACAATTTGATATGTTTTAATCATAGCTATGCCTTACCGTTTGATTTTATTTTTTATTTTTTTCAATATTATAAGAGTTAGGCATATTTAAAAATTTGTATTAAACCTGTTTTCGCTCCTAAGTTTTATAATAATTAGATTAGATTGCACCTATAGCCTATAGAGTGAAATTATCTGTATCTATGTTCAGTCTAGCTTCGTTAGATGCTGTATACGAGTCCTTGGCTTGGAGCCCTAGGCCATAACACAATACCCAATATTACTATTAAGTTTCTATATTACATGCAATGACTGCGTTCCGTATCCGGTTACGTACATATATGAGGAATAAGTTAACTTTACCCTATCGGGAATATAAATCGGGAAATTAAATACGTTCGGGAAAACCTATTTCCTTTGGACATTATGAAAGTTAACGATTTGAATACATTAGATTTTCAGTTTTGTAATATTTTATTTACATAATAGATATATACAGAGGTATTACAATAACTGTACAAATACTAAACTAAATTAAAAACAAGCTTAAATCTAAAATAGGCCTTTGAGGTATTTCCTAGTTGTATCGCAATGCTGATACGTTGTGCGAGGATGCCGCCAGCTCTTCGGTCACCAATTACGTCACGCGATTTTTCCAAAAAACTTGTGCGCACTGGGACCCTATAAAGTTTCAACGCCAAATGGTAGTTAGATATATAGATAAAAACTGTATTAAAAATAATAAACTTACTCTTTAAGTGAGACAAATTTGCAGGTCCCTTGAAGTCTCAATTATCCAGGTTTCACTGCAAATATAAAAGCCTGGGTAGAGAGTACCATTTTGTACCATAGTTTAGTATAGTAGATACTAAACTATGGTACAAAATGGTACTCTCTGGTAATGGTAATATAAGAGCCTCGGTAGAGAGTACCATTTTGTACCATAGTTTAGTATAGTAGATACTAAACTATGGTATAAAATGGTACTCTCTACTGAGGCTCTTATATTTGCAGTGAAACCTGGATAATTGAGACTTCAAGGGACCTGCAAATTTGTCTCACTTAAAGAGTTATTCCACTTACCCAGGCCAGCCAGCCAGGTTAGCCAGGTATAAATAAATTTCGGTCTCATTTACAGAGGGTTCCATTAATAGAGGTGAGAATAGAGGTTATTTCAGTTATAGAGGTGGTTAGTAAGTTATTTTGTAAACATTATGTACTGAATTTTAAAGTTTATTTAAATTTATTGTGAATAATTCTAAAAACAATACATTCTTTCACATTAAATTTCATAAAAGCTTCTTTGCGTCTCACCATTATAATAAACGGAAATATTTTTTTGGTTTTTCATGTTTTTTACCAAGATTTCGTTTCTATAGTTTTAACCACTTAATGAAACTTGACGTCGTTTTTTGACGAGCGGAATTTGTGGGTAGAGTAAAAATTTATAAAAAACGAGAATTGATCTGGAATAAAGTCCTAATTATAGAGGTCATAGATTGACGTTATTTCATACAGAGGTCAATTCCTATAACATTCTAAAAAAACAATTGAACTAAAGTGTTCTTGTAAATATAGTCTCATTAAAAGAGGTAAATACACTCTTTGTCTCAATTATACAGGTAAATGTGACTATAAAATCCAAAATACTAATCTCAGTTATAGAGGTTTGTTTCGTCTCACTAACAGAGGTAATTCAGTGCTAAAGTGCCGGAACCACACCATGAGTCCCAGCTATGAAGGTTTCTTACTTACCCAGGTCCCACTTAACCAAGTTTCACTGTATTACGTTTCAAAATTTCAGCGCTTTCTACTTAAAATTGTGTATTTACTCTAAAATGGTAGGCTAAAACTAAAATTAAAACTTCATTTGTTACAGCTCTTTTAGTGTAAACTTTTAACGAAAAAAAACGCTACTTAGTTTTCACATGACGTAAATGTTTATGGGCTTTAAGACGGAAGTATACCACGTGATCGTCTATACAAAAAGAGAAAACGTTTTTCCACTTCTAAATATGTTCCATTCTCCATGATTTTTTTGTATGTTATTTTTTCACAATGAAAAACTAGGTTTATAGGTTTTCCTTTTTTTTTCAAAATTTCCGATACATTTTTGTTTAACGTGAAACCTATAAACGTATAATATATTATGCTAAATCGATCGATATTAAAATCAAAGTTATTTAGTTAGTGGAAAACGTTTTCTCTCGAAATGGAATTTCATAGAAAAAGAACCGTTATTTCGCTAGGATCGCAAAGCTATTCTTCCCTCTTAATGAACTTAAGGCTTTTTAAAGAAACAAAACGTCTATAACATTGAGGCACACTACACTTATACTTTTGCAAGTCGGTAAGTATTTACTTATAACTTATCAAATCAGCCTTATGATCAAAAAAACTCTACGAGTAAATTACTTAACGTGATATTTTTGAATTTACTATTTCATCTGATACGTTCAATAAGGCCCAGGACCGGGCCGTGTTACCCGCAGTACCCGCACTGACAGTGGGCCTTCTTAGCCCTAGTACAAGTTCAAGAATAAAATTATATATTTGCCTTTCCTCATAGAGTTCGATAACTTCTGCTTGCTATCAAAATATAAATCAAGAATCTCGCTAAAAAGAAATTTCGTTTTCGTATAAAATATCATCAAACACAGCAGCAACCTCTCTTACTGATTGTATGGATGCTACTGACAAAATAGCGGCGTCTGCGAAGTCAAGCGTTTTTGCCAGCTCGTTATATCTGCTACTTCTATGTGTGCGTGATGTGTTGAACGAATAATATGTACTAGTAAGTATACTAGTGCAACTGCTTTTTTGAATGCCGGGCCTTGTTGTCCACAGAGCCTTATATGCCTCACCTACCTTAGAATTAATTTATACATAAATATATTACGCCAAGAACTCATGATAAAATTAGATTTTAAAAAAGATAACCTCTTGTACACGTAAAAATGAGGATTTATTAAGGTGCCGATGCCGTTTTAAAGGTTAAGTCACAGAATTTAATTTCCTACTCAGTTTGTACTTTGTCGCAGAGACAATAGTATAGTATGAGGTCTTTAGCGACTTTCATATTGCTTGTCACTGTGACAAGGTATGAAATGGGTCGGAAATTAAATTCTCTCTTAAAGTGATTTTTTTTCTTCCCCTGTGGTGTGGGGTGTCGTTCGATAGGACTTACAAAACAAATAGGGGTCTTCAATAAACAGATGAATAGCCTGTTATGACAGAAGGGTAACTACGGAACTCTACACTGAGCACATGCTCTTAGACTTTTTTTTTATTGTTTCACTTTTTTTACACCTCCATGGTATGTGGCATATGGTTGGCCATGTTTACATGCTTTAATTTAACTTGTTTAAATTAACCCTTAATTTAATTTGTATTTGTTTGTTACTGTAAAAGCCCAAAGTACGGTAAAACCTAGGATTCACTGGTGAAATCTATGTTTTACCGATTCCAATCGTTTAAAGCCCGAAATGTTACATAATCATTGTTCAGTTCGGGCTTATACCGACATTGGTTCGGTAAATCCTAGGTTTTACCACAGCGACCGGTAAATATTGAATCATGTCATCAGATTCCTGAGAAATCCGATGAAAATTTTGTACCAGTGTAAGGACCGTTAAATATAGTGCTATTTAAGATGATGCTTCATATGGTTTCGGCTATTTCTCTGGTCATTTATTTAGGTTTAGATCTCCCAGTTCTGCTGAAGTGTGAGTAAACTCTACTCACAAGCAGACTGCGGCCACCAACCTGCGACATACTGCACATTCGAACGCCTTAAACGGGGATGTGATTCGCTTTAGGTACAGGCGGTACAGGTGACCAAATAAAGTATTAATAGTTCTCGTCTGTTTATTGTTGTCCCGCTCCCACTCACCACATCTGACAATACTTTTGACACTCGTGCTTAATAGAAACACCATAGTGACCATTGTTAATGTTCTAGATTTGCTCTAGAATTTATTACAATTTTACAACAAATAGTTGCGTCGGCACTCACTCGAGTAAGAGAGGTAGGATAGGGAGAACACAAAGTATCATCAAGAATACCACCCCGTGTTACCCTGCCGTGACCCCGTCGCCTCTTAATAGCGACCCACGTATGCCGGGGAGCGCGCGCTAGACATCATGCACCCGTCCGTTCAAGAGGTATTAGGTGCTCCACCCACATCGACCCCCAAGAAATCGGGCAAAATGCAAAGGGCATTACTCGAGCCGAGCTGGAGTTCCGAGAGATGATGTCCACCCTGGCTACTGCCAAACCTCCCGCGCGGCCCCTCGCCTTTGTTTCACGCTACGCATCCGCTAAATGGCCGACGACTATGACCCATGCGATCCATCGTCATTCCGCTAATATGACGCCGAGATCATAGATTTGTTTTAATTTGCGTTAACGCTCTGCTCGGACCATGCGCTTCGTAACCGAGGCGTAAAGCCATCTATATATTTTATGTCTCTTCAGCGTGTGACTTGCCAGTTCAGTTAGTTCCGGCTAACCGAGCCAACACGCCTTTTTAAGGTGTGTGAATTACGGAGTCAATGTAGGTATATAAAAACCCGAAATGAACAATGTCTATTTTAATATTCCGGGCTTTTACTGATCAGCATTAGTAAAACTTAGTAATTTACAGTAACATAATTATGTATGGTGAAATCTTGCGTAAAGTGACATAAATAGTTATAATCCGCATTTTACGCGCAAATACACGGGAATATCTGCCTATCGTCCTGTAGCCGACCGCGTGGCCAATCTGCAGACTTTGACATCCGGCTGGACGAGCGCCGCACGGCGCGGAAATTTTAAATATTGCATTTCCGACTAAGGGGTTAGACCCACTTCCCATTATTATACTGTTCTCAAACTTCACGTACATACGAGGATCGATGAAGATGAGAAGATCGAAGTATCGAGTATGTAAGATGAGATATATGGCATATAACAATTTGCGCATATGAATGTCAAATAAAGCTACACCGACTCTAACGCTACACCTCTGACCCGAGAAGATTTAAAGTTGTAAGATGGGTGACAATGCAATATATGGTACCATCGAGCTGATCTGATGATGGATACTCCTGTGGCCATAGGAAGTCTATGATAAAACAACGTAATCTAATTGTGTTGGATTTGTTAGCCGTGTCTCCATGAGTTTTAATTGCATGTTGAAAGAAAAGTACCGTCAGCAACACAAGTCTCTATCAAAAACGAATTACTTAACAAAAAGCCTATTCTTTGTTTTGTCTAAGTATTATTACATATTACCAAACTTACTTTTAACCTTTTTTGCTGAATTTATTGAATACCTTTATATAAAGATTGATTTTTTCCTTAAGTCTCGGTATTAACAGTACTCGATGAATGTATAATATAAAAAAGCCAAGAGCAAAAAGGTGGTTTTTCCGTGTTACATTAGGCGGACTTTTGTTTGATTCGGTGTATCTACTTCCCTGACTAAACATCATACGTACTTACTTACTTAATATTTTTATTGTTTCAAATACTATAAGAAACCGTTCTAGTCGGTATTCCTCGAATGATAACGGATATCTTTTTTCTTTAGAAAACCGCGCCGCAGTGAGAGCAAAAAGGCAGGTTTGGGGCTCCACAACTGAGACCGCTGGATCGTCAAATGACTACATAAACTATCCAGAAAATCAAAATCAACAATTACAATACGTTAAGCAAGATCAGCCAAATGTGTCTTACATCTACTATACACCGCAATATAATGATTACTACAAACCCCCTCCGCCACCCCCACCACCACGTCATTGGGAAGAATATTACTATCCCTACAACAGATTTCCTCCACCGCCGCCGCCACACGATGGGAGGCATCCCCGACATCCAGATGATTTTGGTCCACCACACAGACCTCCTCCGCCTCCACCTCATCATGGTCCTCCATCTCCACCGCCACCTCCAAACGATGAAAGGCAATCCCGACACCCTGATGAGTTCGGTCCTCCACACCATAGACCTCCTCCGCCTCCCCCTCATCATGGTCCTCCGCCTCCACCACACCATGGACCTCCACCTCCACCGCCGCCTTCACACAATGAGTGGCAATCCCGAAATCCTGATGAGTTCGGTCCACCTCACCATAGACCTCCTCCGCCTCCACCTCACCATCGTTCACCGCCTCCACCTCACCATGGGCCTCCGCCTCCACCACACCATGGACCACCACCGCCACCCAACCATGGTCCACCATCTGATGATCGGAAGCCTCCACCTTCGCAGTCTTATTACAATTATAACACTGACCATGGCAACGAAGCCTATCAGCAACCTGATGGTCATAGTCCACCTCATGACACTTATGAGCCTGTACCCCAAAATCGTGGGCCTCCACCGAATGGCCAAGGACCACCTAGTGCAAACGGACAACCCGGTGGACATGAGCCACATGGTAATAATGGGGTGCAACTTGGTATTACACCTAGTATTTCATCCACCCAGAATACTGTAAATGAACAAATTCTTCAAAATCTTAAACTCATCTTCAGGGAAGGTTTTTATAATAGTACTCAGAACGATCAGACTCAAAATGACTCAACGGATATCAAAATTACCGGAATATCAAGGACAGAGAAACCTAAACGCAAAGGAGGGCAGCCGCTTAGTAATATCGATGCAAATACAAGCGATACAATAACTATCACTCCCTCGCCTCATTTAAATTTTTTCCAAGTAATACCTGTGACACCAGAAAGTTAGTTCGGTTATATTCTTTGATAATACTTGTATTATTTTAGCTATTATTATTGATATTATTGTATACTCATACTCAGGTAAGGATAAAATAAATATGTTCCATTTAACATTGTCTTTTGTTTTATTTCCATTTTTTAAGCAACGTCAAAACTTACCTTATAACGTTCATTTAAACATCAAACATTTGTAATATATATCAATACATGAGCATTTCTAAAAAGTTTTATGAAATTTCACTTGTAATTAAAAGAGCAAGTAACTTTTTTTTTTATGTTGAGTTACATTTTAATAAATATTTCTTATAAATACTCGTACCAATGACAATTTCAATTTTAAATTTGATGAAAAGTTGTACCGGAACATACAGTCGAATATATGACCCGCCTTACATGGTACATTGTTGTATGTACATATAACGTACATTGACCCGCCTGTTGCTATCTCTATTACACTCGCATAATTATATTGCTGTTCCGCCCGTTCCGTCCGTTTTATGATGCTGGTTATCAATGTCACTGTGCGAACTTGACAGCAATATAATTATGTGTTCTCGCGCGTTGCGTATCGTTAATATAGTTTCTGGAGTTGCAGGCGTAAGTACATAGGCTACGGAGACTGCTTACCATGAGGCGGGCCGTATGCTTGTTTGCCACCGACGTAGTATAAGAGTGCAATGTAGATGTCAACAGGCGGGTCAATGTACGAAAATCTATATGGAAAGCGACTTTTCTTTATTATGAATTTGATATTAATTTATTTACAGAACAACTAAAAGTAACTGAGCTTCTGAGCCTTCAAGATTACCACTTCACTGGTTTAACTAAGCGATCTCCTCAAGGCGATGTACCTTCAGGACCCGAAAGAAGTTTTCCAAACGATGGAAGATCAGATCGCAAAAGATCACCGGATCCACCAAGCAATCGAGGACCATTCGGTAACAGAGGACATGGTCCGCCTAGCGCATATGGGCTTGAAAAACAAGGACCACCACAAGGACATGGACCACCTGGCTTACGGGGACCCCCTGACAGACAAGGGCCGCCACGTGGACAGGGACCGCCTGACATACATGGACCCCCTGATAGGCAAGGGCCTCCATATGGACGCGGACCACCTAACAAACAGGGACCCCCTGGTAGATACAAACAACCTAGCGATCATGGACCACCTCCTGGTGAGCGTGTACCACCCAGCGAACGCGAGTCACCTGGCGGGAACACATCACCTGCACCTGGCGGGAACACATCACCTACAGGTGGTCACGGACTCAAAGCCGGCCAACCTTTTAATAGAGAAGATGCCAATATTGATCACTCAATAGCTAAGACTCCATCTCCTTTCCTAAACGTTTTTCAAGTCACTGCTGTGACGCCAGAAAGTTAATTTGGTAAACAAATCATTAAATTAAAATATTTGCCTCTTTCTGTTAGCTTGAGGATAAGATTGTAATTAATTACGTATTGACAGAAATAAGTAAACTGTTTACCAATACACATTGGCATTTTAATTTCGTATAATGTTGCTTTACCAGTCAGACAATTATATGGTAGTCATTAGTTGGTTAGGTATAGTATTTTTCACATAGCTTGGGTACGGCGACAGCTATCATATCCATACAATTTATAACCTTAAAATGCAAAATATGGATTGATATGACAGCTATCAGTCTGTCACCGTACTTAAGTTATGTGAAAAATACTAGAGTAAGTTTGTATGAGGAGATCCTGTTCTTTAAATAAAATAAGGCTTTATTGTGTACGAAATATCATTAGATATTTAACAATCGCTTCTCGGCGAAGGAAAACATTGCGAGGAAACCGGGCTATTCCCAATAAGGCCTAGTTCCCCTCTATGTTGGAAAGCAGTCACTTTCGTAAAAACTATGTTTTTGGATTAGGTTGCGGAGCGGATCCTAGAAAAAAACCTCACAGATTCCAGCATACATTGTCATATACATATACACATAGGCAAATTCTCAGAAATTGTCTCAATTGCGCGTCAGTTGAAATGTGTAAGGTTTTTTAAGTAACTAAGGTAAGGTGGGATAAGACTATCACCGGGGCAAGACTAACAATTAGTTATTTGGTTAGTTCTTCTGGACATTTTCCGCAAATCGACAACCATTGTGCCTACTTTGCGTAAAACGAGGTAGCGCTACTCTAACCACCCTGGGAAAGTAGGGAAAGTCTAACACTATGGTAGTTTTACCCCACATTACCTTAATCAGTATAGTGAATATTTTGCGGATTAGGTAATTGTAGACGTTATGTCACTTACACTTCGTTACCTAAAAACAAAAAATGTTATAGGTTCATACTTTATTTATTTATTTTTTACATTACATGCAGATCAGATGCTATAATCACTTAATGTAACACATATGTATACACATACATATAATGAGTATATATTTAAAATAACTTTTTATAACAGAGGTTTTGAGTAGACTGTAAATATACGAATGATTCACAATGGGAAGTTATTCGTTAAGTTCCTATATGCAAATACATAAATTGGTAGGTATCCAATGTGTTGTGCTTAATAATAATAAATTACCGTGAATATTTTGCGGATTAGGTAATTGTAGACGTTATGTCACTTACACGATTAGGAAGGAATACACAAAGTATACCAGAAAACCTCAGATGTAATAATAATGTAATAAACCTATGGACCGAGAGCCGGCTAGCACTCGGGCCGGGCACAGTATGAATCATCTTTTAACAATTTTTATTTATTATATATTATTTCAATTTGTCAAGCACCAACAAGCTTGCATCGGCCGTCAGCAGTACGTCTGTAATTAGCCTGGCATGCTCCTGAGAAATTCGCTCTTTCGTCTTTTTTCGTTGTAGTTTCAGATGCTGCCGTTGTTGTTTCTTCGGGTTTATCCTCCTTTGCTTCGTGTTCTTTTGTCACCGTGGTTGAAGAAGGTGTAATTATCTTGTGTTCTCCTTCTTTATTGTCCTCGTTTTCGTCATGACCATCCTTGGCTGCACTAGGAGTAGTCACGGTTTGCTCTGTGTTGTTCTTTTCGGCGTTACCACTTTCAGGTCTCCAGACATTATGTACATCTTTATGGATTACTTCTGCTGTTTCTTTAACCTTTCCAAAAAAATCTTTGACCAATCCACCTTCCACTGAATAGAGTATTGTTGATATTAAACAACATACAAAAATTATAGAAAGCTTCATTATAAACAGCAACTCGTTGTAACTTCTTGTAAATTATAAACTGAACTGTAACATCTATAACGAGTACACGCTTAAATAGATAACGACTTGACCTCTTGTAACTTATCAGTTATGTACTCGCGCATGATATGTTCATGTTGGTATTGATTTAGACAACTTCAATATTCTTTACTTATAATGTTGTTTTAGTCTTGCACTTACAACTTGAAACAGGAACAGGGTCTGTAAATAAATAAATAAAAATATATATTGGATTATTTCTAAAGTACTAAGTATTAACTTTACCATGAATTGAAAAACTGACGTTTTTGGATCAAATATTAAGGCTCCACTAGGCTCACTGACTGAGGCGAATCGAATCGAATCGCAATAGTTGGCCGTCTATACATTTACTATGAGTGGTAAATTCGATTTGACGCGCCGCGGCTCTTCGTCAATAGACGCAGTTTCATAGTACATGTAAAGTAGGCTTTTAGAAGCCTGTCTGACTCTAGAAAAGTGTCATTCATTACAGTTGACTTTTGTGGCTAGTGCCAATTCAAAGCTAGCTGTAAAATTGGACCATTATTTGGGATAAGTCAATACAATATAATGGCTTAAAAAGGCAACAATAGAGATTTCAAATATAGAGAGGAAGATGGAGCGAGAGGGAGATAAATGCCATGTACAATAATTTTCAATAGTCTAGATTTTTTTTTTTAACTAAAATTTACATATAAGGCCGTGTTCCCACTATGGCGTAACGACAGATAGTCGTGCATTGTGGCCTGTATAGAACGATAATCGTTCTGTAACTTATATGTGGGAAAAAAACAGTCGCTGTAGCTCTGGTAAATTAATTATGTGTAGTTGGGTCAAGTTTTTATGCAGGCAGCACGTAGAAGTAACCTGTACAAAACCATATACCGAGGTAAAACCATATTAATATACATATTTATAGGTATATACTATATATAAGGTCTTGTATAATGTACAGTGGTAGGAACAAAACAGTAAAAGTAAGACTTGTTGATTAGGATTATTAGAGGTTTTTAGGGTTTCGTAGTCACCTAGAAACCTTTATAGTTTCGCCATGTCCGTCTGTCCGTCTGTCCTCGGCTTTGCTCCGTAATGCTAGTGCTATAAAACTGCAATTTGGCATGGATACATAAATCATGTATGGCAACAGAACGGTAAAACAAAAACTTTAATTTTTTATGGTACAGTCAGCATCAAAAGTAGCGGATGAAACAACGCGCCAAAAGTATCTGATATTCTGGATAACTTTTCCAAAAATAGATAAATTTCTAAAATACGCGTCCAAAACTATATCTTTTACAGTCTTAGTTGTTCTATATTAAAGACATCACTTTTTGTTAAGCTGTTACAGAATGGTAGATACTTATTAAGCGTTTTTTGATCCTCTAATTTTGATGCTGACTGTACTTGCCACACAAAATGGTATTTTTAGATTTTTTTCCTTTGACCCAAAAGTGTGGGGTATCGTTGGATAGGTATTTCAAAACTAATAAGGGTCTTCAAAATCATTTCAGATAAAGTTAATATTTTAGGAAAAAATTGCTGCGAAAGAAACAAAAATGTGTCGCCGATCTCCTCTTCTAACTTTTGAACCATGGGTCCAAAAATATGAAAAAAATTGTGAAACAAAAGCTTAGTAAATACTTTAAATGAAAACTATAGTGAACATGATCGGTCTAGCCGTTTTTGAGTTATTGTAAAACACTTCCCTTCTTAGTAAAAAGACGTACAAAGCGCTGTGAAGGTTACTCTCTTATACTTGTAATGTATATGCTACTTACTAATTAATAGCCCTCGTTCGGCCTGTTCTGATTGGTAGCTACGAAACCCTACACTAAGCATGGCCCGACATGCTCTTGGCGATTTTTTGTTTTTGTTTCGTTTTGTCAATTAAACTTGCAATAGTTCCTCAGTAATCCTTGGTTTTACTAACGGTTTTATCTCGGTCTAGTCAATCCCTAGATAGAATTGTACAAATAGAATCCTCAAGAATGGCAAAAGTAAATAAATACCTATGACATAATACTTTTATGCTGAGTACCGAAACGTTTCTAAGATATAAATTAATAAACCTTATAAGTACTGTACCTTTAAAATACTGATCTACATCGTCCTAATTGATCACGCTTCGATCCTTCGGGACAATCTAGGAGCGGGACACGAATGACTTGTCCCGGTACTATTTTTGTTTTCATCGTAGTTGACGTCGTCAAAGACGCGTTGCGAAGTTTCTCACGAAAATCAAAATTTATACCGTAAACCAAATTCACTATTAACACTGTCAAAAACACAGTTTTAGCGTCCATTTCAACGCAATATGATTAAACCACTGCGCCACGTTAACTGCGTATATTATCGTGCAACGAAATCTAATCACCAAGGCTCTCTGCAAACACCATTCACATCCTTTACCTTGCCGTCTTTACAACGATCAGTGTTTATCGGCACATCGATCATACTTCCCTCTGTCTTATCTTCACTACTACTTTCAATATTTTTTGCTATCTTCTTTGGTGAAACCGCATTTATGAAATTAGATACCGGATTTTCGAAAATATCTAAAAAATCTTTTGTAGAAAAACCGTTAACAGTTATCAATAAATGAATTACGATTACGAACACTACTATTCGCGCGCACGGCGGTGTCATTCTATAAAGCTAGGGACGTTCACTGTCGCGTCTCGACACAATTTTTTATCAACTAACAGCGTCTACTGCATGTGTATATCATACACTTTATATCTTTGATGTTTACAGCACCTACATATGTATAGATTTTTATCAGTAAGGCGTTGATTTGATCAAGAATTTGTATTCGTTTTTTAAAGCGAAATTAACTTCCTGTTTGAAGCAGTGTTATTCATGAACGCAAAATGTATTTTACTTCAAGATTTTTATACTACTTACATACATTAGCTAAATCAGTAAATGGATATTTTACTTGTACCATACCTATAATTAAAACCTGTTTTCGTGTTTAACAACTCTTTCATCTCAGTAAGACGTGATAGACAGAAAAAAAATCCTTATTTACATACGGCGTGGCCTCGGTAACCTGAGGTCATGTTTTATCAGACAATTGTAAGCAAAGAGCGACTTCTTGATCATTATCATAAGGTTCAGAATTAAAATGCAAATATGTATTTATGGCAGAAGAACAAAAAACTATCACTTTAGCGTATTTTGTGAAATAGTTAATAAAACTTAAAATGAACAAAAAACCTTGGGACTATACGTATTCTAATAGTATGTCAAATACACGTATTAGATTGTAAGTAGTTAGTTTTATTGCATCAATTGCTTCCATCCTCGAATAACTAAATTGATGTCAGCCATCAAATCATTGCCTTTAAATAGTTTTATTACATTCGTGGAAGTTACTCACGAATCAATATAATGGTAGATATTCTGTACCTACCAATGTACGTATGTAGAATGGCATGTGCTATTCTTTGAATTACTTAGTTTTATACGCAGTGATTCAGTACAAAGATAATGTTACGTCATGCTATAGATCGTTCCATTCACGAAGACGCTTGCCTTGACTCGTATTTTCTTGTTACTAAAGGTTAGATTTGACAAATCTGCCCGCCATTGTAAACGACACGATCTATAGCGGATATAGCTAACTTTTATCTGATATCTTTATTACTTACGCAAACTGTTACGAAGCTTGTAAGTACAATCAGTAATAAAAGTAGCGTATGAAACAAGGTGCCAGAAGTATCTGTTACCCTCGATTACTTTTCCAAATAGGAACATGACATACGCGACAGTTCGCGCTCAAAAGTATCTGCAACAGCATAATTGATATATTTATCATTTTGTTAAGCTATTAGACAATGTAGTATATCTTTTACAGTCTTAGTTGTTCTATATGAAAGACATCACTTTTTGTTAAGCTGTTACAGAATGGTAGATACTTAAGTAAGTAAGTAATTTATTTGCATAAAATAGTGTACAGTAAGATGGTCAATAGGCAGGTAGCAGGTACAATTTGGTTCAACTATTTTGCCTTAAGAAGGCGTGCAAATATTAATATGAAGCATTTTTCGATCCGCTACTTTTGATGCTGACTGTACAAGGTAAATTGTTGATAAAGTGATTCAGCAAACAGTATGGTAACCTCTAGTTTTTTTTTAAGTCCGATTCAGATAACTCCTTGCACCGCCTTGGTCCGCCTCACCCACCGAGGGTTCCGTATAAATATAAATATTTTTATTTTTATTTTATGTCTTATTTTTACAATTTATAGTTTTTAAATTTTTCCCTGTATTTGTAGTATAAGATGTTATTACTTGCCAAATTAAATAGTTCGAGGTCAACGGGAAGGAACCTATTAATTTTGATTCCCTTGACAGTATCGAAATATACGTTTTTTGCGGCATCACCAGACGTACCTATCTTTTTTTACGTTAACTTAGATGTTTGATGTTTGTTTTCGCAGCATGAAGGGGCTGTAGACCTGAGTATATCGTTTTAATTTCTATTCGATATCTCCACGCGTTCCCGAGATAAAGGGTCATGACAGACAGACAAACCGACAAACTGACGGACAACAAAGTGATCTTTGAAAGGTTTCCGTTTTGTCGTTTTGAGGCACGGAACCCTAAAAATAACAAAAGAAACAAAACACAGAGCATTGCATTTGTGTTTTATAATATCTTTTAAAGTTGAATTTGTGTATTATCTTATTGTTCCCTAATTCGTTAGCGTTATTGTCATACCAGTAAAAAATGCGAGAAGCATTTTTTTTATGCTAATGGAGTATGATTGGCCAGATTATATTTACTTACGACATATATACATATAGACACTATGAAGGTAAAATAAGCTAGAGTCGGACCAACAGTCTCTACAGATTTTGCAATGCCAGAGTATAATAGTCTCATCATAAATGTCAAATTTCTATATGCCTCTAATCCTTTACAATGCGGCATTTGATATTTAAAAAAAAAAAAAAAGATATTTCGTACGTAAGTTCCGAAAAAACGCAATGACACTGTCATCAATGTGAATGACAGGATCTATACTGATTCAATAAACCTAAATTTAATTTGGTTTTTGACGTTAACATCCAATGACAGATATAAACAGTCAAAATAACTTGACGGCACTTTAATAACGAATGATAAAAAAATGAATGCATTATAGTATAAACATTGTTAGTTAATCCCGCAATATAGCCTCGCCTGAGTGAATCCTTTCCGGGAGAGACCCTTAGAAAATCACTGACCAATTGTAGGAAAAATGCAGACTAATGACGAAAATTACACTTTTTAAACCATATATTTTTAAACAATGTTTTTTCTTCGCATCAAAAATACATTTTTATTACGTAAGCATCCCGTTATATACGAAAATAGAGCGTTGCTTACATCATAACAGCGTGGCAATTCAATGTAAATTTTCTGTATCCAAAAGAATTAAATACGGTACAGTGCGCATTTAACATACCTATAAATACAAAGGAGTAAGATGCAAAATGGGTTGCATTACATTGAAGTTACAGAAAACTGTAAATTTTATGTCATTTTTAGGGTTCCGTAGCCAAATGGCATAAAACGGAACCCTTATAGTTTCGCCATGTCCGTCTGTCTGTCTGTCTGTCTGTCCGAGGCTTTGCTCCGTGGTCGTTAATGCTAGAAAGCTGAAATTTGGCATGGATATATAAATCAATAAAGCCGACAAAATCGTACAATAAAATCTAAAAATTTTTTTAGGGTCCTCCTCCTACCTCCCCTACACGTAAAGTGGGGGTGAAATTTTTTTTCGCTTCAACCCTAGAGTGTGGGGTATCGTTGGAAAGGTCTTTCAAAACTAATAGGGGTTTTCAAGAAACATTTTTTGATAAAGTGAATATATTCCGAGATAATCGCTCCGAAAGAAAAAAAATGTGTCCCCCCCCCTCTAACTTTTGAACCATAGGTCCAAAAAATATGAAAAAAAATCGTGGAAGTAGAGCTTAAGAAAGACATTAAATGAAAACTATAGCGGACATGATCAGTTTAGCTGTTTTTGAGTTATCGCAAAAAGTTTTCCCTTCATAGTAAAAAGACTTATTTTAATTAGGTACTGATTATGCAAATTTGCCTATTTGTTCAACTCAGGTGAAAAGTACCGTTTCATCCCTTGGTTAACAATTTACTATACTTTAAGCTCCAGTTTAGCTTATTGTGACGGAAGAGTAACTACGGAACCCTACACTGAGCGTGGCCCGACATGCTCTTGGCCGGTTATTTTATAAAATTATTGAATCAAGGTTTTTAATCTCTGACAAACATCCCTTGGATAAACGGACCGTAGATGAGCAAAGTATGCCAGCACCACAAAGGCATTTTGTGATTAAAATACCGCCCTTTCATGAAAATATTTTGAACACTATCATGATACTGCACTGAACTTTCAAAGTGACGTTGTTCGTTTAACAACTGTCCAATATACTTTAAATTTATGAGGTTTTCTTTGACCATTGACTTTATTTTCGAAGAGTAAAATTATATCATATAGCTGATCTGCATATACAGACCGTCCCAAGACTATGGGACATCAAGGGAAAGTACCTTAAATATAAGACATAGGATATTTTGCTAAAAGGAGACTTTATTTCATTTTCAAAACTGAGTAATACTGCATTTAAAGATTTAAAAAAAAATAAGTTACTTTGTCTGGAAATCGAACCGACTCAATTGTGAAAAAAAAACATCCTGTATTTTTATGATGCCAATCGAAAGAATACATAAAAAATAAGTCATCTCAGAAATATGATATCGCAAAAGAAATGAATAGAGTAACATTTTTGATTAAAATTTCAAGATTCGGTTTAATTCCCAGAAAAAATCAGCAATTTTCAATTTTTTTTTAGAAATTCTTTGAATGCAATATTACTTACTTTTAAAAATAAAATAAAGTCTTTTTTCAGCAAAATATCCTATCTACGATATTTAAGGTACTTTTCCTTGATGTCCCATAGTCTTGGGACGCCCTGTATACTTTAATTTAACACAATTACGGCCTGTACTAACTTTTAATACTACAAAACGAGCAAGTATTGTACGTAATTATCGGAAATAAACTCGATCGAACTTATGTACCGTCGTCATACAAAACATAAGTACTACGTTGGGAAAATACCGACCACGGCGGTATATCGATAAACCCATATCTATAATAGCTGGTATTTAACTGATCACCAGATTTAGTCAAATTTATCATCACATAAATCGTTTTTACCACCAAAAATAGTAAATGATCACCAAAATTTTGTTACCCTTGTAAACCAAGTAACACCATGTATAATCATTATTAACCGGGCTGAATGCAGCTCAGCTTTCTCAAAAAAAAAAACTCTACTATTTCCATATACTATTTAGCAGTATCAAATGAAGTATTCAAGTAAAGTGTGTTCAAGTAAAACATACTTGGTTGTATGTACTTATTAACGAGTTAAAATGTAAATAATTATAGATTATATATACCTACTACATAAAACATGAAATAATTACACCACCTAGGCTAGGGTTTGCAGTCTGGATCCGGAATGTATGAAATTATCCGGACCTAGATCCAATCCGCTGATTTTCCCATACATTTCAGATCCGTCGTGCAAACCCTAACGCCGCCGCAGTATCTGTCAATTTCCTTGATGAAATGAGTGACGGGTTGTATACAGTCGGTGGTGTACACGACAAAAAATTGCAATTTACGGCAAATGATGACGATGGAATTTCCTTATGCACAGTTGCTCCTTTTGACTCACAATTTCGACAATCGAATTTTCTAATGCAAAATTTTGACTTTAAGTGCCCCACAAAATATGTAAAAAATTAAGTTTTGCTATGTGGTCAAGTTTGGTATCATAGTCTAATATTAATTTATATAACTATACGGTTTTATATAAATACTTACAAAAGCGAAAAATTCAAAATTTACCATTTTATGTTTTTCCGATTATATGCCTATATTTTTCTTATTTTAATATACACACAAAAAATAAAAATTTCATTACAAAGCCCTACTATTCCTCTTTATAAAAAGAATACACAGAGCATATTTGTTCTAAAATTGTGAACAAAAAAAAAGTATGCATACTTTCGACCACAAGATCGTCGAATAGGATACAACGATGTGAGATACAGCTATGCAATTTACGGCTTACACCACTAACTACAATGCGCGGCAACAATGCGTCGGTAAACGTCATCCATTTTATCAAGAAAATAAACAGATCCATCTGGGATTCTTTTGGGGCGCCTCTAGCGCCCGCGACAAGGCTGCACGCAACAGTTATGTCGCCACAATCATGCAGCTCCAGTTGCCATTGAGCGTTACCTATAATTACATTAAAAATATATTATTCAAGTCGTCCGTGCAGCTAAATGATGTGAACAATAAAATTAAAAACATTATTTACCTACTCACATGTGTTTATTCAAATCATATTGACAGTTCTAAGTTTCAAGTTTTGCACTCGGCATTTTCGTCTGGAATATTCTAACTTAATAAGTTTCTATTTTAAAACAAACGAGTTAAGTAACTCGAAACTGAACAAATGACGAGGTGCATAACTTTAATTGTAGTAGACAGTAAACAGCGATATTTGATAAAATCGCCACCAAATTCTCTTCGACTAGTTCTTTCCGCATCGCCTCATGTGCCTTGACTTCTTGTGCTGAAACAAGTAATATCAATTAGGTATGTCATAATAATATGCTTAAACCGGCATCCCGTCGGACTTAAAAATTATTTATACACATATCATAAGCCCTCTATGATGCGTTCAAAATCCGTAAATAATGACCAATATTAAGATAAACTGCTTTGTTACAACTCTTATCTGTAAAAATGTTTTAATGACTTCATTATTACATCAAAATCGATTTGGTAATGACATTCAAATTTTGAACATCTCTGAAGAAATGCGATTCGATTTGACCTCTATATTCTTAGTCGAGATGTCGTTTTTTTTTTAATGAAATGTCAATTGTATACCTACTATTCTGACAAATCTCACATATTAGTTTGTATCGAACTATACGGAAATCGGCCCCCGACTAGAGTTTGACTCTGAATTTAAAAAAAAAACTACGGATGCGTGACATGCGTGATAAAGTTTTCATTTACCGCCATTTGGCGTACAGCCTATATTTTAATTAGTTTTAAGTATACAGTTAATTTGTTTGTTGTTTTTAAACTAACTATAGCAAAAGTTTCGTGTAAAGTGAACGTTAAAGACATTACCTACGACCTCATATCCGCGAGTTTCCCAAGAGAGCAACGATGCTCCAATGTTGGCTGCAATAAGAGGTTAGTGAATATATCATAGAAAGTATATAATGTGTGTGATAAAAAAGTGTGTGTAATAAATAAATAAATAATAATAAATAAATAAATATTATAGGACATTATTACACAAATTGATAAGTCCCACAGTAAGCTCAATAAGGCTTGTATTGAGGGTACTTAGACAACGATATATATAATATATATAAATATTTATAAATACTTAAATACATAGAAAACACCCATGACTCAGGAACAAATATCCATGCTCATCACACGAATAAATGCCCTTACCAGGATTTGAACCCAGGACCATCGGCTTCATAGGCAGGGTCACTACCCACTAGGCCAGACTGGTCGTCAAAACGTCGTGTGTAACTGTACATAATTAGGCATCCCACCCACTCGCGTATTTTAATGCCTTTTAATGCTTTTATGCAGTCACATAATCTACTATTAACAGAGGAAAATGAATCTGCAAACTCAAATGTTTCTATCGGGGCATATTAATAAAATCGTGTATCAAATCCCAAAAAAATCGTACCCAATAGGGAATCTTCAAAAAATTGTACCTAATAGGGATTTTTAGAAGATTTTTGGTATGAATATTACTATATATGAATATTTACTCCATGTCATATGTGTAAATAACCATTAAATACAAAAAAAAAACCGTTAATAGAAAAACGCATCACCGTTATATTTATAACCCGTGTGTATGTACGTTTACCATTTTCATTTTACCTTTTTACATCTTTTTTGAGAGAGAGCGTGCATAAACTGTAGGGGGCAGCACAGGAGACGTCAGATTTTTGGCGCGAGGTGTTAATGTGAAGTTTATGCTTCTAATGTAATCCACAAGATGGCAGAACTACGGCAGAACCTACTTATTCATAAGAAAACGGACTCGTACTCGATGGTAGATGGCAGCACTTGCTTTGCATGAAGTGTCAATGTACATGTTTATGTTTCCGATTTAGGCCACAAGATGGCAGACCCTCCAACGCGCACGGTCCCTATAGCACTTACGTTTTGTCAATTTTTCCAATAATAATTATGTTGTGTTAACAAATGACAACTGACAGACAAAATAGTCCTTTGTATTATCATTGCAATTGCAGTATGAATCATTGAATATTTTGGTTATATTGACATTAGGTAGCTAATACTATCTTATTTACTATAATGGAGTATATCTAACTCTGATTGATTATCATTTCAAATTCTCCATTATTATAATAGTTAAATGCGTAACATCTATACTAGTCAAAAATATCAAGCACCTTTGTGCCCCACTTTAAATGTAAGTAACCAATTAAATTATCGATACTGACGTGATGGCTCGACTTTTCGTTGGAATCATCGCAATCCACTTCGTTGTTCTTGCTGTCTTCCTCAGACGACGATGAGGACGAAGACGAAGACGAAGATGAGGACGAGGATGAGGAAGAGTCATCCTTCTTGCCGTGCCCCTGAAACGTAATTGTTCTTTAATCACAGACTGTCCGAATATCTGTCGGCGGCCCGTAGTAAAATCAGACAGATTATGAAATTCCTCGGTATATCGTGAATCATGAAAATGATTGTCTCATTCCCTGACCGACGGAGCCCCGCTACGCGGGGCACATATTTCTGGATAGAAAGCCCTTCGGGCATCTGAAGCAACCTAACGAACCTATTCTACCAGCTATTGGTTTAATGTGACTACACAGGAACTTTACGATCGGCCTGGTTTTATGATCGGCAGCCGACATATCGATAACATTCTGAAGGATATATCGTGGGCTAATGTTAAAGACTTAATTCCTTTCCTTCCTTGAGGTGGTAGGCATCATGTTTAACCATAAATGGTATGCAAAATATGTACTGACAAAACCTATAAACTATCATGCAAAACGTATAAAATACTGTCTTTATTTATAATAATAATATATTCATGTTATACAAATCAAGTCTAATTAATTAAATTTCATGTCCAAGAATTCATTTGTGTTATAGAAATTGTAATTATTTGGCCATTGATATGCAATTGTCGCTTGAATGCTATAATATTTAATGTCTTCATATCAGGTATTATTTTATCGTGCAGCTTTTTTGTATTTCGCAAATGAAAAATATTGATTAATTAGTAACCAGTTTTAATTCAAATTAAATATATGAACATTTAAGTACCTACCTAAAAAATCAAATGAATGTAGAAATATGGAAAATGCTGTAAAAGTTGAAGGACCGTTTCATCATTATTGCTCATTAGAGCCGCAATTGAGGCTCGCTCGAAGAAACCCGCCGGGAACCATTCTCAAAACAAACTGGAGTGTTCTGCGTGCACTGCGGCCATTCAAACATTAATAAAATAAACAACCATTATAGATTTTTATACTAGTATAGTAACTATTAAATGTTTTTGAAAATAACTGTTAAAAGTTTAAATAACTTCTGTTATTTCTATAAATAATAAATAAATATTGGACATTCTTACCCAATTTGACTAAGCTTACAGTAACCTCAAGAAGGCTTTTGTAGGTACTCAGATAACGATAAATTAATTATATAAATACTATACATAGAAAACACCCATGACTCAGGAACACGGATATACGGAGCACGGATCATTACACGAATAAATTCCCTTGCCGGGAATCGAACCAAGGACCATCGGCTTCAAAGGCAGGGTCACCTGGGTCACTACCCACTAGGTCAGACCCATTCAGACCGGTGGTCAAAATAAACCATAAACCATAATTTACAGTTCTGTGCCTAAAAAGATAATGTAAAAATATGGTTGTACACATCTTACTCAAAAATATGTCCCATAGCATCTTATTCCAGTGTAATCAGAGCGTAACCATATTTATGAGACAATTCTTTCGATACATATTTTTGCACTTGACTGTACATTAATTTTTTTGCATACATGTAGCTTTATCTGTTATACAGAATATTTCATATAAATCGTGATAAAAAATATGGATTTCTTACACTGTACATTTAGCATTAAACACTTATACGTAAAAATATTCAAAAATCTGTAAATGCAGGTATTTTGTTATGTGTAATTAATTAAATGTTTTACTTAAATTATCTGAGTCTCATGGTTCCCTACGTTTTACATAGAACTGTCTCAGACTCATAGCATACATATATTAATCCAATTATTCAATGCAACCGCTTTGTATTTGCTGGCTGGAAATATTAAAAAAATACATTGACAATGACAAACACCATAAGTCATACCATTGCACTGCGAATTGCAATTAAGTCACGTGACTAGTAGGTTGACCATGAATGTTGTTAAATAGGGGTTTTTTTAAATTGCAGAGCTAAAAATTAATTACAGAGCTAATTATTTGTGATGTGATGCAGCACTCCGCGTTAGTTTAAGAAAGCTCTGTCGGGAGCAGGGATTGGAAACCGGTATTTTTTGTATGGGAACGAAAACGGTATTTTTTCGTTCTTTGTTAATTATTTCATTTCTAATTGGGCAATCTAATAGTACGAAGTCGTTATCAAAAACCACAACCGAGTCCTATATTTAGAGTATAAAATAAACCGAAATATATGTTTATTTCAAAGTTTTTCCAAAAAACCGGTTCCGATCCCTGGTCGGGAGATGTGGGTACTGTAAATGACTTCAAAATCACCTAGTATTATAAAAAAAAAGAATTAGGAAGAAGTTGTCAATTGTTTTTTATTTATCTATATATTTTGAATTTTATGTTAATTATTAAAAAAAATAGTTGTGAAACAGGCGTAAATCCTTTTCTAAAAATTTTACCTACCTGCCTGTTATAAATTAGTATTAATTAGTATATATTATATATACTTAAGTTACCTAAGTACTATACTTGTACTAAGTCTGGGCACGAATACTAAAGTTATGTTTATTAGAGTTTATTAATGTACTAGCGACCCGCCCCGGCTTCTCACGGGTTATACAAAACCCTAACAAATCGTACATGTAAACCTTTCTCAAGTATCACTATTGATAGGTGAAAACCGCAGGAAAATCCGTTCAATAGTTTTTGAGTTTATCGCAAACATACATACATACTTACAGACAGACGCGGCGTGGGACTTTTTTTTATAAGGTGTGTGATATTGATTCATTTGCTCATTGAAAATCCTCTATTAAAGAGGTTCTAGGTACATAGATCATGTCTAATATCGAGTCATTTAAGGTGTGCAATCTCGGTATTCACTTTTTGTGCAAGATTAATCTTGCACGTTAAATCGTGCGTGATATCGCAAGATTTGCAAGACCGCAGCTATACTATAAATGATTGAATTTTCCTTATATAAAACCTTTATCTCTACGGCACTTCGAGGGTAAAAAAAATAATTTAAAAAATCCAATCAGGCCACATTCAGACCAATAGTAGAGTCAGACAAGTGTGTATTCCCTCGTTACATCTGCTCAACCTCGAAGGCGGACACATCATGAGTAGGGTCTTGAAGGATTGGCACCCAAAAGCCGCGGTAAGGCGGTAAGAGATCTGGCGGAACAGAGGAAACAACTAAAGCAACCCGAACCAAGCTAATGTTGAAAATGTTGTGGCTCTCGAATCTTTAGGTAGACACTTTAGTTTTTTTTATACAATATCTAAAGATGTAAATAATTACTTACACTTTTGCATCTCTTGTCATCTTCTTCAGATGAGGACGACGACGATGAGGAGGAAGAGGAGGAGGAAGAAGAAGATGAGTCGTCGCATTTGTTTTTCTTAAACAAATATTAGATTGATTTATTTATAGTTACGTTCCTAGTATATATTTTAAATAATGAACGCGGAGTGGACGCAAGTGGTGCGGCGTGCGGCAAAACAAATGTATAAACGACCTTGATTTGCCGCTTGCCGCGCCACGTGCGTCCAGTCCGCGACCTTAAGAATTAACTGATTAAAAATCAATACCAACGTTTTAAAACATATATAACAATCGTTTTAAAATAGGTATTTTAATAAGTACCAATGGTGATTTTATAAAGCAAATTCTTAAAATTTCCTTTCAGTAATGATTGGCCTTTCATCCTTTGGTTAACAATCTAATTTGAAATGGCCATCTGACACGTATATCTCAAGAGAGACGGTCAATCGTAGTTTTAAATTATTATTTTGTTGGAAAATGTTTTAAAGTTAAGTGTTCCAAGTCTAATTTTATACTTAGATTTTATGATAATATGTAATGTTTTTTTCAATAGCATTAAGAAAATACTATGACCAACTACCCCGGAATCACCCTATACAACTAATACATGTGGTTGTTTGTAGGTTGTCCTCACTTTTCCTTCACCCTTGCTCTGATCTAAATTTGTTATCATTAGTTGACAATTTAATAACCTTTAAGCCTTGCCATTCGTTCCAAATCATGTCAGTGCTGATAACGTGAATAACACACTAAATATAATCAAAATACTGCGACATCAACATTTAATTACGTTAATTAATTAAACAAGAGTATTCATATTTAAACTATAATTTAATAACATGGTGGATAAATTATCGGCGATGGTTGGAATTTAATTAATATTTTATACCAATCACCAATTACCATGGAAGAGTCAGGTAGAGTAAGCAAAGCTATGCTATGCTAATAGTTTGGCTGACTGTACCTAAATCCTTGAAAATTACTGCCAACTTAGCTTGGTCTAACTCTATGATTTATGGGAACTCTACACATTTTTCAGGATAAATTAAATTTTATACCTGTTCATCATCATCGCATCGAGAATGGTGACTGCTGCTTCTGAAATAATGGAAAATATTTTTTATTGACTTTTCATATTACGAGTGCTGCCCATTTATCACAGGATCCTTGTTTTTAATTGAGTATGTCAGTCATTTAGTTTTTAGTTTTAAGTTGTTTTGTGTTAGCATAAGTTGGATTTATTTGTTTTAGTTTTAAATTAGTTAACATAAACAATGTACTTGATTATCTTGTCATAGATTTTAAGTGGGCTAATAAATAAATTAGGAGTCCCACAAAAGCTCTGTCAGTGTCAAAAGTGGCATTATTGTTTGAAGGAACGTAATTTTTGACACTGACATAATTAATCCATATCGTATCTTTAGCCAATGTTTGACGTAACTAAAAGTTCGAAACGGGCCGCAAGTTAAATCTGCATCAACTTGCAGTGACAGAGAGTAAATTAATATATATTATTATTATGATAAGCCTATACGGTGTCCCACTGCTGGGCAAAGGCCTCCCCCTCGATTTCCACTCGTCTCGGTTTTGAGCAATCTCCGGCCAGTCGTTGAGATATGCATCCAGGTCGTCCCGCCATCTCCGTCTGGGTCTACCCGATCCTCGCCCGTCTTGCGGCACCCATAATACCGTGGTTATTTTGGCCCACCTCTGTGGGTGCATGCGGCAGACATGGCCGGCCCAGTCCCATTTCAGCTTGGCGGTCTTAGCTCCAACCTCCAACATTAGTAATGCGTGTTTTCGAGCGCAGCGTAGAGTTATGGATTCGGTCAATCCGTGTTACTCCTAGTATGCTGCGCTCCATAGCTCTTTGGCAAACCTTCAATTTGGTATTTTGCGCCTCGGTGAGTGACCACGTCTGAGCACCTAATAATAAATATCAATATATATCAAATTAATATATATATATATATATATATATATATATATATCAATCAATTAATAGTAGTAGTATCTAGTTTGTTGGTTAATAAGTATAGTTCGTGTTATCCACAATGACGCGCAAATTTGTCACATCTAACCTTTAATTACATGACCATACGAGTCAAGGCACGCGTCATCGTGAATGACACGATCTATCTACACTGATGAAGCCTGCGTCGCTGATCACTAACAATGTAATAATAATGGTATCCCATGGAACCAACTTATATGTATGTACTAAATAAAAAACTAGAAAAAATATACAACGCAATTCTCGTAAGTATGGACGATTTCTTTTTTCGCTAATGTTGAAATATTTCGGATTATTAAAAGTAAACTGAAAGTAATTAAAATACGGCATAAATAGGTTTAAAATTAAACGAGTTCAGCAATATTATTCTCTTAATTTAATTACAATTATTTAACAATAATATTCCAATTATTTGTAACACAATTATCACATTTTCAGGTGAAACACAAGAATCGAAGTAAAAAGTACCTACAATTATTTTTTTAAATGTTTTCTCTGATATTGGACACATAAATAGAAAATAGTGTTTAAGTGCATATAGTGTTCCCATTTTTGACAGTATGGGCAAAATACGTAAATTGGGGTACCAGTGCGGAGAAAAAGATACATTGGCCTTGAAAAACAAAAGATCCGGGCATGCCCAAACGTACCTGTCCATGGAGACCTTCACGATTTCAAAAAGACAAGACTTAAGTCTCGCCATCTTCCAGCGCTGAGATTCCATGATCCAGCACCAACGCCCAACCTACGGGACTCTTGGGAATCTGAATGGGAATCACGATTTCTCCCTTGTGACGTCTCCAAGCCTAATACCAAGACACGACCTGCTGGTTTTGAGGAGCCTCGACGCGTTTGGTGCATGCTGAATCGGATAAGGGTGGGAGTTGGGAACTGTGCCTATTTATGGCACAAATGGAACTGGTGCTAATCACCAGTATGTCGGTGTGGAGCACCCGAGCAGACCGTACACCACACGGTATTTGACTGTCCTCTAACCAAATACCATGGGCAAGTGGAGGATTTTAGCACCTTAACCAAAGAAGCAGTACAGTACATAAAAACAATAAGTCTTTGAAGTAGAGTAACACAAAAAGCCTTCTGAAAAAATCATGAGCAAGTACAGGGTGGCCAAATAAGAAGTATACATTTTGTTTTTAAATTTTAACTGTATTAAGTTCAAAAATTATTAGGTATTGTTTTAAAAATATATTCTTCAGGGTTGGCAAATTCATGCGAAACATAATGTCTGACATATGTCCACCTCTAACAGCAGGCAAATGTAAGCCCTTATCATCCCAATGTTCAGCATCTATTCGCACATTTTTGGCATTATCTTAGTACATTTATGTCGAATAGTCGGTTTTAACTGTTTAAATTTCATCAGCTCGTTAGCATAGACACGTTATTTTAGATAGCCCCACAGAATTTGGAGAATTTGGGTGCCAATCACTGTCACTTTTTTTCAAAATTAATCGAACAAACAACGTGTTTTAAACAACAGAAACATTTGAGATAAAATTGCTTGCTGCTAGTGGTATACATTTGGCAGAAATTATCTTCCGTATACAATTGCCAACCCTGAATAATATATTTATGAAAAAATATTTAATAAAATTTCCACTTAATGTAATTAAAATTTAAAAACAAAGTGTATCATTCTTATTTGTCCACCCTGTATTATATTTTTTGGTTCAAATGGAGAGCAAGTTACTGGGAGAGAGCCTACACATTTTATTAGAGCTTTAGTTGTTTGTACTGGTTCTGGCATAAATTTCGAACATCAATTTTGGCACAGGAAATATAATGGCTTTGTAAGCGGATTTATTGGTCTGCAAAAAAAAAATGTGCAAGATTGAAATAGATTTTAATTAAAATGCAAAGGGCATCGTTATATAAATAAAAGTTATAAAAAATGACATGCATAAATTTAATACTAGGGCCCGGAAATTTGGGCACAGTTTTTGACAAGTCTTAGGGAGAGAACAGCGGTGGTTATCGATTGTATCAATGAATCAAGATTTTTGAAATAATACCTCACACTTTCTGATGATACGTACTCTTTTCAATGGACGATGATGAAAAAAGTTTGAAATATCGGTAAGTTTAATCCGTTTCATTTGCTGTATTGAAATACTTATAATTACGAAAACCTTTATATTTTATAACGAGTTGATAAAAGAAAAGTAGGTATTTGTTCGCAAATGTTATTTTATTTAGATAAATTAACCGCATTTTTATTTATTTACACAATCAGCCCAACCTTAATTTATAATCTTTATTCTACGAGTATATAGTATAAACATATAAATGCGTATGTCCTGACTGATTGACTGACTGCTCAACGCCGAGCCGAAACTACAAAAGCTAGAAAGTTTAATTTTGCATATCAGGTTACATTTATAATGTGTAAAAGAAATAAGGCGATGAAAATTTGTATATGGCATAAGTTTTATTATAAGCTATAGCTATAGGAACATGAAACCTCGTAAAAAGGTATTTTATTAAAATACATCAAATGTGATTTCAACTTGTTTGTAAATTAATTCCCTAATGGGGTAATCAGGGGCTGAAAGTTTGTATTCAGATCGAACGTTTTTGGGGGACTTACAATTTTGTAAAAAGATCATGTTATTAGAATACAAGAAAAATGATTAAGCGTTTTTGAAAATTCCTCCCCTGAGGGGGTTAAAAAGGGGTTGAAAGTTTGTATCGAGTACAAAAAGTTTGAACCTTCTTTGAAAGCCATAATAATAGAATACAAAAAAATATTTCAGCGTGTTGAAAAATTCATCCGCAAAGAGGGTGAAAAACGGGTTGAAAATTTATAATTATGTATCGAGGGTGATAGAAGTGAGGAATTCGAAATTTCGTAGACAAACACAATATTAGAAAACAAGGAGAGCATTTCAGCGTTTTTGAAAATTAATTCCTTAGGGGAGATAAAATGAGGTTGAAAATATTTTTTCAAAAGACATAATAATAATAATAATAAAGCCATTTATTCCATATTTCGCATATATACATCTAAATTTTGTTAGTTGGTTGTAGTAGAAAGAGAAAAAAAAAGTACATAAATTAATTTGTTAGTCTTAATGCTAATGAAATATGGACCCCTTCTGGGTAAAGGCCTCCTCCATCCTCTTCCATGCCTCCCTGTCCTTGCCCAGCTTAATCCAGTCGGCTCCTGTCGCTTGTGTGATATCATCAGCCCACCGCCTTATTGGTCGGCCAACATTTCTTTTTCCCGTTGGTCCCTTCCAACGCGTGGTTTCTATGGTCCATCTTCTGTCCTTGAATCGTGAGATATGTCCAGCCCATCTCCACTTAAGTGAGAGCGCGTGCCTGAGAGCATCGGTGATTTTTGTTTTTTGTCTAATGCTTTCGCTCCTTACTTTTTGAATTCTTCTAATTTTTAATATACTTCTTTCCATTGCTGTTTGGCTACATTTGATTTTCTGTTTTATTTCGTCTGTAAATGTCCAAGTTTGGCAGGCATACAATAGGCAAGGTAGTAGACATGTGTCAAATACAGTCTTTTTTAGGTGCAAACTGTAGTTTCCTTTTAGGATTTCTTTCAATGTCCAAAATTTCCTCCAAGTTGCGTTTATTCTTCTTGTTATTTCCTCTTCATTGCTAGACTTTTTGAATGACAGCTGTTTTCCCAAATATATGTAGTCATTGACATATTCTATGTTGTTTCCCTTTATCACAATGTGTCTTTTGCGATGGTTGGTCATAATCTTAGTTTTATTCATGTTCATTTCTAAACCAATTTTTGAGCTTTCGTAGTCGAGTGAGCTCATCATTTCCTCAAGGTCTTTACCAGTTTCAGCAATTATAACTATGTCGTCAGCGAACCTGAGATGGTTCAGAAACCGTCCATTTATCCGCACTCCCTTATTTTTCCATTCTAATTTCTGAAAGATATTTTCGAGTACTGCGATAAAAAGCTTCGGAGATAGAGGGTCCCCCTGTCTGACTCCTCGTTCTATATTTATTTCATCTCCTAGTGTTTCCAGTCTAACTCTACTTTTACTGTGCGTGTAAATATATTTCAAAATGTTGATATATTTTTGGTTAATATTTGAATGTTGTAGTGCGTTCCATATTGAGCTGTGACTAATGCTATCAAAGGCTTTGCTGTAGTCTATAAAGGCCAGATACAGGGGTGTATTAAACTCTCGGTGTTTTTCAATAATTTGATCTAATGTTTGTATGTGGTCTATTGTGCTATAGCCTGATCTAAAACCCGCTTGTTCTTTTGGTTGCAGGTTATCAATGTTGTGGGATATTCTATTTAAAAGTATGGATGAGAAAAGTTTGTATATATTTGCTAAAAGGCTTATGGGTCTATAGTTCCCTATATCTAGAGGGTTTCCTTTTTTGAAAAGCAAGATTATATCCGATGTACACCATTGTTTTGGTACGGTTTCTGTATCCAATACCATATTGAAAAGTTGGCACAACTTGGGAACTAAAATAGGTGCTCCCATTTTTAGGACTTCGTTACACAATCTATCTGGTCCGGGGCTCTTGTCAGCTTTTAGCCTTTTTATATGTTTATAAACTTCGGAGTCTTCAATTGGTTTGATGCAGTTAGTATTACTTATGCGAGATGTTTGTGCCACTGTTTCAGTGTCAGTTTGGCTCTTGTATAATTCCTTATAAAAGTTAGTTGCGTGGTTGATTATATCTTCCCTTGACTTTGATTCCTTCGAATTTTGTTCCAATTTTTGTATCCATGTTCTGTGTGTTTTTAATTCTTTGTCTGCTTTTTTGGTACTTCTGAAGTTCTTGATATTTCTTGATATGATTTCGTATCTGTGGTTACTATAGTCCTTTCTGATTGATTTATTGGTTTCTTTATATAGTCTACTAAGTTCCTCTTTCATGTCTTTAGTTTTATTTTTTGTTTGGATTAGTTCAGTTCGCCTTTTTATTAGTTGAGTTGTGCCATTGCTGAAAATTTTATGTTGACCCGGTTGAGTACAGGTTTTGGGGGGCAAGCTCTCTGTTATGCCTCTTTCCAAGATGTTGTAATAGGTTTGGATATCAATGCAGTCTGGTTCTATGTTTCCAATACATGCTTGTAGATTTTTGGTGAAATTTTCGATTTCTTCTTCTGTTTTTGGGATATTAGATGGTGTTGTAAAGTTTTTTCTACTCTTTTTAAGGTGACATAGAACTAGAGTAGCTCTCACTAGTCTGTGATCAGATGGGAATTTTATATTACTTAGAATTTCAATGTTAGTTATTAGTTTATGGTTGTTTATCATTATAAAATCAATTTCGTTTTTGACATTTTGGTTGGGAGATATCCATGTCCATCTACGGCTCTCTTTCTTCCTGAAAAATGAGTTCATTATTGACAGCCTATATTGAAAAGCATAGCTTACAAGACGTTCACCTCTTTCATTGCGCACTCCATAGCCATGTTTGCCCATGACTGGGTAATGATCCGATTTGGGGCAGCCAATTTTGGCATTGAAGTCCCCCATCACTATAACATTCTCATCAGACATAGTATGAGCAGATTCAAGGTCCTTATAGAATTTATCAATTTCATCCTCTGTTGAGTTTTCTGTTGGTGCATATGCTTGTATAATTGATAAGGGAAAGCTTTCAAATTTTAGTTGTAGAAGCGCTACTCTTTCTGAGATTCCTATAAAATTTCTTATTTTGTTTTTATATTGTTTCATGATTAGAAACCCCACTCCGTGTAGTCCTTTAGTTTCACCTATATAGCAAAAAATAAAGTCTTCATGCTCTTCAATACTACAGCCCATTCTGCGGACCTCTGAGAGGCCTAAAATGTCGCAATTGATGTTTTTTAGAGCGTAAGTTAGTTCAAGGTATTTTTCTGTTGATGCTAGCGATCTTACATTATAAGTACACACTTTGAGGGTTGTTTTTTCATTGTCTATTTTGATTTTTGGTGGAGGGTTGCAGTCTAATTCCCCACGATGACCAGTCGGGTTGGGGAATGTTTTGTTTGTAATGTTTAGTTCTTGCTTGCTTAGTGTTGTTTCGTTCCGGTGGCTGATGGCTGTATCCTATGCTTTCTGATCACTTGGTGAGTTTGGAGTAGACAGAGAGTTGCATCTATTTCTCATTACATCAAATGCATTCAATCGATGTGTTTTTGTTGTTGATTGTTGTTTGCGGGGCTGTTCCGTTACATTTGGCGAGGATGATGCTTCCCTTTTCCGCTTTTCATTTCCTGGTTTCCCCTCTTTGATGACTAGTTTGTCATATTTTATGAACGCGTATTTGCCTTTCTCTCTCTCTTCTTCAAGTTTTGAATATAGTTCTCTTCTCCTGTCGAGGACTTCCTTTGGATAGTCTTCAGCAGCATATGCATTTTTTAATTTCTTTTTATTCATCATTACCTCATTTTTCTTCCAGTTGTTAACGAATGATAAGACTATCGGCCTCTCCTTTCCATTTTCTTTGTTGTTTTTGCCAATTCTGTAAATCGTGTTTATGTCTCTGTCTTCGAGTAATATGTTTAAATCGTCTTCGAATTTCTTTTTTATCATTTCTATGAGGTTGACAATAGATTTTTCGGTTTCTTTTATTCCGTACAAAATGATGTTGTTTATTCTTTTATGTTTTTCGAGATGGTATATTTTTTCTTTTAAATTCACATTTTCTAACTTTATTTCCTGCATTTCCACATTAAAAGGCACCAACTTTTCATCTATTCGCTTCATGATGTCCTCCGTTTGTTTTGACATTTCTAACTTCATTTGATCGAACAAGGTTTGGAAGTTATCCATTGCTTTTCTTTTGTTTGCGAGGAACGGAACGTAATAGTAAGAACGCAGCTTTACTGAGTCTGTCAGGTTGTATTAAAAGTATGTAGGATATTTGATGTGGCAACACTTCACTGATGTTGTCAAAGTCTTTTATTTATGTACCGTTGTCACATAACCTATAAAGTTCCTTCGTTTTTTCACTCAGAATATTTACGTTTATTGCACAATTTCCACTTAGTATATTATTTCAAAATGTACGTGGACACATTATACATTGGATTTGAATGTTTTTACACTGGATAGCAAGGAATGTACACAGTTTTTTCGACGAAAGACAGAGCACTATAACAGTACGTGTTTACTTCAAGATAACCGGAACCGGAAAAGACATACTTACTTTAATTTCGTAAAAAGGCATTATATTAAAAACAAGAAAAATAATTTCAGCGGTTCGGAAAATTCTTCATTATGTCAGTTAACGGCTTAGAGATTCATAGGTTGTGACAGACAAATGTCATGCGTTGTAAAATTAGTAACAAATTATTAACCCTACTACTGCTGTCTTTTGCTGCACAATGTTCTATGCTCGCATTATCATGTAGAATTATACAGCGTGTCTTTAGCCATTGGACAAATCCCAGGTAGGGTTACTTTTCAGGGATGCTATAACGTTAATTTTTTTTTTATTAGAACGAAAGGTAGAAAAAAAATCATACAAAAGTTTATTATTAAAAGTTATAAACCAATAAACGACAGCAAAAAGAAACACACTGTATTAGTCTTTGACAGTGTTTTTGACAATTTGTTCGAAAATGTTCGACAAGATGACATTTTGTCAAAAGTCAGAATCTTATTAGTGTCATCAATAAAAAACATAATCAAAAAGGTCGAAGAAGGTTTTATACTATTCTATGAGGATCTCAGGAGCTCTTCACACATACAGGCTGCTCCAAAGTAAAAAATCTTATTTTGTTAATTTCTTCGTAACCGCTACACCGGCTGTTATGATACTTTGTATACTGGTTCTAAATACCCTAATGCATATGTACATTTCGGTTTTGTCCAATGGCTAGGGACACACTGTTTAACAACCAACATACAAATCCACGTATGAAGTTGCGGGCAACAGCTAGTGTACCTATAGGTATACAGGGCGTCCCAAGGCGGACATCAAGGGAAAGTACCTTAAATATCGTAGATAGGATATTTTGCTGCAAGAAGACTTTATTTTATTTTTTAAAGTAAGTACTATTACATTCAAAGAATTTCTAAAAAAAAAACTGGGAATTAAACCGAATCTTGAAATTTTAATCAAAAATTTTACTGTAGTCATTTTCGTTTGCGATATCATATTTCTGAGATGACTTATTTTTTATGCATTCTTTCGATTGGCATCATAAAAATACAGGATGTTTTTTCACATTTGAGTCGGTTCGATTTACAGACAAAGTAACTTATTTTTTTTTAATTTTTGAATGCAGTATTACTCAGTTTTGAAAATAAAATAAAGGCTCATTTTAGCAAAATATCCTATGTCTTATATTTAAGGTACTTTCCCTTGATGTCCTGGGACACCCTGTATATGGCTCCGGTCTAATAAAATGTGTAGGGCTCAATTTGAGCGAAAAATGATAAGATTGATAAGGTAAGTGAGCTTACTTGCAAGTTGCTCTAGCGTCAGAAATGGCCAGTGCAGCCAGGACGGCCAATAACATTATTATAGACTTGTTCATGGTTGACGTGCTATAGCAGCTTTCTGAAATAGAGAAAGAAAAAGTGGTTGAGAAACATATTGGTATTAATGAATAATATATTTGTATGTTATGTATAAGCGTATGTACCAATGAGTTTTTCGCAACTTATGTACGAAATATCATTTGATATTTACCAGTCGCTTATCGGTGAAGGAAAACATCGTGAGGAAACCGGACTAATCCTAACAAGGCCTAGTTTATCCTCTGGGATGGAAGGTCAGATGGCAGTCGCTTTCGTAAAAACTAGTGCCTACGCCAAATCTTGGGATTAGTTGTGTAGCTATGGGGCTATTAAATACAGTATAGCTACAGTTGTCAAGCGGACCCCAGGCTCCTATGAGCCGTGGCAAAATGCCGGGACAACGCGAGGAAGAAGAGGAGATATGTATAAGCCGTAGGTACTTGTTATGCAGTCTCAGGTTTTTTTTAATATTTTACTATCATCTAATCTGCATTGAGCCATTCCGTTGTTGCTGTTGTTTTAATTTCACCGTTATTTATTTTAATATTATACTTGTTTTGTAAAGTCATAAAGCAGTTAAAATCTAGAAAGAAGTGCTGGACACAGAAATAAAGGAGCATTTGTGTAAAATTTTATGCTTTAAAAAAATTGCAAATATTGTTACATAAAAGACTGTCTTAAAATTAGTTTGTGGAGCGTTTAAAGGTTTCATTGAAACTTACCTATAAACGGAGCAAACGTTATACAATGTCTACGTGGTCCGAGTCAAATATTTGCACTGACTCCAGTGCCCGTGAGATACAATAACTGGAACACATCTTAATAATTTACATAACTGTAGTTATACAACAATAAGGTCAGTCTGATAATACTTTGAATCAACATCAAAATACTCGTAAGTACAGAATAATATTGCCTTTAATTTGACAACGTATCAATTGTTTTTATAAGTGCATGTCGCTGGTTGATTGGTTAGTGGTTAATATCAATATTGTTGGTGGTTATATCTATAGTCTTCTAAAGCTACAATTGAACTATCATAGAGATGATTATATATAAGAAATCCTATTACACAGTAATGCTACAATTATCATCATATACGCCAAAATTATTTAATTTATTGTTATTACACCATTATAAGTTCCTCATTATTAAAATGCCTCATTAGGTATCTATGATTAAATATACATATTCCTATGATAGTCTAATTGCGGCCTTACTCATAGTCATACCTATATTCCGCGACGTAGAGACAATTTAGGCTTCGAGTCGGTTTATTATGATATCTCCAGGTCGAATTTTGAATCGGGGTGGCAGTGGTTGATGCTTAAATGAGCTGGTTTGCATACGTACCTACTTTGTTTGACTTAGCATCTGAGCCTTAGCCGGTGTGATGTGATGCTGACATAGTGCACGGACTCAATGCCGCTTAGGCTGAATTAGCAGTCATGAGAGCTCCCAGTGCTATTTTGCCTCAACTTCGCCTGCCCCTCGTAATCTCTTCTTCTAGTCCTTGCTGCAGGATCTGCTGGCTAGAGATGCCCCAAGTATCAGTATCAGTATTTCACCAGTTCGAATTATGAATAGGACTTCTATTTAGTACACACACACATACACGCACGCACGCACGCATATATGCACGCGCAAACACACACACACACACACACACACACACACACACACACACACACGCACACGCACACAATTTCCTAATACCTACTATACCTAGTACCTAAGCAAATCCGTATTATTTTGATTTGTATCTGTTACGGAAACCTGTTATTGGCTTCATGACTGTATTCTTGTTATATTAATAAATAATAATAATAATAAATAAATAAATATTATAGGACATTATTACACAAATTGACTGAGTCCCACAGTAAGCTCAATAAGGCTTGTGTTGTAGGTACCTAGACAACGATATATATAATATATAATTATAAATACTTAAATACATAGAAAACACCCATGACTCAGAAACAAATATCCGTGTTTATCACACAAATATATGCTCTTACCAGGATTTGACCCGGGACCATCAGCTTCATAGGCAGGCTACTACCCACTAGGCCAGACCGGTCGTCAATATAAGTCTATACTGCTTGTTAAAAAATAAAAGTAATGCAATTCAGTTGCAGGGTATAATCTTACTAACAGCTGTATTTCACTCCGCTTTATATGGATTAGGTATTCGATAAACGCTCAACCCTCACTGTCAGCGAGAAAACAAGCTTCTTACACAAATAGAAGGGATTTTAATATCCCTAAGTAGTGATGATACTGGCCTTCTCCTATAAAAGACTTGCAAAGTAATCCACAGAAAGCGCACAGATATCCTCCAAATCTGCCTGAGTCATCGCATCCTTTTCGAATGAATAGGGTCAAGAAAGAATTTTGGTGAAGATACTTTGCAAATATACTTTTTAATTCCACGTTCAAAGGCGTCTAATGCGATTATAGCGAACACAGTATTAATGAAAGGTTATTTATTTATGGCGTTATTCATAAACGCGTTACTGGCCTGAGCTATGAATCGTTTGTCTTTATCTGTCATTTTGACTTCTGTATTTGTCAGAAAGGGATAAAACATAATTTAATTAAATCAGGCCCGTAAAGTTTTATAAATAAGGGGGTTATACAATGGTTCTGGATTTATAGGGTTAAGTAGGTTCAGAGACCGGAGTTTAAAAAAAAATTCGTACCGCTTTTTAGGGCTCCGTAGTCAACTATGAGATCCCCCTGCAAACAAGTTTCTATGCAGGGGGTCAGTTATCTTTGCAGCTTGCTGTACAAACAAGTACGAGCGAAATACACGCGCAAGTCACATTAAAATGATGAAGATAATTTTGATATCAGAATGTAAGTTCAAATTGGCCTTTGTCCGTTTCCAGCTGCTGCGGTCGCAGTTCAATCTTACCTTTAGCTATGATTTCTAAGGGACAGGCGGATTGTCGCTACGCAGTCAAATATAAATGTATCAAGTTTTTAATTTGGAACGTGAATTATAAATATTATAATATAGGTTACTGATCTAAAATAAAAACACTCCTTATATTGTAACTTTATGGTACAGTCGACGATATGTTTACCTACATTTTTCACCTTATTGCAAAGGAGTAAGATGCAAAAGTGTAAACATATCTTTGACGTCGACTGTACCTACTAATACAGTGCATTGGTGACACCGAAATTAAAAACATAGGTAAAGGCCCAAAGTGTCTATTAATTTAATTTTTCAGGTAAAACTGAAACTTAAGTGAAACTTAAAAAAAACACTTGTAAAAACTGGTAAGTACCTAGTACTGTCAGAAAATGTATCAAAAATAACAATGTATGTACTATTCAACAGGATATCAATTAAGCGTGCACCCGTGGAGGACAAAACATACGCAATGCGACAAAATTAAAAACAAGTTTTAACATTCCTGACAATATACCAAAAACAATCTACGTAATTTGGTCGGGTTATTCTTTACCCGCCATAAACTGTACAAAATGTACGGTGGGGAAGAAAAACCTTTTTTTTTCCCACCGACAGACTGTGACAAGGACAAACAATAATAGCCCTTTCTCTGCTAGTTCTACTGAAAGGTCTATAAGTGTGCATCTCGTTCAATCATCTCCCGGCTCTATCATTTCATCTCCATACTATAGTACCTCTATGATTAAATATCATTATAGCAACATAAATGGTTATCGTTTTCCGGCAACTTTCCTACGGGAGTTTACCTACAATAAGTGCTGAACGTATTACCCGCGAATGAAATTACCAACTGGCTTAAAACTTCTCGATGAACCGAGTTCGAAAATAGCATTATAAATTCACCAGTTTACAATCACAGCGCTACTTCGTCGAGGCAAAAAACCTTGGCGGGAAACTCGTTCTAACTTTTCCTATTTTTCTGCGTTAATTTCACCTGAACCCATTACACTTGGCAACAATTCTTAGTGCGAACGTTTCTATTAGGGCGCTTAAATTGCATTTTAAATGACTTTCTCCAAACTTCGGAAAGGTAGGAACAGTTTTTCTTTTCACGGACGTGGACGTGGCTTATTATCATGTAATGAAGAAAACAAGCTTACTTATACTTTAATCGACCGGGATAAGGACTTTGATCTAGTGAAACTACCGTGACGACCGGTCTGACCTAGTGGGTAGTGACCCTGCCTATGAAGCCGATGGTCCCGGGTTCAAATCCTGGTAAGGGCATTTATTCGTGTGATGAGCATGGATATTTGTTCCTGAGTCATGGGTGTTTTCTATGTATTTAAGTATTTATAAATATTTATATATATCGTTGTCTAAGTACCCTCAACACAAGCCTTATTGAGCTTACTGTGGGACTTAGTCAATTTGTGTAATAATGTGCTATAATATTTATTTATTTATTTATTAACCGTGAATCATTCAAATCTGTTAAGCTTACTTATTTTTAAATATTTTTACGACAAAAATGATTTATGTACCTATATAATTTATCTGGGTTCAGCCCGAAGAGAAAACTCGAGAACGCTGATCATAATAAGAATAAACATTAACTATCTAAATCGATTTTTAATTAAGTCTTTAAATTGCAAGTTCTAGTGATGCAACGAATAGTATTGTATTGTATCAGAAAAACCAACAAAACCTCGATAAACTACAGTACTTACCCACCCAGATACATCTTAATTTGAAAAGGTGATTAATTTTGAAAACAAAAACTTACTCTTCTTAAAACTTATTGCCTAGAAATTAGCCTGTTAAAAAAATACAACAATACTACTACACATAATACACAGTATAAACTACACGTACTAGTAGTAGTAGAATACTATATTGTCCTATATTCATAAGAAGACTGCTATGCAGTTGCAGTAAGACAAGTAGACTTCAACGCTACCGCGCCGTAGTTCAAATGAAGTTGATTTACGAGTAGATATCACTGTCAGCCATTTAATTGACAGATTGAAGTTCTGGAGTATAAAAAAGAAGTATATAGCTAGTCTAGTTGAGCAATGAAATGTTAAGGATGAATAAGTTAATTGGCCTCTAGAGCGTATCGACGGGGCCTCCTGCGGCACAGAGGAATGCATTTAAATTGGATTTTAAGAGTAGAAATCACCGGCGCGCTCCCCGCCTCTCTCTGCCTTGTTAAAGCCAATCTCAAAGTTTACGTAAACGAATAAACCTTCTCCGTCAACTAAATCCAACGGTATCAATTTAAACTATAAATCGACTGTTACTATTTTAATTGAACTTCAGAACTGCGCTGTTAGGAGGAGTAAGCAAAGCTGAGAAAAAACTTAGTTCTTTAACTATAAAAATGAAAATGTTAAAAGCAGTCAATTAAGTTAGCAATAGTTAAACAACGTCCGATATAATTCAATTTGCGAAATTCTGTCGCGCAAGATTTCTACGACCTACATAGCTTCTTCTGGCGCATAACCTAATAAACGAAGTTTAGGTAGTTTAGGAATTAACAGACTGCGTCATGGTATAGGTCTTGTAGTTTTTTATGAATGAGTACACTTAAATTTTCTTGAGTTACACTAAAGCATAAAGTAATTTATTTAATATTAGGGGAAGGTGGGATGACACCGGATAGATAGATCAGGAAATTAGATCATGATTAATTAGTTAGGATCGAAATAAAGTTTTATTCATTAGTAATTTCATCAAATGGTTTTATCCGCCACTTGTATCAATTCAATTCGGGTTCCAAAATTTCGATAGGTAAGTATATTTGGTATAAGTTGTTGCTAGGCCATATACGAGTATGTATATTCTGAACCTGATGAACATCACTTTAAATCTACATCAGGTACCAAAATTAGTTTCACATTACAAATTCTCGCATTTGTTGAAATGGAAAAACGCGAGCAAGTTATTTAAAAGGCAGGTAAGTGCAGAGAAAATGGAACACGAATACTCATGTAAAATCTGGGTTAATATTTGTAGTTAGTGGCCACTAACGTGCATAGCCCATAATGATATTGGTTTACGCACTTTTGTGTACCTATCGCGTAGTTACGAGCAGTATAATTATTACATACATGTAATAATGTAAATACCTACATGTGTAAACTGTAATGAAACGTTTCTGTGAAGCCAGTCATGGATGAACGCTTTATTTTGTACGCTTCAATTCCCGACTAACGTTATTACGAGTATCGTCCTATATAATTAACTAGGAAGCCAATTCGAAGGTACACTTGACATCGAATCAAAAAGATATCTAAATAATGTCATCAATCACGCATCATTTCGCTCATGTATAAGCGTGAGCGAGACACACGGGCGAATGAGAACAAAATGACATCGTATAGATTTTGATTTGGCCTCTAGGTGAGTTATAAATAGAATTCAAATAACTTTCAAACCCGAAGTACGGGAGAGACGCGGAGGGGTGTATTTCACACACAGCACCAGATAATAAGCTGAGCAATATGTAATCATTAGGTAGGTGTTAATTTATGAGAACGCGTCTAGCTGGGCACGAGGGTCATTTCTCAGGTCAGTAGAAACATTAACTTAATGGTCTACAGACAATGTTTCTGTGTTTGCTGTAATACGTACCTTCGCTTTTAGCGAACTAAGGTACCTATTGGTGTTATTTTATTTCGTGATTCATTATTATGTGAATGTCCTAATGAGAATGTACAATATAGTTGCAATAAGGTATATATGTTTTGGACCCGGGTACGTCCTTAAACTACGTCCAAAAGAGAGGTATGGGCATTGTGAATGTCATCTCGCTTTGTGTGGTAGGGCACAGCACAGCGGATGTCATTCCAGATCTAGAGCAGAGCCCAACTGGGGAAGTACCTCCACCTTACAGAAAACCGCAGCCAAATAACACTAGACCCTACTCATAGTGTTGTGTTCCTGCCGGTGAGTAAGGTTGCCAGAGCTCAACTAGGGGGGGGGGGGGGGGGGGGGGAATGCTAGGGTCGGCAACGCGCATGTGACTCCTCTAAAGTTGCAGGCGTATGCTTGTTTGCCACCGACGTAGTATAAAAAAAATATGTGTATATTGTTGTAATACTTACAGTTTTTAGTTCCGGACATCCGGGGACTGTGCGTTTGCTAACGAGATATGCTGTGTAGTATAGATTAGTTAGCTGTATGGGCGCATTGTTATCGGTGAGTTCTTAATATGACTTGGAATAGGGACTTTGGAAGCTGCTGCAGAATGGTAAATATGAATAGGTAGCTCAGTCAGCAGGTGTAACTATTCATTTGACAAGCAACCCGATGGATGTTATAAGACCAGTAAAGGAAACAGTGAAGAAATTAAATGGACACATATTATTGTAAAAGCAGCCTTAACCGAACCTAACCTAACCCAAATGGCGAGAACTAAAGACCAGCCGTCAGCCGTGTACGACTACATCATCATCGTGAACACGATCACTCTAACAAGAGTGACACGACTAGCGGCCCGAATCGAACTTATTAAACATACGATATGGATTAAGGATGACTGACGCTAGACCGGGCCGGGCCCAGGCCGAGGCGTCCGACACGTCGTTTTCTATGACGGCTAATCAGTAATCACGTGGTGCTTTCCATAGAAAACGAAGCGCTGGAAACCCCGGCCCGGCCCCGACCCGATCTAGCGTGAGTCATCCTTTAGATAGGTCAGTGTCAAATGTGTCGTTTCTTCAAAAAAAAAGTCACTTTTAACACTGACATAAATTATCTTTAGCATGTTTGAAGTATCTTAAAGTTCGAATCGGGACGTGCTGCTAAACATATCTAACCTGAAAAAAAATAAGTTAATGAAATCATATCGAGGCGTAGATTTTGCGCCCTGGCACCGCGGGCTCACTACGACCCATTTCTTCGCCGATCATTATTCAAGCTAAGTGGGCAGGCCGATCAGGTTAGTGGATGAGTAACAAAAATCCAGCGGTCATACATAACTAGAGTGATAAGGTTCACGAAGTGGTTGAGTTTTGTCGAAAACTTACATGAGTCTTCAAAAATGAAAGCTAGGTACAGTTTTCGGTAGAAGTGTTACTAATATTAACGACATGTAAAAGTAGCTGCAAGTATTAACTATCAGTCGTCAATACCGCTAGAATCGTTTATGTGACAAATAACTATGCATGGTATCGCGTTCAGTATGAATCAAATGAAATCCAATGACAGAGGGGCCATAAGCGCTGCGGATTTAACCCTCAAATATGCTCAGAGAAAATTAATGGTTTCGGAGGAATCATCGATTTTGTGTTCTTCGTTCACTGTGCCATAGAGAAATAAGTAAGCATAGAGTAATTATAGTCATTATTTGCGCGTATTATTTTCGTAGTCGACATCTAGCGTCAAGTAGCGGATTTATCAGTACTGCTATTTGACAACAGATGTCGTGACGAACTAAAAGTGTAATTAACAATTTTCAGATAATTTTATAACCGGATTAACCGGAACTCTGTTATTTTAAACTCCTTGTGCTTGTAACATTAGTTGTAAATTGTTGAGCAATACAATACACTTTTCGTCAGTCGCGTCACTCGTGACATCTAGTGTTTAGTAGCGGTACTGATAAATCCGCTACTTGACGCAAGTTGTCGATTACGAATATAATAAGCGTTTTGGTAATAAAACTGATGTATGGAGTGAGCACTCTATGCTTAGGTACTTATTTCTCTATGGCGACCGTACTAACGTTATTATTATACTTGGCCGTCTTTTGATCCATACTAAACGCGACACCCTTTAGATCAAGAAAGTCCATAATAAATTGTACAAAAACAATGTTTTAGATGTAGAATATTTAGCGCTTAAGTAAAGTCCCAAATCCCCCGCTGTCACGATGACTCACCGACCATATGCGAAAATTCAACAATCACATTGCATTTCCCTGGGGAGCACTTCTCACGCTTCTCTCTGACACCAGATGTGATATGCTGTCTCGTTGATGATGTCAGTAGATGCAAATGAATGAGATCTAAGTCGAGTAAATGTTAAATATTTTCATAATCGCAACACTGTTGTTTATACGTAAACAAGTTTTGCCTAACTACATTATAATTTGTTGGAGATAATATTGTTTATACCTATGTATATAAATAAACATATTATATTTTACCCACAGAAACTTTGAATTCAATATCAGCTCATATAACGCAAAGCGCTCATATAAAATAACTTTACAGTACATAATATGGTGCTACTTTACCGCACTAGTGCGAAAATTAGCATATTACGTTTGTCGAACATTTAAAGGGCCATATGTACTGTAAAACGTTGTACGATACATGTGCGAATAGGTAATTCGCAACTCTTGTCGATTTAAAACACTCCCTTCGGTCGTGTTTTAATTTATCGCCACTGGTTTCGAATTTCCTATTTTTCGCACTTTTATCGTAATGTACCTACTATTACAGTACATATGGAGCTACTTTCCCGCACACGTGCGGGAATGAGCACTTTCCCTGCATATGTCAAAACTTTAAAGAGCCATATTACTGTAAAAGGTTGTACGATACACGTGTGAATAAGTAATTCGCAACTTGTGTCGATTTAAAACACTCCCTTTGGTCGTGTTTTAATTTTTCACCACCGTTACGAATTTCCTAATTTCTGTACTTGTATCGTAAATTTACTTACTGTTCATTACTTTCTGTTTATGTAATAACAAAACGGCCCAGCCACATATTTTGAGTAAGGTGTAGAGTTTGTAAAGTTAGGGCGTGTAGAAGAGTTAGAAGCTTGGCTCAACATGAGATCTGATAACTTTCTGACAGTGAGAGCCATATGGTCTCGTCTTGGCAACATTAATGAATAGGTATAAGAATGTTTCTGATATTAACTACTTCACAAGCGTTAAGTGTTATAATAGTTATTTTTCACCTTACATCTATGTGACGGTAACGAAAAAGCCAAGCCAGTTAGGGCGTGCAGAAACTTGACTCTACATGAAATCTGATAACTTTTTGACAGTGCAGGCCATATGGTCTCGTCTTGGCAACCTTTTACATGAAAATTTCATTTATTTTGTTTCGCTCGATTGTAAAACGAAAGAAATTCATCCATATTTCCTACACAATTGAATTCAAACTCAATTGCCATTTTTTTTTGTATGACGGGCCTTAGTCGGATAAAACGTGTAGCAGACAAACGGCGACACGTGATGCGGCCGCCGGTGCGTAGCCCCGTGGAAAGAAAACGGCTTTCTTTACGAGCTATTTCGCTGAGCCAATATTTCTCCGCGACAGAGCGCGGCATCATAAAATAAAACGAAAAATTCCAACGCACTGCCACAACCGCCATGAAAATCATAAGGGCCTAGATTTTTATTGACATTGGTGAGAGCTTCATTCCAGAAATTGCCTGATTAATCTATACACGAGCAAATACAAGACGAAATTGCATACCTGATGCCAAGATAAATATTACCTAAAATCAAAGAGAATTTGAAATAGAGGTGGATTGTCAAAAAAAAATTTGTAGCTGCAGTAAATTCACTGCCATCTTTTGACACTTGATTAAAACTTTTAGAATGCCATTTGAACGCCAAAGTAGCGCCATCGCTCAAAACGATGCCGCCATAGCTTTGGCATTTGATCTATCAGTTGGCGCCACTTTTTGATATTTAACAAATTTAACAAATATCAGTGAAAGAATAAGGATCAAAGTCAAATAGCAAATAAAAGTTTTAATCATGTGTCAAGATGCCAGTAAATTACCAGTGGCAAAAAAAAATTCTTTGGCAATACACCTCTATTTCCAATTCTCTTTGCCTAAAATGAAATCATTCTTGATTGCAATAATAATTGATGCATAATAAACCAACACTTTAGAAATATCCTAAGCATCACTCTTGCATTTTGTAGCAAACCACTTTTGTTTAGATATGGCTCTAACTAAAGACTATAAATACCTTACTTAGTGACTTCTTCCTCGCGTTGTCCCGGCATTTTGCCACGGCTCATGGGAGCCTGGGGTCCGCTTGACAGCTAATCCCAAGATTTGGCGTAGGCACTAGTTTTTACGAAAGCGACTGCCATCTGACCTTCCAACCCAGAGGGTAAACTAGGCCTCCTAAATATAAATACCTTACTTAGTGACTATTTTTTACTAACAACGAAAGATATAAATATTTATGCCTGTTATGTTATGTTATGTGTATTCATCCGACCCATCATCAATTCACTTATACAAGCAAAATCATTTTATTCGATCCCTGAATATTCATGTTGGGACGAACAGCACAAAACATTATCTACGTCTAGCGGCTAGACAGTAGACATAGATGAACGTACCAACTTACAGTCCTATTAAATAAGGTAAATGCCGTTTCCCGTATATTTTAGTAGGTATGTTTTGACGAAAATAGGGAGAGACAAAAACAAAATAACGTAAAATCTCCAAAAAGATTCCATCATCCAGTACTGTTTAAGCATCTTTACAACATATTCAACACACAGTTTACAATCGCTTAACATTCGCAAAATGTATACGTAGTGTATCACAAAATTTATAGAAACTTCTACCAATTTTAATGGGACAAAAGACATTTAGTCTGACTCTGAGTAACTCATACAACGGTCGGGCGTACCTTACGCTCTTAGAAACACTCTACTCGTACCTACAACCGTATAAATAATCCTAATAATTAGAAACATAGAACAATTAAACCTTTGTTTTCTACAACGTTTTGTTTTTCTGTAAAAACACGTGAAGTACAGAGTGCACTTGTTATTTATATTGTGCACTTGAGGCTCGTACGACAAATGCTTGACAAAATACTCTGCCAATTGTGTCGGAGTGCCGCCCTCAATTGTTCGAGATGAAAAATGGCCTATTCGGATTGTTCGCGAACAAATGCGTGCCGTGCGGGTCATTACGCTTTGTTTTAGGAGTAAGAACGACAAAAAATTCACTGTGAAAAGCTAAAATTTTCGCATCCGCCCTCTTGAGTTGCGAGGAGCCGTGTTTAAACTACGGCCAATTGTTTTGCTCTGAATATTTTGTTTCGGTATGGAGTGCTGCTTAATTAAAATTAAAATTTTACTTCGAAACATTGTTTAGTTAACACGGCGAGTGGGCATGAGAACGTTTGTATAATGTACATTAATATATTAGATTTACTTGTTAGCTTGTGAAAGCTTTCACTTTTCTAATATAACCCACGCTACCTTTTCTTCATCAAATAACACAATAATACAATTTTGTAATACGTCTCCTTCCATAATATCTGGCGTTTTATATCTAAGGGAAGAAAGAAATCTCTGAAAATAGTCAATAATAAGAAAAACGAAAATCGTCGAAATCATAACAAGAGATTTTACTGCCCGGCATCCGATTCGAGCAGAGCAAAGATTGTTTCAGGCCTCTGGCGGGATAGAGACGAGGCGATAATAACAATGTCGTCACTTCCTCAATCTTAACTTCTTCAATATTTTCTGAACCGATCCGTAATAAAATTCTATAGAGCTTGGATATTTTTATAAGGCGCACCCTGACAACCTTTGTTAGGATTCCCTTATATTAGCACCGTGTCCGTTAGCATCCATTTGTTTTATAATCTTTGGCTGAAATGATATGTTGGGGAATCGCGCTGTCCACTTGTACAAATATAATATAGCTCACATGGTTTTAGAAGTTAACTTACTTTAAAAAAGTAGAAATATGTATTGTAAGAGAGGCTAAGCCATTCATAGCCGATTTTTCAACAGTAATTGCATTTTTATCTGTATTAATTCAATACCATTTATGTTCAGTTGTTGCCTTACATAAGAACCGTTTGAATTCAAACTACACAAACACACACACACAGCCGTAATCTGCAGGATTAAATAATAAAATCTTTATTGCTTTATTTCATATTATAAAATTTATGAACAAGAAAGAGGTGTATTAGGTTTGTAACACATTTAGTAGTGGAGTTGAGCCTCTGCCTCCTGAACTATGTCAAAATCAAAACCTGTGATTGCGGCCCGACTTTGCTGCCGAATACATTGCTGCAACGGCAACAACAACGGTACCTTTATATCAGCGGAATTTTAACGTACGTGGGCCAAAATACTTTAAATGCCTAATAGAAATTGTGTACAATTTTTGTTTCAAGAGACAAATTAGTTAATAAAATATAACATTTCATTACTTTTTAGGGATCCTTAGTCAACTTATAGTTTCGCCATGTCCGTCTGTCTGTCTGTTCGAGGCTTTCCTTGGTGATCGTTAGTGCTAGAAAGCTGCAATTTGGCAATATATAAATCAATAAAGCCGACAAAGTCTAAAAATTTAACTTTTTCTAGGGTACCTCCCCGACCCCTACACGTAAAGAGGGGATATTTTTTTTTTTTGCTTCAACTCTGTAGGGTCACACTGTGTGCTGTATGTGTCTTTCAAAACGAATACGGGTCTTCAACAAACAGTTTTTGATAAAGTGAATATATTCGGAGATAATCGCTCCGAAAGAAAAAAAATTGTGTCCCCCCCTTACTTTTGAACCATAGGTGCAAAAAATATGAAAAAAATCATATAAGTAGAGTTTAAGAAAGACATTAAATGAAAACTATAGCGGACATTATCAGTTTAACTGTTTTTGAGTTATCGCAAAAGGTCTCCCCTTCATAGTAAAGAGACGTACATCCACTAAACGTTATTACGACGTTAAATGAGTTGTTAAAATTATTTGGCATTATTCATGTAAATAAACTAAAATTTAAGACAAAAATTGCTCTAAAATATGTTTATTTTCATTTATATAGCAATCTAAATGTTTTTCGCTATCAGATCTTTAGACATGCAAAGTCTCCGATTGGAAGTAAGTCCAAAGGAAAAAATCATGGCCATACGTCTTTTACTTTAATTAGGTACTAATTATGCAAATTTGCTAATTTGTTTAAATCGGATGAAAGGTACCATTTCATCCTTTGGTTAACAATCTACTATACTTTAAGCTCCAGTTTAGCTTATTGTGACGGAAGGGTAACTACGGAACTCTGCACTGAGCATGGCCCGACATGCTCTTGGCCGGTTTTATTTATATTCATTCCGCATATTTATAATTTATTCTATAATAGTCTATCATCGCTGTGGCGAAGTTTTCACGATAATTATATTAGTTATGCCGATATTAAAAACAACATGGGATGACCCATCAACAACTGCGTTAGATACTTTAATAAAACCTTATATTTCATTAGAGAAAAACTGCAGGAAGAACTTTGGTTAGTGGTAACAAGTTTTTTTTTGTAATATATTTCATTTTTTAAATTATGCTTATAAATCTTTGGGGCAAAATGGTAACGCAGTAGTAACAATACCTATAGTAAAACAGTTGAATAAAGGAAAAATAAAGATTTTTATAAAATGTTATATTTGAAAATAAGTGTTTCACATAAGTTTGATAGGTACCTGACATTTATGCGTTAGAAATCGATTTCAATTTGGAAACGGACAAGTTTTTAGGCATTAAAAAGTATTTTGGCCCACGTAACTAGACAAAGATCGTAAATATACCTTGGCGTTATAAAGGAGGGATGGGAGTTAAGTAATTGTAGTAATTACTGGGCCGTAAAGACTGTGAGTAAACAGCGGTGACGGCATCGACCGGCGACAGACGCTGCCAGTATCTGTTTGCACGGTGAAAACTGTTTATCGAGTTAATAAACGTTTTTATACAAAAGTATATATTATTTCATGTTCTATAGTTAATCATTGCTTTTTGTTTTTATTACTTTATTACACCGAAAAAACCTTATTAAATTGTGTACTTTCAGAACATTTATATGAATTTGGGGACTAGGTATCTATGTCCCTCTACTCCTCTATTTACTTATGTACAAAAATAAATACCTATATAGAAACCATCTATGACTCGAAAAGAAATGATATGGTCTCCCAATCCACAATTTTAGACCTACGTTATTTGTGCAGCACTATATTTACTCATAGTTTATCTACGGTGGAAAGTTACACTATTCACAAAGTCAACCCTTAGCTATCAGTTGATCTTTGCATTTGAAGCAAACGCCTCGTCCGAATGTTGGTGTGGACTTAAAATTCGTCATATCAAAGTTATCGAAAGGGATGAGTGGTCATTAATTAATTAAGGCCCTTCGCGACTTCTCCCCGGGGATCCATTACTTAATTAGCATTACTCACGTTGACCCACCGGAGCATGCCCTTATGCTTTAATTATAAGACAACTGGCTCTAATCTCAATCACGAAAGAGGTACTTACCGTGCGAGTATCTGTGCCCTGTTCTAATATTTTCGTATAATATAATGATTAAAAAATAAAATAAAAATAATTTATTTGCCAATAAATATGCATTCACCACCACACTAGCCTAGGCCTCGTGGCGTAATTTTTTAAATATGATACGAATTATTTAAACATTTTGAGTGATATTACATTATTCTAAAGTATAGTATTGTATTATCCATACTCTCAAAAGAATTATCATAACCGCCTTAAGTGACTGAAATACTTACCTAGTCAGAGAAAAGCACACGATTTCAGCATTATTCAAAACAGACTTTCTTTACTAATGCATTTTATGGTCGTGTGGAAAATTTACGAGGCCCAGGTGAACGCAAAAAAACGAAAAGGTAAGCACCTCATCGGGGCTGATTTCAATATATAAGTTTTAGGAGCACCGAACGAATTTCGAGTCGTACCTATAGACAATTATTTTTCAAGGAGTTTTGTTGGATTAAGATAAAACCACACAACGCCTAGAAACATAATTTCACGCGTTCGCTAATATTAGGGACGCTGGGACGCGTCGAATTTTTCGGTTTGATGGTATATTGTATAATTGCTTGTTAGCTTCTTGGCAGCCAAGATTTTTGTAAGCCAATGTTTAATCCCCGTATTAAGAGTTATGCGTGGCGCGGGATTTGAAACGTGTTTTCCCCTATTTTCCGAGGCCAGGCCGTCGCGCCGCTATCCTGGGGGATCCCATTCGGAAAAACCTCCATAAATATTTCTTACTTTGTTTGTATCTTCCGCGGAGTATCGTTAGCACAATTCCCTTTTTCCTCGCGGGCTTAGGCATCTGCTCCCGGATACTATTCGTACTTTAAGCCGATACGTAATCCTTGTTTTTACATATATCCCAGATACTAAAATGACAGTTTGCTTCCCCAATTTGTCCAACAAATCTATCATTTTCGAGTGTCATTCTCAATTATCTTTGTTTTCTCTCTTAACTATGAATTTTAAATCTGAAAGTTTCTGGGTACCTTTATCGGGAGTATTAGTTGAAAAATAAACAAACGGCAATAACAGCCGCGGGCTCGATTAAGCACGATCTGATTGCCTCGAGCCTAAGTAATCCATTTTGTTTACTGTTTTGTGCGAGCCTTTTAGTAATTAATAATTAACCTTATCTCCAGTCAAAATCTGTTGTTTTAATTTTTACTTTATTTAATTAAGTTAGACTTAATAAAAGGAGACTCAGAAAATCATACAGAAACAATTATGATTACATCAATTTTAAAAATATCACCAATTTAATAAATTGTATATCTAGTACAAGTACGGCATTGTTTTAAGTAGATTACCATCTTCTTCTTCATATTATTCTTTGTTAGGGGATATATCAGGCTCCTTAGCCTCTGTATTACCTACTGCGACCATTCCTGATCTATTGTGATCGCCACCTCGGTCAAGCCCTAGGTGCAAGCGATTCACTCATCATTAGGATCATTTTGATCTAACTCCTCCGGGCGTAATATATATTATTGCTCAGAAGTGAGTCACGAGTGCGCATTAGGGCAGAGCAATCTTTGAGGACGTGCAAGGGTACCTCCTCTGTGTCTGACTGAGCAAAATCTGAACCGCCCTGTACTATGTTTTCCCATAGTATTAAGCCACAGGGCCCGGTAAGCACACTATGATTCCAAGACAGTGCCAAGGCGTTCGTGGGGTGTGGTTCGCGTTGCCATCTTATTTAATATGAGGAATAAGAACATCTGATAGGAACAAAATAAGGGTATCCTTAACCTATATTCTGCTTAACCTATCTAGCCTTATCTAGCAAATCCACCCAATAACAAACGTTGCCACAGAACTTAGTAACACAATTTGGTTAAAAAATAGTGATGATCCGTTACGGGGCATAAACGGTTCACCAGACAGGTTAATGCGTTCTTTACCAGGTCTATTCAAATTTCTTCTAATAAATTTCTAATCAATATGGTATGTCAGCTACCATTACACACACCAAGTGACTGGCACTACACTCTTTTTATAAGTAGTGAATAATTATTTCGACTGAAAGCAGAACTAAACAAGCCCAAGCCGAAGAAATATCGAGATTTTCTGATACAGTTTTATAGTACGAGCACACACGTATTGTGAAGGTATCGAAATTCGAACTTAATTGACAGTTTACGCTTCGCCCGTTTATGACCTCGGAAAAACATCCGGCTCGTTGATTGCTTACGTTTTTATGCGTACTTAGAACTCAAACGGCGCTCCGGGGAAAAGCAATAATAATGCAATCCAATGCGCATTCATTGCGTTGTATTTGTAGGAATAATATACATTTACAGTAAATAATGGTGCTACTTTACCGCACTAGTGTGGTAATTAGCACTATTCGTGCCGATGTTGAAAATTTAAAGGGCCAGGATATGTTCTGTAGGTAAAACGTGATGATACACGTGCGTATGGGTAATTCGCAATTGGTCGTGTTTTAATTTATCGCCACTCATCACACAAACAAATGACCTTACCTGGATTCGAACCCAGGACCATTGGCTTCATAGGCAGGGTCACTACCCACTAGGCCAAACCGGTCGTATGTTATTGTAAATTCCTCATCTCAGAGCTTTCAAAAGGGGATGGCAGTTTGTATTATGTACGACATTTTTCTAATTAGAGCTTTCAGCTTACATTTTGTCAGAATATAAGAAGAGTTGTTTCAGCGTTTTTGTAATTTCATATTTATCAGTACCCCTAGTGTAAATTTAATCGACATCATAACGTGACGAACGCGTTTGCGTTAAGTCTCATTTTGTATAGGATTTTGAGTTTCCAAAACGTCCCGCTTGGCGCGCTCTTTCTAAATCACATACAAAATGAGACTAAACGCAAACGCGTACGTCACGTTTCGAAATCGAATTTATTTACACTAGGATACAGTACTCCAATACCACCTCACGATATCTATCTGGTACACACATGCATGCATGGTGACATGCATGCTAAAAATAAATGATTTTATTTTGTATTTTGTTATATACGTAATGGTTCAAGACTCCCATCTGGGCAAATCTTCCGGATTCCCCCTAGGGATCAAAAAGGGATTTTCAGTTTGTAACGGGAACGACTATTTTAATACGTGAGAGTCTTAGTAAATAGGTGTTTTGCCAGAATTCAGAAATAAAATATTTCTGCATTACGTAGATAATAGCCTTGTCTAGAAGAAAAGACATTTCCAATAAAATGATACCTAAGTTTAACATACCAAAACATGGCTCCAAACATGGTTTCCAGGCTATTCAAGAATTGAAGAGGGAAGTATAGCTTTACAATCCTAGCGAAATAACGGTACTTTTCCTATGAAATTCCATTTCGGAAGAAAAAGTTTTTCACTAACTAAATCTTAACAAATTACTTTGATCTTTATGTCGGTCGCTTCAGCATATTATATTCTAGGTTTATAAGTTTCGCTTTAAAAAAATATATTTTGTATAGCAAAGGACAATGGGCACTTTTGTATGGGGAGTGTCCCATGGATGTATACTGTTGAGACATATGTCGTTTTAAAGCTCTTAATCGTAGTATTATTTTATTGTATGGCACCAACCTTGGACTACTTGCAGGGACCGAGCTATATAAAAAAAGAAGTTGCGCATATAAGCAGTTATATTTCCTTATACGCGGGATATAAAAAGTTTTAGCGTATTTTATTCGAAAGAATATAAAAAATGCTTTATGTTTTTTGTATCAACACCAATGATAAAGTATTTAAAGGGACACAATGTACAGTTTTAAAAAATCGTCATTCTAAAAATTACTTGATACACAGCGAAATAAGAGTGTATACAAATGCCATGTATATCATGTGAAAAGTATTTTTATAAGCTATTTTTCGTATAATATAACTGGGGTCAAATCGTTGCAGGGACCAAAATAAAACCATTTAATGAGTTAATTAATTGTAGTTAATTACGCCTTAACTTTTCTACTCAACGCCAGATGTCGCTCTAAAGCAAAATTCTACTTGACGTAAAACATTCATTCGGTTCTCCTATTGCACGCAAGATGTCAGTACTAGACAGGATTTGAAAAATCATAATTAAGTAGTTTAGTGCCATTTATTGAGCGGTATTAATTTAAAAAAATATATAAATTACTTTTTCATTATATTTCAGGCATGCAAAGTGATGTAAATGGTTACAAAAGTAACTCTATATGAATGACATTTTTTAGTTCCAGTTTACGCCGCAGCGCATGATCAAAATTATTAATATCATCTTCCCTGGACACTTTCGGTCTTTGGTGTCATATAAGTAATTAATGCTTAATTGAAGACCTTCCAAATAGGATATGACTCAATTGTATATACCAATAGTAAAAATTATCCAAACTGCTACCAAGGCTCCATCTAGTGCCAGGTAGAACAAACAAAGCGGCATTTACCACAATTAATTAACGAAAAAACTCGTTTTATTACCGCCCCTGCAAGCATTTGAGTGCAAGTATATATATATTAAAATACCTTATAAAAATGTCTTTTAAATGATATATATGGCTTGAGTATACAAGCAAGTTTCAGTGTTTAATAGCAGTATTTTTAATTCAAGCAGATGTTATATCAACTAATTCCAGCCCTGTACATACTTAAACGTAAGTAGTGGTAAACAGAAATCTAGAATTTCTCATATTCTTTCATACAAAACACCTAACAACCGGCTACATAACAAGTACTTTGTAAAACAACAGTTTATTTTCGCCACTCTTTTTTTTAAATTGCTCAGTCCCTGCACGTTATCCAAAGTTGGTGTCATACAATAAAATAATGCTAAGAGTAAACCCTTTCAAACGAGATATGTCTCAACAGTATACATCCATGGGACAAATTGCCCATTCTCCTTTGTTTGCGAAGCGAAGCTACGTAAAAGCCTGTAAGAATGCGAATTTACCCCTATTCGTTATTTACCTGCTGTTCGTTTTCTATTGTAACCTTATCTATTAAGTTATGCTTAATTACATAATTATACAAGTAAAAATCTAAGCTCAAGTAGGTTACTTCTAGTAATTGTCAGAAAGCATAGATATAACATAGATTAAGATAACCTGCCATACCTCCAGCTCGCGTGCAGCCAGATTGTGATCTCCACAGACGGCCGGCACCTCATCTCTCCATTAGCTGATTAGATTTCCTTCTATACCTACACTCATCTGGTGGTAAAGTACGTCCGTACCATGCATCGATTTTAATCGATTATACGAGTACACAGACAGCACAGACAGCAATAGCCAGACTGATTGAAAATCAACATATTACACACATACTAATTTAAGTCATCACATTGTAAATAAAGTTTACTACTAGGTATCGAATCAAGTTATTTTTATCAAAAGTTTTTATATTCACCCAGAAGGCACTGTAATAAGCCTTTAAGAAAATATACCTATACTCAAAAATTCAACCCATCCCATAACGCCGTGGCCGAGAAGACAATGGATGCGAATGCAAAGGACGATGGTTCGATCCTAGCCTTGGGCTCTGGAGGCTTCGCTCACTTTTTTCTTTTTGGTCTATTTCAGTTCATACTCGTAAAATTTACCTTTGAATGGCGACTGCAGGAGCGCTTTTGTAACAGGGTTAGATTCGGGTTATTTATTATTACCTAATTACAGCGAGATTTCATCGCATATAGACTTGAGAAATACCTCCGAAGTTTTAAGCGCAACATTGCACTGTGATCCTCGAGAAAGATTTTTTCCGGGACCACGAGTCACACGAGTCGAGTGCAGTTACGGGCTGAAAACGTTAAGGGACTGATTATGTTTATTTATTTATTTTAAAAGCGATTTATTCTTGTTTTAGTTAAGAATGATAAATGTTTATATTTGAAATAAAAGTGTCTTTCTTTTGTGCTTCTTTAAGGGTAATTTTTCAAACGACTCTTCAAACAAAACGATTCCTTTCGACGACCGTTCTGGCCTAGTGGGTAATGACTCTGCCTATGAAGCCGATGGTCTCGGGTTCAAATCCTGGTAAGGGCATTTATTCGTGTGATGAGCATGGATATTTGTTCCTGAGGCATGCGTGTTCTCTATGTATTTAAGTATTTATATATATTATATATATCGTTATCTAAGTACTCACAATACAAACCTTATTGAGCTTACTGTGGGACTTTAGTCAATTTGTGTAATAATGTCCTATAATATTTATTTATTATTTAAACGATATTTTTTTCGCGTTCATGGAGAAAAAGTACCTACCCGACGCAGTATTAAAAATCTGACCGCATTATTTATTTATTTTCATTACTAGCACGCACACCACGTATTCTAACTGGGACACATTATTTTTTTGTTTAATGTTGTGAAATAATTATTATTTAAATTAAATTATTATTTTAATTATTATTATAAAAAAAATATCTACTAAAAATTCAGTACATCGTCCATCTTCCATTTTTTTTAACAAACTACCCCAAGTTACGCATCGAAAAAGTATGGTATTTAATTTAGTCGAATAGTTAGCAGATTAATAGTTAGCATAGATCTTTAGGCATGAAAAAAAGGGTTTGGAAATTATTAGATAAGTGTCGATAACTAAGAAATAATTATACCAATGGAAGATAGCAAAAAAACTGTGAATCTGTTTTATTATTATTTAGTAAATGATCAATCTCAAATACCGGATTGTTTTTATTCCCCGTACACTTTCTCATTCCCTTGTCGGTTTTTTTTACTCCCTTTGCCGATTTTATAATTCCCCTGATAGCTAAAATACTAATAGGAAATATTACGCAAAACTCTGTGTAGAGGGCGCCACTATCACATTCTGATGGCTTACCACGAAACCCGAAAATCGAAATGAAGTTATCTGCATCTGTGTCATTCTTGCATATTCGAGCGATAAAGAGGCCTGATATCGAAATTGCGCCCTCTGTAAACAAACCGCTTTGATGCATCAATGTCATAGTAAAAACTTCTCAAAAAACTGTTTAAGGCATAGTATGTATAAGTTACTCTGTGATTTATGTGATATGATAGTGCTGCTCTCTGGCGGCCGAACATTGCAGTAATACTGCCTATTGCTGTTATTGTGTAATAAATGTTCCAAAAGTGATGGCTATCCTATTCGTGGGCTTAGAATTAAATTGAATTTCATATTTGATTACAACTTGGTCAACATTAGTACGAATTAATGATGTGAATAATCTGATTCGGAAGAATGACCCTTATTCAAAATTAATGTTTCGTTCGTTCGTTCGTATAGAAGAAACTTGTTTTTCGGTCATTTATGTCTTGTTCTAAAAGTTGAGGATTTACACGTTCTCGCCATGTTTAGTAAGACAACTTTACCGTGCTAAGTCCCAAACAGAAGTTTTCTAATAATGTACTCGTGAAAGCGAAACCGTGTTGCGTGATCCTTCAGGGATTTAGTGTAACCGCACCCTGAGGGTCAACTGAAAGGTTTGACCATACGAGTAGACGATAATTCCAAACTTGAGGAGACTCGTGTGGTGGATACATTTTCGGACGTTTAAGGAAAACAATTTAATGCTTATCATAGATTTAATCGCTGTACCTTACCTACTCATTGTATCGGTTTGTAAGGGGCCGTTTCGTGCGTAGAGTACTTTTGTATTGCTTTAATGCAATGGGTTCCATATAGACATTTGATCGATTAATACCATTAATAAAATTCAGGTAAAGGTCGTAACGGATAAAAGAAAAAAAGACTATGTCATGGAACGAAAGACTTCAATAATGCTGCACAACTTTATATGGGATACAGGGTTTTACTATTATTTTGTCTTTGCGTTGCTAAGTTTTCTTCATTATGTCGAATTAATTAAGAAACATGAACATATAGTTTAGCACAAGCCACCTTTTGATTTACTAATTGAAAATTTCCTACAGAAGTCACAATCACATAATCGATAGTAATTTCAAACAAGGTTTGAAATTTTTTGTTGTTCTTTTATAACTACATATAACAATGCCATGTCAAGCGTCACACTCACAATTATAAACGTGTTGGAAAGTGACGGTCTCAATAAGACTATTAATCTAATCGAGACTATTACCTTTTGGTCCTTCGGCTTATGATTTGCATCCGCGAGCTAACTGCTGCAAAAAATTATTTCACCTCAGCAGCTCGAATAAGCCTACTTTCGTCACTCCAGGGAGTGAGACAAAGTAGCTTTTTAATTTAGTGAAAGCCATGAATACAGGAATAAAAACTTTACTTGATGTTGCATTTTTTTAACTTTTAATATGTTCTCACTATTGAGGTGAAAAGTTGTATGTGTCACACGAGAGTAAAGTTATTTTACATTTCATATTTTTGAGTCCCTCGCTACGCTCAAGATTCTAACTTCGTAACACTCGCTTCGCTCGTGATTCAATTATAGAATCTTTCGCTTACTCGGGTCTCAAAATACTACGAGAAACTATAACGACGGGGAAACTATAGGTCTATAACTAGAAAGATGTTACTTTATATACTTATCTGTTTTGTAAGACTGTTTGTTTCTTAATAAAACAAAAAAAAACAACACTCGCAAGAAAAACTAACTTTCCTCTCTAATTGCACAAATAACTATTAAATAATTCATCTGTGTCCATTTTTTAGAATGCACACAGATGAATCGCTACGTGACGTGTTTAGGGAAAAGCGTTTTTTGACACTTACCGGCATTCACGTAGGTTTTAGAATTAAGCCTATTTGTAAAAAATCACCCTGAATATTTCAAAAAGCGTTCTTGCAAAGATAATATAAATACAATATGGTACTTCCAAGAGCACCTTAATATATAAAACGGTTCATATCTGCTATTTCAATCATCTGTCTAACGAAATTAAAAGCCTCGAAGGAAACATTTTTAAAAGAAGTTTATCGTATTTTATAACTTAAACGAATTATATAACTATGTAAACCTAAATGTATATTAAAACTTAGTTTAATAAAAAACCTAAGTTAACATATGTAGTTTAAGATCAAATATTTCTGATTTCTGAATTAATTAATTATTCATACAATATATGAATAATACACTATAAAATTATTGAAATAACGTAAACCGTATTTATTTTTGACATAATTATAAATATTATGTTACTTGACCGTATAACATCACATGCCTGTGTTTCATATTAAAATTCTTAGTCGTTGTTTTTTACGAATTTGCCTCTGTATCAAATATGTCCTGGGTGCCTAGTCAAGATGCTCATCCTTCGCTCCGTAGCGAACGATACGGTAATCTCTCTCTATCACTCTGCGACAAAGACAGTTACGTTTAGATCGCTACGGAGCATTTTCGTCTTGCATCGATTCGATCGTCTTCAAACGATTTGCATCTTGGCTCCGCACCCTGGTGAGATAATGTTGCGTAATCCTTAAAACATTTAGTGTAACTGTCGGCCCGATTCGAAGAATGATTAAGACACGCTTAAGATCTTGGAAAGATCTTTAAAAGATCGATAACTAAACGATGTGTCAAAATTGAGGTTTATTTAGATTCCGCTGTGATCCCAATAATATCTATGTACGATATTTCTAACGTCAAAGTGACATTGCTTGCCCGAATCAAGCTGCTTCTGTCAATTATACGATATACAAACGATATCTAAATGAGAACTTATCTCAACCAGAACTTATCGATATCGTATCTCATTCTTCAAATCGGGGCTTGTAACCATAATCGACCCACTTATACACACATTCACCGCTGAGCTACGGTCATAGTGCTACGGCGTAGCCGATAACAATTATTTCCCGGTATGTAGCGGAAATACTTCGTAGAGGCAAGACGACAACGTGTCGTGATTAGCGCTGAATGGGTTAAAAAAATATGTTACTTATTTCTAATTAACATGTTCTTAATAGCAGCGCATCTCGCTCGCACCTAACTGCCAGCAAGATCCACACGCGAGTCACTTCAATGTGTAAGTTCGAGTCCGCCTACCTATTGGAAGCGTGCACGACTGTCCCGCAACCTAGTGTGCGCAAGTCTAGGGGAAAACGTCAATTCACTACATCTTATAAAACTACTCTAAAACTAAAAACTACTGAACGGATTTTCATACGACTTTCATCTATCAATAGAGTGATTCTTGAGGAAGGCTTAAGTATATAAGGTTTTGTGTAAATTGTTTGAAATATAACGATGTTGTCGGAAAAAATCACGCTGGCTAGGAGCTTTAATCGAAAACGCTGCCTAATCCGTTTGAGCTATAACAACACAATGTATGGTGGGGTTGTTTCTCATTCATAGGTCTACAAAAAAGTCCGTGATGTTAAATGTCTATCTTTTAAGGATAACTTAGTATATCCATTCTTAACTTATAGAAAAAGATCACGTAATATGTGGCATTTGCAAAGCTATTTACATGGATACATTATTAACAATTATCAAAATAAATACGTTAGTTATATTAAGCATTTCATACAGATTACAATGGTCCCTTACACCATTCAATTTAAATGAATATTTCAGGAGTAATCGTAAATCAAAGTTTCATTTCGAGCCATATAATTGTACGAAATGTTAAAGACGCTATCCGCAGTTAGTTCAAATTTTTACCACCTTATGCGCTGGGATCGCTTTACTTACCCCCACCATGCACTTCGCACGGTCCCAATACGGGTTATTCTGTTTTCCTTACTGCAACTAAATTATGCAATGCAGTTCCACCGACATAGCACTTGTAGCACAAAATACGTGCAGAATGACGTAGCAAAAATGTATTATTTTCAGGTTGAATATGGAATGGAACGTTATTCAGATTTTAAATCGGATATAATATTTAACACTCATAATGGCTTATTTATTTGCAACCGCGATATGTACTGTACATAGTTATTTAAAACTAATATCATATTTTTAAATACATGTGTGTCCGAAATATTCGTTAATAATACGGACAAACCAACTATGAAAGAAACAATAATTACGTTATGCAAAAAAGATAGGTACTTATATTAATTATATAAACCAATTACATTGTATTAAAAAAAAAACCTCTAATTAGTTTTATTATTTTATTAGTCTTGAAACCTACAGGCCAGTTAGAACGTACGCTGACATCAGAATGAAATCTAAATATGTAATGTCATTTACTTTCGTGCGTTTCGCTCTCGCCGATACATCTACCGACAAATACCTTCGAGCGAAATGCAGGATAACTAACGGCCCGATTCGAATAATGATTAAGACACGTTTAAGATCTTGGAAAAATCTTTAAAGATCGATAACTAAACGACGTGTTAAAACGATCTATCTACGATATTTTTAACGTCAAAGTGACATTGGTTGCCCGAATCGAGCTACTTCTGTCAATTATATGACATATAAACGATATCTAAATGAGAACTTATCTAAACCAGAACTTATCGTTATTGTATTCCATTCTTTAAATCGGGCCGTATATAAATGACATAATTTAGATATAGTTCGTGTCATCATGTACGTTCGAATTGACCTGCTAATCTTTAGTAATAAATGTAAATTGTAAAATAAGTTTTTAATATACGTGTTAGTCTAAGTGGTCAGTCGTGTATATTTCAGTTGAGCTTCGCCAATGGAGCATTTGAATGGCCCTATGTTAGTTATTCAAAGCGTGACTCGGTGCGGCTGCGCCGGCCGCCCGTGCCTCGTAAATCAAACTCGCCGTTCGCTTATGCATTATACAATTTTATTTGTGCGAGTCCGCTGAATAGGTAATAAACTACGGCAGGTGAAATGTTTTGCGTCCAAACGAGCGGGGAATTTCGAACGAACGCAAATACCTAGTTGTTAGTGCATGTTCTGTTTGTAGTGTTGATAGCGGACGTTCATCTGCATGTTGGAGGATTATAATTATACAGTTCCTAAAATGTTAGATGATTGATTTTAAATCAATCTACATAAATTAGGTACCTATGCCCAATTAGTCCGTCAGTAAAGTAATAAATTTAGTCACTAATTTTACATCCTGTATTACTAACGACCCACCGCGGCTACAGGTAGTAGGTACAGCGTAATATTGTACATGCCTATTTTTTCCATTAGCTTGTAGTATCGAGGATGAATAACACTTAAATTTATAATTTTACAATATCATATTGTATCATATTACTTGAAGTTTTATTATAACTCCAACAACACAATATTCAAAAAGACAATAAAATACATATCATATGCCTCTGCTCTACCTCCAGTTATCACCTAATTTCAATTAACAGTAACTTTGAAAGTCTGTTGTCTATTAATTTATTAAACCGGGGAACCCTACTGCTGCGCACGGTCGATCTACGCACGGGGGTACAAAAACTATTTGTATCAAAATGTAGGTAGATACTTCACATACGCACTCAATGACGTCACTACACACGCGTGGCCTGGGCTATGACCGCGAAATACGTCAATTGCGGGCATTTTTCTCCTAATTACGTCTTACTGTGAATGAAAGAGAAAGATCCCCGCAATTTGAGAATTTCGGTTTTCTCGGTAGGCCCCCTGTTTCCAAGTACGTCCACGCACATGCTAACCACATGATGGTGGTTGAACGGGGGGCATGAGAATCGTACGCCTTGTTTGTAGTTTTTATAACCAGAAGCTACGATGACTGCTTACCATCAGAGGTCCCACCAACGTAGTGTAAAAAAACAGTATTCCTTTACTTGGAATACTGTAATTATTATCACTACACAGTTGTATTCTTAAATAAACTTTAATGAAATAAGCCACAGTGTACAATGGTACCTACCTACCTAGTGGGCAGACGTGGGCGGTTCACCATATAACGAGAAATGCAAACCACAAACTAGTGTTAAATTGATCTCCGCGGTACTTTCCAGTGAAATGTGGACATTATTTTATTCAGTGAGCGCGTTAGTTTCCCGCAGGCCTCTTCATCTCGGGACGCAGCGGGGCAGAAAATTCACTCCTACCCTCGTTCCACACATAGATGCGTGTCTACCTAACCACAAAAATGTGCTCGTTTCTGAGCATAACCTTCGCATAATTTGACCGCTAGATACCTAACAACTACGCATTAATGGAGACCAGTGTTGAAATAGTTCCCTCCGTTGAATCAGGCAGGTAAGCGACACGAACATCAACCCTGCACCCTCGCCAGCCACCAGACTAATCCGTTAACTAATTTAGTTATTTACTTACAACAGAATTCACTTTTATTTGAACTTTTACATTTATTTTTCAAAGGTAAATCCTGTAATTACCCTTAAAGTTAAGCAATTTAAATACTACGTAGGTGGCAAATAAGCATTCGGCTTGATGATAAACGATCTCTGTAGCCTATGGACGCCTGCAACTCCGGGGGTGTTACATACGGTTGCCGTAGTTCTACTTAGGTAGCCTAAGGTATGCGTCTTCCAAGCTGGAGAACGCGAGTTTAAACACAAGCTCGTATTTAATGAGTTTCTTGTTCTTGACACATGCACACGGAATATCAATTAATATTTACCAGTCACTTATATGTGATGGAAAAGTCCTAAGGAAACCGAACTTATACCAATAAGGCCTCAATTTCTGCCCTTGGTTAGAAGATCGGAGTTAGAAAACTAGTGCCTGTGCCAATTTTTGTGATTCGATTCGCAAAGCGGGCTCCTTCAGGATGCAAACAAAAAACGCTAAGATGACCTCGTACCTAGTGTAGGTACCTACTTAAATACTTATCTATTTTTGATACCACACAATGTAACATTTTACCTGCTTATCGCGAAAAGGTGCCTTTCAGCGATCCAAACGTATCAGAAAGCGATTCATCCATTACAATAAAGAACGATGATCTGCGTCCAATGTTAATGAAATGGGAAGTGAAATGGTCGTAATTACGCCGGCCGTTTTTACTGCATTGTTGGCAGCCCTCGTCGGCGAAATCACCTGACATTACCGTTGCGAAAATATTTCCAACAAATCACCCATTTGTACAATCTACGTACTTATTGTAATTACTCTAGTAATTACAATTGCCTATCGAATATACACGTAATGTCACAGTTCAATAAGCCAACTGGAATTAAATATGGGACACTGTAAATATGTCAGTACACACACGGCAGTAATGCCGTTGTCACTGTCCCAATAGTTAACCCCTTTAATCTTAATTAATTTTTAACAAGCAACGTATGAGGCCCTGAGTTCAAGCCTCACCCAAGGATCAATTTTTTTCCCCTTTTAAAATTATACTAACCTTTAATCTTAATTCCCAATAACCATTAAATAAATGAAAACCCTATGCTGATGCCACAAAATCTATTTTATGTCCGGTTCACATCTATTCCAGTGGCATTCCAGTCCAGTGATCAAATCCAGTGCTGGAATGCTACTAGAATAATGTGAACCGGCACTGGAATATTCCAGTAAGCATTCCAGTCTAGTTACTGGGATCTCTTTCTACTTTTCTACTACTCTACTTTTTATTCCAGCCTGCCCAATCCAGCGCCACTAGAATGTAGACCGTCAATCCAGTGATGGGCCAAACGTTAAATAGTGAAAACGTATTGTTTTTTTCGGTAACAGTCTCCATAAATTCACTGGATGAAAATGACTGGAATTAAAGTAATGTATGTAATTCAATTCAGTTGTGCTGGATTTGATCATTGGACTGGAATGCTATTGGATTAGATGTGAAAGGGGCATTATGTTAAATTTTTGGTACAAGCTTTTATGGCTGACATTTTGGAAAAGAGCTGATACTCTTCGAACTACTGGATAGATTTTTATCAAACATAGCAAGGAAACTAACTTTCACGTAAAAAAAACCGCAGCGAAATCGGTCCATCTGTTGGAAAGCTACGATGCTACAGACAGACAGACAGACATTGGCATCAAACAATATTATATTAGTATTATTAGCGTAGATTCTACTGTACCTACCTGGTAGACACAGTTTTGTAAAGTGGCGTTTATATTTTATAACTCATTATCATGAATAAACTAGGCTATAGTTACGAGTAGATCTGTACTTACCTAAAGTCCCGGATAGACGTGCGAGTAAGTTCGCGAACTTACAGCTCGACGACCTTTTTCGCTCGTGTGTGAGCCTAAGTACGCGTACTTTACAATCGAAAAAAGTCGTCGAGCCATAAGTTCGCGAACTTACTCGCCCGTCTATCAGCCACTTAATACAACGTCGACTGTCGACTAACAGCGTATTTCGGATCGTCTTGACCCCTTGGCACTGCGTAGAGATGTGGCCTCGCTCTGCATTTTCTATCGCATGTATAACGGGGAGTAGGTACTCCGAGAAATTGTTCGGATTAATCCCTGCCGCTTCTTTTCGCCATCGCCCTACGCGACAACATTTCCATCCTCACCACTTAGATGGTTGGCAGTCCTCAACTGTGCGTTTCTCCAGAAACTTCCTGCCTCGCACCGCTAAACTGTGGAATGAACTGTCGCCTGCGGTATTTCCGGACCGATATGACCTTCATACCTTCAAGAAAAGAGCGTACTCCTATCTTAAAGGCCGGCAACGCACTTACAACCCCTCTGGTGTTGCAGGTATCCATGGGCAGCGGTAATCGCATAAAAAAAATACAAAGCTTAATTTCACAAAAGCTATAGGTTATAGAACATTATTATTATTGCCGCGGATCCCTGAAACACGGTTTGGTAAATTTAAGAGGAGAAATAAAAATAAATTATAAAGGCGAGGACAAGTTACGGTGCGGCTTAGCGAGGCCACACCATCCGTCTTTATTAGAGGGATCTTAGCCCGCAGCACGCAATGGCTTGGCCCACTACTTTGTCTGCTTAATGCCTACACTTTTACCTAATACTTTATTCATACAATTTGGGCTGAATAAGCGTGAACATTAAACAAGTACCTACCTGTTAATACTTTGTCCCTAGGCATAATAGAAAATTCGGGAGACAGTCGACACGCACCAAATAGACACATAAATCTCTGACCTTTAAGTTGGAGACAACGAAACCATAAGCGAAGGTATGTTTCACATAAGTCGGCCGCGTAGTCGAATATTGAGTGAACTTTTATGAAAGTTTCAGCGTCGCGAAGCCCTGAGGACACACGTTGTACTTTGTTCTTTTGCAAAAGTTTAGAAGTTGGTTAACAGATGTTCTTCGTGACTTCTGCTAGTTACTGATGTAATCTCTGTATTTTTTTTTTTTGCTAGAAGTAAGAACGGTTTCAACAATTGGTATATGGGACAGACCGACTGTAATCGCGGCTACAACTTGTGTTGTAATTCTACTATGACTGCAGTTTTCATATAAGTTGTAGCTGGGATGCAGTCCGTCTGTGTTAGCTGTAACACGTAGGTATATATTTCAGCTCCAGTTATTACATGCGCATACCTTTGTAAGGAAATATTTTTTTTTAAGTACAAATTATAGACTATCTATTTGTTTTGTAGGTTCAACGACTAGGCAACTAAACTAAATAAAGATCAAGTCTCTTAGAGTCAGACCAAGCTAGTTAGCTAAAAGAATACTTGAAAGTCAGTGAATTTGATAGCACTGACTGTGCAAGTGTTATTTTAAACGCCATAATTTTATAGAAGTTTGACAATTAAAATAACACTTGCTCAGTCTAGTCTGTGCTATCAAAATCGCTGCAGAGTTAGCTTAGTCTGACCCTATCCGATCACGCGTAATACGCTACAATAAGGTAGTTATTTGTTTTAAATTAAATTAAATAAGGTGGGAGCAAAGTTGTTGTTTAACCGCTTGTACTAATATTGATACCATTGCAAACGAAAGATTCCAAAATATAGCCCCGAGCATAGCGAGTGGTTCAAAAAGTGGGATCTTGAGCCATTCGAAGGTTTCAATACAACGAGTGTTAAACAAATGTTGCCAGCAAATGAAACACTTGAACGCGAGAACAACTGTAAAACATCAAACAGAATCAATCCAAATGAATAATTATCATTCAAAATCAATTTAAAAGTCAACTCTGCCAGCCAACATAAGGAAAAAACTCAGAATTTGCATCAGATTACTTTGCCAGTCTTGTGAATAAAATGCAACTCTCTCATCAGTTTTTGAACAATGGAGAGGGCCTTTACGAGCTGGTGCGGTGAAAAAATTATTGGCGTTATACAGATATTATACATGGACATTTTCGTTTGAAAATGATCAATTTTGTTTATTTGTCTGAATAAGTAAATCCACAAAGTTGATCATGTGTTAGCGTAAAGTGATGTTATTTAATTTGGTGTAATTTTTTCAGAAAACAAAGTATCTTCGTAAAATTCTCCCGTGTAATGGAAATCGTGCCCCACAGGCCCCAGGGCATCGCGGATTCTCACACAAAAGGCCCAACAAAAAGGTCCTGCCGTCACATGAACATTGTAAAACTCTCCCTAGTACTTACGATCTTCGGACCAAACAAATCGCAACTCTATGCCACCAACGTAAATTGCATTTTCGCTATAGCGACATTGTTTTGTAACAGTTTTTTCCAATCCGATAATGCGACCTTAGCGTCGGGATCATGGTTTACTACAAATTGTATTAGAGTAGCAGATTTAACTATTTATGCGGACTCTCATTCCAACATCTTGTAATCTTACCTTTCAGTGCTCGGTCCTTTGACATAAATAATGTACTGTTTACAATCGAACCTTTCTTTATTCACTCACGGTATGGAACCTGCGACAAAGTTGAAAAGAAGTTTGCGTATTTGTGACATATTTACTTTACTCTTTGTTTGTAACTAAAGGTACGAGGTTTTTAAAGGGTCGGCAAGGCGCATGTAAACCTCTGGAGTTGCATGCGTCCATAGGCTATGGTGACTGCTTACCATCAGGCGGGCCGTATGTTTGTTTACCACCGACGTGGTATTAAATAAAGAAAATGATTGTCGATTACGCATTAGGTGAGTAAGGTGCATGTTTGTGTAGCTCTAATACCTAACAAGCTTCTACATCCTCCTAAATTGTGAGCATTCACGAGATCGATTACCCTGTCGAGAATTCCTCGGATCTCCATTTGATCTTCATTTCACAAGAAGTACTTGGGCGACGCGACTTGATCTGATCGTCTTGCCTAGACGATTCTGTGCTACTCAAGAGGGGACATTATCTGAGAAACGTGCTACTTGCTACGGCAGCTTGCATTTCGCTTTGCGTAAATGTCAGACTATGCCCCAGTGGGTAAATCGAAGTTGAGATAAAAGGATTAAATTATGCAATTGCACCAAATAACGAAAGACGCAGATAATATACTCGTAGGTTATATTTTTGACCTACTTCGAAAGAAGACGTTTTTTGCAATAATCTATAGTCAGGTTTTTCATAATTACATTTATAGGTACTTTTGTTTAAGATCCTTATCTAAGTACTTGTGCTTCTATTGTGTTGCAGCTTGGTTACATCCGTCACAAAGTTAAGTGAATCTACATCCTTTAAATATTTGTACATTTCAGTCAGTTATGTGAGAGATAATCATGAAAATTAGATAAATAGAATAAAATATATAGAAGCTTCAAAAACAATAACAAAAATCCCTAAAATAAGAACGAAAAAACATATCCCGATCATGTGCATTCAAGAGTTGCTCTTGTTACTATTGTTTTAGTAACATTACTCTTGTTCCATCCTAGACTGCATCGGCACTTACTACACTGAAAAAAATAGATAGCCGAACTGGTTTTGTAACTTTACTAAATAACTAAACTACGGTTATAAGAAAATAAACTTTGCATAAATTTACAAACTTATTTTGTAGTGTATACCCAGTACCTGAACACTGATAGCCAAACACGGTTTTGTAACATATAACACATAGTTCGCAAGTCCCAATTTTTGTGTAAACAGTAACCAAAATTTTGTTACAGTTATGCAAACATTTCTTTCAGTGTATCAGGTGAGATTGTGGTCAAATGCTTACCTTTTACTAATAATAAAAAATGGAGGCAGTTTGAGTCCCAGGGAAAGAAATAGAGTTTTATCGCGGAAAGGCAGATAAATGGCGTTATTCATAAATGTCTGTCAAGCTAGTTATACATATAGGATATACTTAACTACAAGAACTTATATACAATATTTCGCCAAAAATCCTTGTATCAAATCTTGGAATCGCTTCGTATTGTTGTCTTTTGTGTTCAGTTCGCATTCGTTTTCCATCGCACACCATTATTCACATTAAGTGGACAGATCTCGGGTCAGATCCAGGCATAAGAAAAGCACAAAAAGTGCCCGCTTTATCCGAGCATGATAAATCTACTTCAAATCCGAGAATAGCGTCTTTATGAAGGAAATTGAAATAAACCGACCGTGCGGATAACGGCTAAGTAAGAAGATCGGGATCCTTTTAGAATAAGTATATTGGTGAATCATTTTCATTCATCACTCCATTGTACCGCTGCTGTAGCGAAAACTTCGTAATAACTAGGTAAGTGCTGGGTTTTCATAACTCTTTGGTAAAGTTAAGTAAAAAATATTTTTAAAGTCTGGTGAACCAATTTGTTTGCCTGGACAAAGTTGTCAGCAGAAAGGCGGGTGAAAAATGTAGGCTCTAGAAGAGTCGCTCTCCCATACAAATTTACTACATTTTTAGGGTTCTTCTACTGCTTAACCAGACTATATTCCATAGGTAATTATAACCGAAGTTTAGCACTTTCCATGCCACGCGCCCATTTTCAATACAAAATGAACACACCTAACGTGATCTTGTCAGTGAATGCGTTAAGAGGAAAGAGGACGGCCGCTTCTCCATACAAAGGTATTCCCCATTTTCCTCTCTGGATACTGACATTATGGAAAACATTTTTACATAATTGGATGTATATCAACAATGGTTATGCTCCTGCGTTTGCTTTTTTTTAGAATTTTTGATTATTGTAAAAATTAGGAGCGAAAACAGTTTTCATACAAATTTTAAAATGCTCTTTGGTAATAATTACAATTTTGAAAAAAAATCTAACGTAGGGGCATGGCTGTAGTCGATATACATCAAATGGTGTCCAAATATTTTCAAGAATGTTAATATTCAGAGAGGAAAATGAGGACTACCTTTGTGTGAAAAGGCGATTTCGCACAGGTTCTCCACTTTCGTCTTAAGAGCGGAGTATTTCTGAAATTCCACTGATACACGAAAATTTCTACCGCTAAACGCATTAAAAATTTCTCCAATGATGGCCATCATCAACACTTGAAATAAGTATTGAAATATCAAAAAATTACAATGGTGAACAAATTTAAGCATTACTGGAGAAATAAAAGTGTTTAATTAACCGATTAAAAAAAGAGGTGGTTATCAATTCCACCGCATTTTTTGTATGTATTTTACCTCAGAAGTCCGTCATTACTGAACCAATTTGGATTTTTTTTTGTTTGAAAGTAATATATCTAATTAGTGAGTGAAAGAATATGCTAACCTAACCTACCCCTTCGGGAAATACGCCTGATTATATTTGTGAATGTAGGTATTGATCTTATTTTTATAAGTATGTCGTTTCACTTAAAGGTTAATCCAATCAGCAAAACTCCTCATCTTAGCATTTTCCCGTCTTCATGCCACAGGAGCCGAGCCTCCGTTTTGGTATTGTAACAAGCGACTACCATCTGGGATACCACCCAAATGGGAAACTAAACCATATTGAGATTAGTCCGGTTTTCTCACGATGTCTTACCTCACCGGAAAATGATTGGTAAATATCAAAAGTAATATTCTATACACGCGTTCAAATAAAATCACTTGTACGAGCCGGAGTTCCAATCAGCAACCTGCCTTTGAAAGAGTTACCACTAGGCTCCCAACGGGTTCCACCTACTATTGTATCTACCTTAATATGTAACCCGTAAACTTTGTAAGTCTATAATTATGAAGTACCTAGTATTCTTTCTTTACCATCGCACCCTTTTTCCATTCAGCAGATTGTCCAGATATACGTCCTATTTTAGTAGTGCGGCAGAAATCGACCGTGAAATGGTTACCACACGAGCTCGAAGTGCATTCCCAAGTGCAAACGAGTCGAGCGCTCGCTCTAATGATCAGTGGAGTATTCGCAACTACCTAATGCCGCCGCGGTACCCATGTAGGGGCAACACTGAACATTTGACAATAAATCTGTTATGGCTCCTCTACATGATGGCCCAGCGTAGGCCAGTCCAAGGGACGCATTTATGCGTTAGAGGGAGCAAGTGATACTGCTATCTCATTTCACCGCATAGCTGCGTCCCTTAGACTGGCCTACCCTGGGCCATCGTGTAGAGGTGCCCTTAAGGATATAAATCTCATAACGATCAAACTCAACTGATGACCAGGAATAAATCTTGTTTACACGTACATGGTTGTATCAAGAGTGAAAGATCAATCTGAATCGGAGGTCGCATATGTATATACCGACTACTGGCTCTGTGAGCTGTATACCTCGCAAATCCCCATAAATCCGCTATTATGCAAAGTTACCAAAAACGAATGCGACTAAATAATATTTATAATTATCTCCCAAAGATCTCGAGATTGCGAGTCATGCGAGAACTCGTCGGCTGTAATGGTTGAATTAAGATTGCGTACTTTTTATGTATGGACTCCCAACTCTACTCTAAGATTTATTTCAATACGCTGTAGTCAACTATAAAAAAAAATTGCCAATCACTTGCCGCCGCGCTCCCATAGAAAATACTAAACGGGCGCGGGGCGGGAGTCGAACGTTTATGTATACATTTTTGTCCAAGCACTGAGATATAGCTATAGGCTTACTCACAATGTTTACATTATGACTAGTTGTATCAGTAAATAAGAACAAACAATTATACACTAGTATTTTATACAATTGAGATATAATACAGAGTTTTTTAGTCGAGTATCGTGTCTAGGCAACCTGCCTAAGTAAGGTACGCGATTGAAGAGCTTGATTGTATAAAATACAATTTTCTTATTGCCTATAAATCAAATCAAATCAAAATATCTTTATTTTGCATAATATATGGTATACAAGATGGACTTAGTAAAGAAGCACATGCATATTTTACCAGCAACTGGCATGCAAAAACACAAACACGCATACATCTATTAACTATGCTAATAAATCTAATATTATACATGTCATATAGTTTTTAGGGTTCCATACCCAAAGTATAAAACGGGACCCTATTACTAAGACACCGCTGTCCGTCTATCACCAGGCTGTACCTCATGAACCGTGATAGTTAGACAGTCTTTACAGATGTATTTCTGTTGCTGCTACAACAACAAATACTAAAAAGTTTGGAACCCTCGGTGTGCGCGTTCGACTCGCACTTGTCCGGTTTTTTATTCTACTATTATACTATACCTACCTATTTCATTGTAGACTGTACACTCACTAAAGTGCTTATCAACCTACATACTCGTACATGTCAGGGCCAGGAACTTTCAAATTGGATGACATACTTAATTTAATATTTCGTATTGTTTTTATTTCAAAATTTATTTTCATTATTTAATATCTTGACTTTGAATTTATAATTTATTTTTATTTTAAATTTTGACACTTTCATTTGAATTTTCTAATTAATAATTATGTATAAATTTTTGAATTTATATTTTATTTTCATTTAATTGTTACTTTAATTTATTCGACTTGGTGTGTTTGTATTTTATGATGTTCTTTATTTATTTTTAAATTTAACTTGTATATTTTGTCTATATAGACGTTTTGTCTGAAATAAACGCATTGAATTTAATTTAATTGAGCTATTGACAAAATTGGTTTGTGTAAGTATGGTAAATAATCGTTGAATTTCAGTAAGCGTTGGGAACACGAGGTCTTGTCCCGCGAACAAACGAAATGGCGGCTACGAGGCGGCGGCGTTTGCTGGAAAATTGGCTGACACGCCGCATGTCTTCCACGCAAACTGTACGAGTTTTCTTTGTTTATACTGAGTCACAGAGTAATAGTATTTTATACAGAATTACCTCACGCACCACACCCCGCACCGGATGGAATTGCCGCGCTCCGCGGCGGCAGATTGACTTCAGTAGGGCTAAGATGGTAGGCTCTTTATCATTTGTTACCATACCTGCCACGTTCTGACAAGTATGTAAGCGCGAAAGTGACGGGCATAGTGACAAGCGATAAAAATGGAAAAACGATAAAAACGATAAAAGCCGCAGATTGATTAAAGCCCGTAGCCCAACATTCAGCCCGAGTCGAAATTTAAGATACGTCAACTATTTTCTAAGGATACGATATGCAACGGATAGCTTAGTGTCAAAAGTGTACCCCTTACATTTTATTAAAGTGTCAAAAGGGCATCTACGCGTTGGCTTCGGCTCCGCGCACGCCTCCCAAAGGTCCGGAACACCATTGTTCCGTGATGGGAAAGACATATAATAATAAAAAGTCATGTTTTCCATAGATCTAGAATATACAAGATTGTCTTTATTACTACCTATTTAATAAAAAATAAAATGAGATTGCGTAACTAATCTGCTTTTGTAACAGTATATTCCAAGATATAATCACCCACCGCATCTCCTCGTCGCACTATCGTCTGTCACCATATCTAACAAATGTCTAAGTGCGAAAGTGGCAGGCATAGTGACAGGAGGTAATAATGCAACCATGCTGCCACCGCTGAATACAGCTTTTCGTATGTACCAGTCCGTTAACCTTACGTTTTGGTATATATTCAAACGACCGCTAGCAGCCGCTATGGAGCTCAAAAGTGGTCACGTTACATGATTGCCTCCCTTTTGCACATTTCAATTATCTTTAAGTTTTAGCGTCATAGAAATTTGACGTTTATTGTGACTTTAAACTTGCTTTAAACACTTTATTTTCAGGCATAAATAAATACGTACCTTAAAACTAGCATAAATATTGTTAAGATACATCGTGGCTACGATACGATGTATTTTGCAACCCCGCAATGTTATGAAATGTTTTATAGTAAAAAAAGTATTATTTTAGATGACGCGCAGAAAAAATATTGTATATGATAGTGATATAATCAGGCTTTTCAGCCGAGTACCGTGTTTAAGCAGCGAAGCTTGCTGAGTGCTTGCGTTTGTACAAAATACTATATTTGAATGTATGAAATAGGCGGCTCGGCACTCGGCCGCATGTTTGGCGGCACCCTTATACCATTACATATAGGTGCATTGACACGTTTTGACAGTTTATGTTATATGTCTATGGTCAACTATCAAAATTAAAAGTCAGGTTAATTAGAATTTATAGAAAGTATATTTTTACTTTGAAATTTTATTATTATATAGTGAGTGGATAGATAACCGCTCCAAATATCTATTTGCAAAAATGAATAACAACATGAAACTTTACTCTTCAACGAATTTTCACAACGAAAACGGTACTGGAGATGCTATGCGGAATGCTCTTATTTTAATAGCAAAAGAAATACAAAAGTAAGTAAATAAATCAGCTGTATATTATACAATGAATCTACATATAGTTCGCGCACGAAGTATGTGGAGATGCGGCAGTGGCAACATGTGCTCCGCGAGGGCGTAGGACCCGTAGGGGGCTCCACTAACATTACTCGGAACTTGTGCGCGAACTATATATGAAGTCTGTTCTTTTGAGTAGGTACTTAAGAACATTTAAGAAAACATTATAAACAGAAAATACACGGCATAATTTTCCCGATGAATAAATGATCTTTAAAGTTTTAACCAAAACCAATCATACTAGATACTTTTATCTTATGTGTTATTTGTGTTAGTTGTATTATTTATGATATGATTGTCATGACGTTATATTTATACACAAACGCAATCATAACAGAGATTATTGTACTACTTACGGGTACCAGTGGTGCAATTAATTTAATTTCAACTATACTCCATATTATGCATAAAAGTAAGGTGGCTGTCACACTGCCACTGCATCCGGTTGCGGCGTCAGTGCGCCTAATAGTGAGTGCCCTAACAATCCCCACTGTGCTCAGTTAACTTTGTAACAAGTAAATTGAAAACATAAAAAACCCGACAGTGTAACTTTAAGTCGTTATATCGTTTGCACTTAACTCCGTAAGTACAACGATTTTTTTGTCTTTTTCACAATATGTTCGTTATATTGCCATGGCGACTGATTTTCGTTATATAAGTCTGTTTTCAAGTCACTCGTACAGTTAAAATACAAATCGATTGACGTAGGAATCACCAAAATCGGTCCACACGTTTGGTCTCTTAGAGTGCCACAAAGGAAGAAACATCCATACATAGACTAATAAACATATTAACCTCCTTATGTATGTCTAAGGGTAATACCACCCAATCGATTGATGTCAGCGATCAATTGGTGTGATAGCGTCTATAGTTCGATACCATCATAATTCATTATCTCTTATTTGCACATAAAAAGGGTTTAAATAAAAGGTGTTACAATAAGTTACATGTCCTAGCCTTTTTAGCCGTTTTTGACAGCATGCAAATGGGTCCTTATAATACTTACATAAAATTTGTACTACATAAGACTACCTTAAATTAACTTAATTAATTATTAAACTACATTAACTTAAATTAAACTAAAATAGATTAAACAATAAGTCAATTTTTCACACTGCCAGCAATAGATAATAAAATAATGAAGTAAGTATGTAATGTCATGGTATAAAGATCGACATCGATCGATCAACTGGCCGCGACGTGCATATCGTTCACGCTCCGTGGCGAACGAAACTCAACTGTCACAGTCGCACTAATATGGAAGAGTGATAGAATGAGATAGCTACGATACGCTACGGACCGTCAACGATTGTAACGTTGGCTACGCGGCCAGAAGGCCTACCGCGAACCACGTTCGACGTGTTGCCTCTCTGTCACACTTACGAACGAATTCACAAGTGTGACAGAGAGCCAACACGTCGAACGTGGTTCGCGGTAGGCCCTCTGGTCTAGTAGAAGCTATCGATCGACGTTGACTGTTCAATGTTGGCGTCGACCAATGCCATCGATGATTAATCATTTGGTGTGGTAATTTAAAATATACCGATTCCTATTCAAGGTTTAGATTGGAGTCTGAGGCAATGAAGCATCCAATGAATAAAAATGATGCAAATATCGATGTTTTTTTGAAAAAGAACAGTAATGCAACAGAAGTTGATATGGAAAATAGACAGCTGAAAAAACTTAAAGAACACCTTAGGACCGTTTGCAGTGAGTAATTGTTGTGTATTCGTTTTACAAGGGCGCAAAGTTGTTGTTTAACCCCACGTGCTAATATAACACCTGAGCAAGCAAAATACCCCAAAATTTAAGTAGCGAAGCTAGCGAGTACATAGTTCAAAAAGTTGAATCTTGAGCGTAGGTATGTAGTTAATTCTTAAGCAGGTTCCACGATAGTTGGATGATACTTGTACGCATGACATTTCGTCTCTTCCAAGAGGAACCCCTAGTGTAAATTTATTCGATAGCGAAACGTGACGTGTACGCGTTTGCGTTAAGTCTCATTTTGTATGCGATTAACAAACAGCGCGCCAAGCGGGACGTTTTGGAAACTTAAAATCCCATACAAAATGAGACTTAACGCAAACGCGTCACGTTCGGCTGTGGAATAAATTTACACTAGGAGTATTGACCAAAATAAGTGAAGGTAGGTAGTGCTATTCATTCAAGTTACGTAGGTTAACTCTACATACTTACCTACTTTAGCTTTAAAAGGAGTTCATATTTATTTTTTAGATATGGCAAAAATAGTATTGTCAGCAAAAAACAAAGAAACGGAACATCTCATGAATAAACTGAAAAACATCCGAAATGAATCATTGTGCTTATCGAAGAGTAACGCCGAAAATCTTAGTTTGATACAACAATTGCGAATAGAAAACTACAATATCAACAACGATGTGCAATTTCTTAGTAACTTTATCCATATGGCTTATCAAAAACTACAGAAAATGCGTAATGAAATTCCTAAAGATATGCCGTTCATAGAGGAACTCAAGACTATACTGCTCGCTTGTGGCCAGTACTATGTAGACTATTGCAACGCGCGCGATCAATGCGCGCAACTTAAACAACGCAATAGATTTCTGAGAAATAAACTAAACATTGTAGAGAACAACTTAGCAGCTACTACCGAGGAATTGCGCAATCTTAGAAATATAAACGTGAAACTCAAAATAAAATGTGAAATGCACCATAAAAACGGAGAAGCATTCTCAAAAAACCTCGTAAATCCGAGCGTTAGTGAAATGTTGCTTAATAATTTTTTGGGCGATGGGAATAACAGTGATTGCTATGGATATAATGCGGATATACCGAAAGCTGTTGAATGTGAAAGAAATTTAAAAATATCTAACAAAAGTCTATGTTTAACATCTCATTTAGAAACTGTTAAAAACCTCCTTGTAGATCAGGATAATATGTTAAAAGAATTAAAGGAATTGTATTTTGAAGTTCGCTAAAGTTGAGATTTGGAATAAACATTTTACAACCAGGTGTGTATTAATATTATCTCCGTCTAATTTGGTAGATTATACATCTTATAATGATACAAACGTATATGGTATGGCACAGATGAACGAAAATCTAGAACATGGTGCTTGTGACAGAAAGCGTTAAAGCCGACCGTGTTGGGAAGATACAAGGAGGTGGAATGATGGTTCCTCAGCCTTACCATCCACCACTCGATATTTTCTTCTGCGTCCACCCGGAAGTCACTCTTGCTAGTATATTATCGCATAGTAATATAGATTAATTTCCGAAGTATCTTGGCAGGAGATTTTTAGTGCACAGGATGTTAATGAAGCTGTCGACGTTTTTTTCAATACCTATTACCTATTATAGGTATATCAAATTTTCGATAAGACAATTCCCAGAAAAGTGTGATGGACTAGGGAAATCATTAATGGCATTACTTTTAAAGCTATTAGGTAATTTTTATCTTCATAGGCCCACTCTTTGGTGGAAAAGCAATAAAAACGTAATCCCTCCAATGAATTTTCAAAGTTTCGTGCTGTATTAAAACAACATTATAACTAAGTCGTGCCTATGATGATTACGTTCCAAAATCTGTAGTGATTCGCGTTCTTTCTGGAATCACATAAAAAGTTTAAAATCAAAAGGAGGCTTCAACACATGTCTTCATTATAGCGGGAAAGTTTATGCAGTGATGCAACTGATGCCTTAGCAAACTTCTCTTCGAGGGTATTTTTGCCAAATGTGCCTTTGCTTGACCTTGACGCTGTAAACAGTAGGTAGTGACGAATCATGTGCCGCAAACTATGTGCATATTAACTGCATAACCCGGCTCGAAGTAGAAATCAGCTATCTGTACGGCTACCACCACCACCAGTACCCCTAGAGTAAATTTATTCGATGGCGTGACGTGACGTACGCGTTTGCGTTAAGTCTCATTTTGTATGGGATTTTGAACTTCCAAAACGTCCCGCTTGGCGCGCTGTTTCTAAATCCCATACAAAATTAGAGTTAACGCAAATGCGTACGTCACGTCGCGCTATCGAATAAATTTACACTAGGGATACAGTTTGACACTGACATATTCGAAAGCGTATGCGTAACTTACTTTCTATGTTTTTAAATACCCATACATTTTCAAAAAGAATCATAGAAACACAAGAAACCTGAACCGAACCGACAGATTTTGTTCCCAGTAATGCCCTTTTCATGATTATATGTGTACACGAATATTTAATGCTCTTCCAGATATTGTTAAGGATCTCCCTCTTAATTCATTTAAAGCACAACTTTATCGTTGGCTGAAACTAAGATGTTTTACACCACAGATGACCTGTTTTGCATGTTAGATAATATTAAGTAGAAGTTATTAAGTTAAGTGTACATTTGCATGCTAAACTAGCAAAATATACTGTCACCTGCGGTATTTCCGGACCGATACGACCTTCAAGAAAAGAGCGTACTCCCATCTTAAAGGCCGGCAACGCACTTACAACCCCTCAGGTGTTGCAGGTGTCCATGGCCGGCGGTAATCGTTTACCATCAGGTGATCCGTCTGCTCGTTTGCCTCCTCTACCATAAAAAAAATATGTTTTAATACAGATATACCTATTTTATCCTTACCATCTCATTGTACCATATTTTAAGCAAATAAACCCCAAAACCGTACTGGAACACGGAACTTTCAAGAGCAGTAGCCGAAAGAAGACTAGCATTGGCTCAATTACGAAGAAATCCGACCCCACAAAATCTGGAAAGGTTAAAAGAAAAAACTCGAATTGCTCAACTTAAGATAAGAAAGGCTAGAAGTCAGAGCTGGCAAACCTTTTGTTCGTCAATAGATAAATCTACGTCCTCTAGTGATATGTGGTCTCGTATGAAGTGGCTGAAAGGCATTAAGTCAAACAGGGCTTATGCAGACAGTCAAAAGATCGACGAACTATTGCATAGCTTAGCACCTGATTACGCGTTACCTGCAGCCCCAAGCTTTAAGTCCAACAATTCCTATTTAAGTGCCGAGATTTCACGCCAAGAACTAGATAGTAAGGTCCGACCGAGAACGCTTTTTTTGTCTCGGCCGAGACCGAGACCGAGACCGAGATTCAATGGGATTCTCGGCCGAGACCGAGACCGAGACCGAGAATTTATAAAATAGAGAAAAAATACGAATTTTGCACTAAAATTGTTTTTATAATCGAAATTCGACGATTGATCAGAAAAAAGTTATCATAATCAATTCCTAGCGCTATTAAACAGTATTTTTAGGGTTCTGTAGCCATAATGGCAAAAATCAAACCCTTGTAGTTACGTCATGCATGTCCTATGTCTGTCGGTCTGTGCGTATGTCACAGCCATTTTACTCAAAAACTATACGGTATATTTTATAACCAAAGTTGGAACGTAGGTGTAGATGTATTATGTAAGTCGCTTCTTAGTTTCGAAAAAAATAATGTAAAATATATTTTCAAATATATACTCCGTATAAATGTAACAAAAAGTAAAAAAAAAATCATGTGGCTCATCATTAGATAGGTCTTTAAAAATACAGAAAGGTTGCTAAAACGTTTTTTTTTATTAAATAAATACTTTTGACAATAATCGATTTAAAAAAAAATTGTGTGATCCCCTCTAACTTTTGAACCGGGAGAGCAAAACCATTAAAAAAATTCTAAATAAGCAAATAACTTTTCAGGAAAATTATTTTGAATATGGAAGAGTTATAAAAAAACTGATCTTCTTATTAAAACGACAAAAGTGCCACTAACATACGCTCTTTTGCTTGTACGCCTTTTTTGTATTATATGAAGGTACGGAACCTTCCCTTCCCGTGGTCCGACACGCACTTGGCCGGTTTTTCAGTACGGATATGCACAAAAAGAGGTAAAATAACAATAATCAAAATAAAGAGTTCTATATTGTAACCCAAAATATCCGCCACAGGTGTCGTTTTGTACTTACCTACTGCTTTGCTTTTTCCCTTTGACACAAATATATTTAGTATCAAAATATCCAGTGTCATCTTCCACTCACAACAAGTTAATCTAAGTTACATCCCGATAACAATATACACCCATTTATTCATCAATAACAACTACCACAAAACGAAAAAAACCAAATGAACAAGTCATTACTTGCAACCGCGCCTATCCGATCCCAACACTTAGTATTTGATAAGTAATTGGCTTAAAATGTGGCTATGAAACCAATTTAAATCACAAAAAACGTCACACCAACCGGGCGATGCAAACAACGAGTGGCTTAGACCCCGGGGATCGTGCGCGGAAAATTCAAATTCACCAATGATAACTCATTGCTCATTCTCGGTCTCGGCAAGAATCTCGGCTCATTTTGGCCGAGAGCCGAGACCGAGATCTCGGCCCGATTTTTGGCCGAGAATGCCGAGACCGAGACCGAGACCGAGATCTCGGTCGGACCTTACTAGATAGCTGCATGAAATCAAAGGATACTGCCCCAGGATGTGACGATATTTCCTATTCTATGTTAAAGTATTTACCCGAGTGTGGCAAAGAAATCTTATTACGTATTTACAACATATGTTTTGAAAGTGGTTATGTCCCACATCAGTGGCGAGATATTAAGGTAGTGCCTATTCCAAAACCTGGTCGTAACTTACAATCCGCTAATTCACTTCGCCCAATTTCATTGATATCATGCATTTGTAAGATTTTTCATTCTATATTAAATAAACGTCTCGAATGGTACTTTGAAAAAAATCTGATGTTTGTTGAGGCTACCACCGGGTTTAGGAAAGGTCGCTCATGTGTTGATAATTTAACTCGCTTTGTGACTGACGCGCAATTAGGAAAGGCAAGGGGACTCATGACCTTGGGTTGTTTTATAGATCTAGAAAATGCATACAATAATGTCGACATATCTTATTTGGTAAACACACTAGACTATTTTGAAATAGGAGCTCAAATATGTAATTATTTATGGAATTTCCTTAAGGAGCGTATAATTAAAAGTTTAATTTCAGACACTTATACCATCAGACACACCGGTCGAGGTTTGGCACAGGGTGACCCCCTCTCACCTTTATTGTTTAATATAGCGACGATTAATATCTGCAGAGAAATAACCAATGTAACAGTATTGCAATATGCTGATGATTATGTTTTATACACTGCTGCCAAGAACGTCAACGATGGTATATTTCAAATACAATCTGCTTTAAATATGTTCAATTGTCTATTAAAGGAAAAGGGGCTATCAATTTCAGCCTCTAAGAGCAAAATATGCGTTTTTGGCAAGCATATAAAGGCCGAGGCAATAAATATTAGCGTAAACGGCACATCCTTACAAGTAGTCGATAATGTTAAGTACTTAGGGTTGTGGCTTGATCGTGGACTGAGATGGAAGCGACATATAGATGAAATAACACAAAAATTAACAAAATATATCAATATTCTTAAAGTTCTCACAGGACCACGTTGGGGAGTGCATCCTAAACACTTAAGACGATTATATATAGCTCTTATACGTAGTCGATTGGATTACAGCAGTTTTCTTTATGACACTAGCGCAAAATGTCACCTATACAAATTAGACAAAGTCCAAAACCAATGTATGCGAGTGATTGGTGGATTTATCAAAAGTTCCCCTATACATGTAATGGAAAATGAATTGCACATACCCCCACTACACATTCGTAGACACTATCTGGCTGGTAAATACTATTTAAAATCTAAATCCCTCTTGAATAGCCCTACAATTAAATCCATTCGCAATTTATGTCAAACTCTTAGCTCTCGACAGTATGGCAGTAAAATGCCTCTTTTAGTTTTGATCCACAATTGTCTAAAGGATGTCCTAATTCAGTCAAAAAAGCAACTGGAAATGTTTAGTTTAGATACGTGGATCAATAATATTAAATTATCTGATGTCATCCAAATAAATTTAGAACCCATAACACAAGCCAAAAGACTATACGACAAAAACCAACTCAAATCTAAATGCACACAATATCTGGATAAAACATATGGGTTGCACTACAAAATATTTACAGATGGTTCCAAAAATAAAGAAATATCGGGTGCTGCATTTTATGATCCCCAATGCAAAGTATCGGCTAAGTTTAAAATTTCAGCCAATATCTCAATTATGCAGATTGAACTAGTTTCTATTTTAGAAGCATTATCTTGGATTGGATCAGTGGATGGAAAAGAATTTGTAATCCTGACAGATTCAAGGAGTGCGCTTCAGCATCTGGCTCGATGCACCTCGAATTATCGAGGAGCACCGACAGCCTATTCCATACTAAAAACAGTTCGCACGTTAAAACAATCTGATAAATCGATTACCCTACAGTGGATACCGTCCCATATAGGTCTCACAGGCAATGAGGTGGCAGATATTTTAGCAAATGAGGCGGTTAGCGACGGAATCCCGTTTAGTATAGTACCTACATTTATGGACACAATTCATCTAGTCAAAGAACAATGCAGACAAATTTGGAATGAATATTTTGATTGTAGATCGGTAGATAAGGCGATATGGTACAAAACGATCCAGCCACAACTCTTAAGGAAGCCATGGTTTGAAGACTCGTGCATATGTCGTCGCGAACTAGTTTTAGCATTTAGACTGCGTTCCGGACACATCCCATTAAATAAATTTGCGTTCCTGATGAAAAAGGTGCCGTCGCCAAACTGTGACGAGTGTGACATGGTAGAGGATGCATACCATGTCATTATGGAATGTGTCCGGAACGAAAGCGAGAGAAAAGATATCATGAACGAAAGCTTTTTTGAAGTTGGGGGTTGCAACCAAATTTTGGGGCACCCACTATCTGAGGATGCAAAATGTATATATAAGCTGGTTTCATTAGGATTAAGTAGAAGATAAGTCACATGTTTGTATACGCACAGAGCGACATCGTCACAAAAGTGACAAAGCTCTTTAATAAAGATAAAAAAAAAAAAAAAAAAAAAAAAAAAAAGCAAATAATAGTTATTTATGATACAAGTGTGGAAAGTAGGTCCATTTCCACACTTGTGTCATACAATACTTTACAATGCATTATGCGAGGAAAAAAAACTATGTTTGGCGGTAATTAGTAATATTTTATTGAGGTTACCTACTACACATATTTCTAATCTTTACTAAAATAAAAATTTACATTGGCATTGTTTTGTAGGTTATGGCGGACGCCGCATCTGACCGAATTCGCACTATTTATGATTGTCTTTTACACTTTTGCCCAACCGCACTAGGGCACCGTACGCACTGAATTTAACGACAAAAGTGAAATAAAGATGACACGCTGACTAATTTTAAGTGATGACTCGATGCAATGCCGACGCGTCGTGCCACGTATTACGTAACCGGCATGCTGTCTCCCGCTGAACACGGCACTTTCTTGAAATCTTGTTTATCTTGATAAATATGACGAATATATCTGTAATTTCTCTTTCCGCGACCGCTCCGGTGCTTCTCCTTTGTAGACGCCCGTTGATGAACTTCAGCGCTATCTTTAACTTTGATATATTGCGTCAATTGGTTCTTGATACTTCTTTATTGTGTTGATGACTTCCGTTTATCGTGCTGATTCTCTCCCCTCATGGGCCACCAAAATGTCTTGAGCTGAACGAGTTCCCGACTGGTCCACCAAATGTCGTGTGATGACCCACTCCTCGAATAGGTTCACTCAAAATGTAGGGAGCTGGACCCAATCCACTTAGGCCTCATAATGCAGCGACGGGAACGGGAGAACCAAAATGATGACGGCGCCGGCGCCCAGGCCGGCCGTGTGTAGTATAGCCGCCCCGTGTGGCTGGTGATGACGATGCGATTACCTGTCTAGGTTGGGTTGAGCACGTGGACACTTCAAATGAAACTAAGTCTTGACCAAGTGATACATGTATTTCGTTCACCAAACTGATTGCACTTATTTATAGGCATTACAAGCTAATACGTACCCAACGTAATCTAGTTCGCTCTACTGTACGGACCGCCACGGTTTTAGTATACGACAAAGATGGCCGCTGGTTGACCTACCAGCAGCGATTGATAATAAACATTGATGACGAACTAGCTTTGCAAAATGACCCAACTCACATTGTGCCGAAGCGGGCGGGGCGTCAACTTTGTGCCGCGGAGCTATTTAGTTCGCAAATGGCGGCCCGTTGTGACAGTCATAGTAAGAAGTATTCAAATTATATATTTCACAAAAGAAATATGCCTTATTGTGCGGATAAATGATATGCTAGTCGTTCCAACAAACACTGGAAAAAGTATGGGATTACTTTTCACGTATAGTTTAGCTAGGATCATATTAACCCTTTACGTCATTTCCAAAAGTTTTATAGCCTTATTAAAGTCACTGTTAGATAATTATAATGAATTAAAATGACAGCTGTTAGAATTTACTAACACTCCGCTGTCCGTCCGTATCTCTGTCCGTCTGTCACCTGGCTGTATCTCATGAAACGTGATAATTAGAAAATTGAAATATTCACAGATGATATATTTCTGTTGCCGCTATAACAACTTTTTTGTGTTTTTTTTAGGTTTCCACAACATGACACTGCGCAAGATAGATGGATCGCGGCTACAGGGCTATATATTTGCTATCGTTGCCGGACTATATATAAAATAAATAAATACAAATATTTTATTCAGTAACAACAAAAAGTTTACAATATGCAGGTTGGTGTCTCTTTTTAAGTAACGAAATACTTGTGTCAAGAGACACCGCTCTTCCACTATAGTGTAGCTTTATTGGTACAAGGCGAGTTTATATACATACAAAAGAAAGAATGTAGTAATATCTTAAAGTGAAGAAGCTTCAACAATTATCCTAAAACCTAAAAGTTATATTACTTTGAAGAATATAGGAACATTTTTAGAGTACAATAGATCCTTACGGATAATTAGTATCAAGCTTAACATAATAATTTAATTTAAAATAATTTTATAAATGAGTGAAACATATGGTCCAAATAGCAATGTGTGTGTGTGTGTGCGTGCGTGCGTGCATGTGTGTATGTGTGTGTGTGTGTGTGTGTGTGTGTGTGTGTGCGCGTGTGCGTTTGCGTGCGTGCGTGCGTTTCAATTTAGCAATTTCTTTATGTTGAAGAGTAAATATCAATTTGATTATTTATATTATTACATAGTTTTGCAGATTGAAACACGTATTGTCTCCTAGCATACACTGACTTGACTTCTGGAGTCGGAATTACACTGGGCTTTCTTCTTCTTTTTTCCACAGTGTCAGGTTTGTATACTGTACTCTTGTGTATTTTTAGGGTCGCATGTAGGACATACACATAAACTACGCAATATTTAAAATAAACTTCTGGAAGCAATGGGGTAATTTTTGGCTACATGGTCACCCTCACGATAATCATTCCGTCCCTCGTTGTGGAACGCGCCTAGCTGCTCTGTCTAATTGTCCCTCTACGCCACCACCTAAGCGGCTACGGCTTGAGTATCAAGTTTAGAACTGAGAACAGACAACGGGGGCCTTGATAATGACTCTATGAAGTAAGTATTTAATTTTGTTAATTTCTAAAATTTTTATCATAGAGCCACTAGTTTAATGTGACCATAGTTTTAGGCTGTGAATTTTTGCTCATATTGTGCGTTATATTTGTATAGTTTTCAAATTTCTGAACGCATCTTAACTGACATTGATAGTAATGACATGGTAACATGGAGATATAAAGTGGAGCACAATCTAACTTTTTTGTCATAGTAAATTGAACCTTATTACTGAATTAGAAAGGTGTTCTTACCAGACTAGAGAAAACGGTCCACTTGAGATACCAAAGGTGATACCAAACCAGATAGATACCAGAAGGCGGTTTTAATATCTTTTAAGTAGTAATTTGTAAAAAAAAATATGATGTCAATATTATTAACTGATTAAACGAAGCACGTGCACAACAAAAAAAAATATTAATTACATAATAAACATAAATATTAATTTTAATAGACATTGTAGAAATTTTGAAAATTAATTGGTATCCCCAACTTGATGACATATTTTGGAGATATTTTCAAAATACGTGAATAGGCGGGTCCACACAGAGCGAGTGAGCGAGTACGTACGTGCGAGGCAATTTCCTCTCGCGCGTATGCTCGCTCTGTGTGGACCCGGCTAATAACGAAGCTCAGCAGTTGATTGTGAAAAATTGAAAAAATGGGTATATCTTTTCACAGATGACCCAAAATCATTCAATTTTACGATAAAAATACAAGACGATAATTGTCAAACTCATTACCATGATGTCAACGCGATGTGAATCAGTTTTACCATACCAATTCCTATTACTTATTACATTTATCTAAATGGAATGGAATGACAGCTATAGTACCAATTATATCCACACTTTATCAGACTCGAGAAAGAATATTTTTCCGTTTCACCAAACATCAGCACACCGTTTACAATATTTGAAATGTAAAAAAAATGGTTCAGATGCAAAAATATCAAACATTCATTCATAATATCATTTTTCGCAATTAGATACAAAGTATTTTTTAAGGGCTCTCCACACTTGTGCGCGAATCGAGGCGCCAAGCCGCGAACGCGAGTGTGGATGGCAGTCGCGTCGATTTCGCAGATTGTTCACACGTTTGCGCCTTATTCCTCGTTTTTTGTCGGTATTTACTTATTTAGCCCGCGTTAAAGGAGACGCGAAGCGCGAACTTGCAAGACTCCACACTCGCAATCGCTTCGCGCCGCGATTCGCTCACGAGTCGGTTAATCTGTTAAGCTGTCATAATCTTCTATGGCGGCTACTTGGTTATATTGGGTGCGAACTTGATCAACCAAAAATCAATTTGACAGTTCCCAGATTGAATCAGTGCCTTGCCGCAAACTAAATCCGATCAGCTGACGCTTCGGCGCCATCTTGCCGCGAAGTTGTGCGAGTGTGGACTGTGGAGTCCACGTCAACGTCGCGTATGTTCGCTCCGCGAAGTCGCGCCGCGATTCACGCGCATAGTCTGGTCATAGAAAATATAAATCAAGCGGGAAATAAACTATTAAAAACGTATTATTGTAGTCAAATCAAAATAGTGTCGTGTTGTTTCACAGGAACTATATACATGAAAACTATATATTCTATTTACCACCCTAAGACTGCACAAATCTATGCACTTTAATTCCATTGTACAAAATAGAAGAAGAAAAGATAATATTATACCAACTACGTCTATTAACACTACCTTTGCGAGTAGACAATTCTCCACCAGGTCTGCAAAATTGTATAACTTCATCAATAGACAAATAAACATTTACCACTTACCTTATAATAAATGCAAAAAATGTATAATGGACTGGATAAAAAAGATGACTTACCAAAATATCGAAAACGTACTACTAAACATTGCTGAATTTGAATAAACTTACATACATTATATACACGCAATTATATCAAACACAGGTACACCAAACTCATGGTTTAATATTAAGTATTTCAAGATATAATATTTTTGTAATAATTTATTGTTTCATTGGATTTTATTATTATTAAGATTTTTGTTGATCTAAGAAAAGAGCAGTACCTCTTAACACAGGTAAAGATTTACTTAAAAAGATGTACTAAACACTATATGTTATCTGTAAATTACTCTGATATCTTGATTGAATAAATAATATTTTTTTTTTTTTTTTAATAACATGGAGAAATATGCTATATATATATGTATATATATATGGAGGAGTTAAAGAGAAATATGCTCGCAATTTGCGAACTTCGGCGTTCGTGACTCGACTCTAACAAGCTCCATAATATTATCGTAAGAAAAAGATAATATGTTTACGCTCCAGTGACAAGCGCCGTGGTTAAAAACTATAAGAAATGGGCGAAGCGGACCGCGGTTCTGTCAGCATATCTCTCTCTCTCTCTCCTACTCATACCTGTGTTCTTGACAGACGTTACGGCGGAACACCTTCCTCACGATCGACCGTGGTAGCGGTCCGGTACGCCTATCAGTAACAGCTTTTAGAACGACTAAGTATATTAAGTAAGGCTTTGTGGAGCGTTTTACAAAAGAGAAAAACCTATATCCATCCCTTTTCAGGGGCCATAATACTAGCACAGCGAAAAGACAGTAAGATTATCTTATCTCTGACTATGCACGAATGAGAAAAGATCCTGGCCAAGCTATATATTCAATATTATCCTAATATCCCACATACATATAACTCATGGTCACCCTAATTAGAAAGAGATGCATCGGCCGACCTTGACTTCTCATGTGGACACACTTTTTGGCCAATGTACACTCTCTGTATTATTTTCTAAGTCCGTGTATGGTAATGACACTAATGACAGTTATGATTTTGACAAAAGAACGCGACAACGACAAGGGCAAACGAGCGTTACTCTTACTATCTTGACATAATCTTGACGCAACCTTCACAACCTTATGTTCTTGAATCATTATGGTGCATTTTCACCTGTAGAATACGATACCTACCACGTGGTTAAAACCTTATTTTCTGCTCTGTTTACTGTGAGGTATATATATATAAAAACATTCCAAAAATACATTATATGTTACTAAAGGATATTATTGTTACATTGGTAAACTACCAGGTCGCCGTATCTCGCGTTCGTTTTATTACTAAAATAAACATGTCCTTAGAAAAAGCAAAACAAGTGGCAGCGTACAGGGCGGTAGATGAGTTTGTGACGAATAATTCTGTCTTCGGCGTCGGCAGTGGATCAACAGTTGTATACGCCGTGCAGCGCCTCGCAGAACGAGTAGAGACTGAAAAGTTGAAGGTGACCTGTATCCCTACATCATTCCAAGCCAAACAGCTTATTCTTAAGCATAACCTATTCCTTGGAGAACTCGACACGAACCCTCGCATTGATGTTACTATTGATGGAGCAGACGAGGTGGATGCCAACATGACCTTGATAAAAGGAGGGGGAGGTTGTTTGCTACAAGAGAAAATTGTGGCTTCTTGTTCCAAAAAAATGATAGTCATTGCTGATTATACTAAAGACTCTTCTAAACTTGGAGATAGATATAAAAAAGGTATCCCAGTAGAAGTTATTCCTATGGCTTATGTTCCTATTAGAAACAAAATTGTGGATCTGTATGGAGGAGAAGTGAAATTGCGCATTGCTGTTGCAAAAGCAGGGCCTGTTGTGACTGATAATGGAAACTTCATTCTAGACTGGATGTTTACTAATCAGGACTTGGACTGGGATCATGTCAACAAAACCATCAAGATGATACCCGGAGTTGTTGAAACAGGGTTATTTGTGAACATGTGTCAGAAAGCTTACTTTGGACAACCCGAGGGGAATGTTATTGAGAGATCTGCTGCATAAAATTTGAATTGGTTTAACATTTTAATATAGTACTTTCTGTTTCTGAGCAAGCACATGGCTTGGCTATAATTATATAAGTTTTAAGTGTAGAGTTAAGAACAAAATGATGTATGGCTTTATCTAAAAATGCAGTTATGTTATGGTGCAAATGTATATATTCTGCATAAATATCAAATTTAATATACTTTATTTCTTATGAAGTACTTTATCTATAGTAATAAATAAGTTCATATCATTTACATAGCCACAATTAAGATATTTTTCTATTTATATTTTTCATACTTCAATGACCTACTAACAGTATCAACTTTGTATTTTACATGTTTCATTTTGACAACAATCCTATATAGTTTAGCAGTTTAGAACAATATTTTGTGGCACTGTTGCTAAGCTCTATGATAATGCTGAATCACATGGCAGTGTGTATTCTTATAAGTTGATCTAAACAGTGTTAACAGTTTAATTTACTTGCTTATTATTGTAATAAAATTTATATTAAAGAAAGAAATTTATAATGATATTATTATAAGGTTATTACTGTCACTTTGTTGGTACAGTCAGTATCGTGTAGGTAATTAGGGCTTGTGCACAAATCACGCTAGGTTCGATAGGGGGGAGGGGGCTCACGAAAAAATCACGCAGATCACATTGGGGGAGGAGGTGTATAAGGAAACCTCACATGTATTTTTTCATAGTGAACGAAACTAAGAAAAAATATCTACCACATACTTTTTCTCGGTTTTGTTAAACATACATCTTCACTTGGCAGTTCAAAATAGCGAGTAAAAACAAGATACTCTATAGGTACAATACTATTTATCTTAAAATTAGGTTGAATGAAAATATAATATAAAAATACTTACACGTGGTTATGTGGGGGAGGTGAGGTTAGCCAAGAACCTCACTAAATATCACCAAGGGGAAGGGGAGCAAATAAATAGCTGAAAAAACCTCGCGTGATTTGTGCACAAGCCTTTAGTAGCTGTGTAATTTGTCTTATATTTTGGAAACCTTTGTTATAAAAAAATATGTTATACTTCGTTTTTTAAACTTTAGAGGGAACAGAATTGAGCATGCAGTTTTTATGAGGCCCTTTAATTGTTAATAATAATGCAAATATCTAATGTAACATGGTCAATACTTATAATTTACTTCAAAATTTTACTGCAAAAAGTGCCTGATTGGGAATCACAAGCTTACTTCTGCGAAGTTCTTTCTAATGCTGAACAGTACAAAGTATAATTAAGTTTGAAGAGTTATTTTGGAGTTTTCAGAAAATAGTGTAAGTAGGTTTAATTAGCGTGAGTTGTAAAGAAAAGTTAATCACTGTCAGTTTCGTGATGATAATTAAATTAAGCATTCAATTTCAATAGAAATGGTTTTGGTGTTCATTTCATAAACTAGAGATATTACAATGTAAAAAAAGTCAAAAATTTCTTTCCCATAAAGATTTCATGCTGAATTATTGTCAGTCAGTGATTAACTTTTCTTAACTACTCATGGTAATTGGGTACAATATTTTCTGAAACCTCCCATTTAGGGTACAAGAGGTGTAAAGTCTAAGATAAAAACCATGCCTGTAAGTATGACAGCAAAACTAGGTGGCAATATATGGTTACATAGTGGTTACCTTGGTTACTGAATTCAGAATTTTTTGAAAACCAGAACTATACATATTCTAGAATCTGGATGTACACTTGTACAATAACATTTATGTTAGCTGACGAATTTGGGGCACAATTTTTTTTCTTATATGGTTACATAAGTTACTTCAATGTATCTGTTGCCGATATACCTACAATGTAGCTAAAAGTAGGATGATTAAATAGCCGGCTCCACAAAGAGAAAGTAGATAAGTAGAAATTGCCTTGCGCGTATGCTCGCTCAGTGTGGATCCGGCTAATGATTATTAATTATTACTGTCATAAAATAAATGCTCAACCTTAGGTGCCATATATTTTATTCTACATTTTCACCTACTTATAGGTATAGAACGCAATGCATTTAAGAAATACTTAAACAATATAAGTTTATTCTTTCAGATCTGGTATGATTAGTAGTTACAAATATTATAGATAGCTTAAAATATCTTATATTTAACAATCAAATGACTAACATGGAATGTTTTAAATACCTACTGATATATGTTTTAGATGTATTTTTTTAAACATGCATTTTTAAGTTAATTTAAGTATGCCAAATTTGTAAAAGTTACTTTTTGTTCCTAATATAAGCAGGTGAATACTTATTTATCATTATTATAAAAATTCGATAGTTTGATATTACACAACTTATTTATTCTTATGCAGATAGTCTTTGGTTATTAAAACAACTAAGGCCAGCTTTATAAACGCTCATTGGATTTTAATAAAGATATACTTCATATACTAATAAACATCCGTTCTGAGTAAAGGTTTCAGAGATTTTTATAGAACCAAGCCTGTAAATGCCTCAAAAGTTGACAGAGTTAAATAGCATTGACATATATATCTAAGGACGGGCCTTACGGACAATAAGAATGGGGCCAGTACAGTGGTGTCAGTGTCACGCACACGAATTCGGCCAATCGTGCAGTCTAACGCCAGAACGCGATTGGTTGATGAGTTCACACTACGCGCACGATTGTTTGCAAATAGTTCCGTTAGACTACACGATTTGCTCGAATTCGAGAGTGACAACACTGAACTAGCGCCGTTCCTAATGCCCGTAAGGCCGGTCCTTAGATATATGTGTCAATCTTAAATAGTTCTACAGATTAGACTATTCATATTAACAAATATTCATTTGTCCTGTTCTTACATTATGTATTATTCCTTTCCAACACTTATATAAAAATATAGGTAACTATTCCAATAAGTTGTTGCAAGAGTCTTCTTCATAGCTGCTACTATTTCATTATCCCTTTGAAGCAGGGATCGGAACCGGTTTTTTGCAAAAACATCGAAATAACCATATATTTCGGTTTATTTTATGCTCTAAATGTAGGACTCGGTTGTGTTTTCAGATAACGACTTCGTATTATTAGATTGCCTAATTAGAAATGGAGTAATTAACAAAGAACGAAAAAATACCGTTTTCGTTCCCATAGAATAGAATACCGGTTTCCGATCCCTGCTTTGAAGGATATAATTTGTGCTTTCAAGAGTACAGTAAGTATGAAAATAGGCCGAATTTTACTTTGGTGATCTAATAAAGACTAGTTTTTTTCATGATGCGTAGGAACTCGTCTTGGTTGATTTCCCCGTCACCATCCCTGTCTGCTTCATCTATCATTTCATGCAGCTCTTCATCAGTGAGGTTTTCACCAAGTTCCCTTGCCACTCTCTTTAAGTTCTTGAAAGAGATTTTACCTGGAATCGTATGAAGTAAATTGTAGTTTATTTACACAATAAGTTTTGTTTACTGAATTCCTGGCTAAAAAAGGTGTAAGCCATAAAGTATACGAAAATATAACAGAATGCTGATTCTCATTTTTATCAAGCATGTTTGATGATATATAGCTGGTAATTAGTATCAGACTGAAACCGGTTTTTTGCCAAAACCGATATCGTAGATTTAGTTGGAACTTGCCTAAACCGAAACCAAAAGATGCTGCCAAAACCAAAACTTTGGTTGTACACTACTTGTAAATTGGTTCTTGGCACATCTTGGATTCACAGAGAATGATCGGCTTTGCAAGGAAATTGCCACTTAAAGCAGTTTGTCTGTGAGGATGTGCCTTGCCTCACCTGAAGTATTGTGTCATGTGTGGACCAGCCTAATCATTTTTGAAGACGCAACATAGAATTGTAACTAAGATACAGGTGTAGTTGCTCATCATTTCAGTTTATTTTACCAGGAATCATGCATTGCAGCATTGGTCATTATGTGATGTACAACAATCAAGTAAATTTGGACTTCGCAAAAATATATTTTTTTTAAATATATTTTAATTTATTTTAAAGTAACTTATCTATTAAATAAAATTAAATGAAAACTAAAAACTAATACTAAATAAAATTAAAATATGTCTAAAAAAGTTGGCCCCTTTGGCATGGTGCCGAGGATGCTGGCAGCATTTCCCCGCTGTATTGTGATGCTAATATGTTGTGCGAGAAAGCTGCCAGAAAAATTTGGTTGTGGTTCCACTATAATGCTAACTACTGCCATGAAACTGGGCATAGGTTTGAGTACTGGGTACTGGTAAGTCTATAGTTCATGTCATTCACAATAACACCCAGATTCTTCAAATCTAAGCTTTAATAACATAACAATATGAGTCAAGGCATGAATTATCAAATATGTACTGTTTCTTAATAACTCTTCAAGTGGCATATATCGTTTTAGAGTTATTGGAATTTTGATTTTATTTCAAGCAATCAAATTTGAAATTTAAATGACATAATCAATGGTCGGGAGTTAACGGTCTACCACTCTAAGGGATATATTTATCAGTGGCAGAGAGTAATACAAATCTACAGGCTGATTTGGATTTCTTGTTCTTCAAGAAAACTATGTACCAGTTCTATGGACACCTTGCCGCTGATATTTAATTTTATTAACCCTTTGAACGCCAAACCTATTATACATAATACACCATCATAAACCTATGCATGAAGGTTAATATTAACCCTTAGAATGGTTTATATCATAAACACACACCACTCAAACACCAAGCTCCCGGGCACAAGCGAGCTAATATAAACTTTACTCGAAAGTGTCAAGGTTACTTTAATAGCACCCGCCATAACAACTATAGTTATCCTTGGAACTGTGGGCATGACTAGTAATAATGCCTTTAGGTGTTCTTGGCATTCAAAAGGTTAAACTGTAACTACATGTATCTAAGGCTAACTTTAGCAGTCAATGGTATAAAATTGTCAAAACCTAATAAAACTCACCAGTTTCATCATCATCAAACAGTTTGAAAGCTTTCATGATTTCCTCCTTTGTATCCTTCTCTGCCATCTTCACTGTCATCAACTCCAGAAAATCTTCAAATGATACTTTTCCATCAGATTTATCAATTTCTGCAATCATCTTTTTGATTTCCTCTTTTCTAGGTTCAAATCCGAGGGCTCTAATTGCAACTTTTAACTCTTTTGTATCAATTTTTCCAGTATTTTCTGTGTCAAATAAATCAAATGCTTCTTTTATGTCCCTTCTTTGTTCTTCAGTGAGCTCAAACTTGGGCCCCGATTTCTTCCGCATGCCTCCTGGTGGAGCATTACTAGCACCAACCTTTTTCTGGGTAGTTGTAACTGCAGTTGTCTGAAATCAATATGAACTACAATTAAATTCTAATAACAGCAGCATACAGCTGTTATCTTTTAATTATAAAAGTAGGATAAAAAAATGTAGGCATGACAATTAGTAGTTCTTTAGCTACATTACAGCTAATTTGCAATAAAGTATAAAATAAACGTGATCAAATGTACCCAAATGATAATAGAACTGTATTATATTATTCACTTACCATTGTTTGTACCATTAAGAAAAGGGCAAAACTTATGTTAATTACCTGTAGTCACTTTTCACTACCTATATCTTTTTCAGATAATTAATATTATAATGAAAAGTTTATTTTATTGTTATCTAGATATAAATATAAACTGTTCATGAGTTGTCAATTCAATGATTGATCCAGTATTTTTAAGCACAGGAAAAAACTGCGAAAAAAGAAGCAGTTGTTACTGTAACTCAAACATCTGAAAGTGTTTACACATAGTCCATTGAATGAGTCCCTCCAAGGGGGGTCTAGAGTGCGTGAGTTAGTAACGTAAGATGTTTCTTCGGAAACATGTCAAGAGTCCCTAGGTAATAAACATACTAAAACCCCGGGACACTAGGAGGAGCCCCGGAGTGGGGGGAGGGGGGAAAGGGTCCATTTTTTCATTTTTCGCTTAAATCTCAAAAACGGTACATGTTAGAGAAAAACTTTCAAGGAAACGTTGAAAGGCCATAAAATTATCTACAAGTTGTACCTAAATCATTTTTTTCTATTCCCAGCCGTTTTCGAGCTACATCCCATGAAAGGTGAAAAATTCGAAAACTTTTTATTTTACCAACTTAGAGTGCCCGCAGACGACCGTTTTTCCTCCTAAACGCCTCCATGGTGGAATCTGGTTTTTTTATCAATGATAGACCTAATTATGAGCAATCTATCGGTACCGGTCACAAGTTGCACTTTTGAGCTTTTTGGAAGAAAAAAAATAAAAAGGTCAACTACCCTAATATAATATTTTGACAATCGAATCCTCCTAAAGGCTTCCATGGAGGAATGTGTTTTTTTTACCAATGATAGAACTAATTAAGAGAAATCTATCAGTACCGGTCACAAGTTGCACTTTTGAGCTTTTTGGAAGAAAAAAAATAAAAAGTTCAAGTATCGTAACTACCCTAATAAAATTCAATTCCCCGTAAACGCCTCCGTGGTGGAATCTGGTATTTTTATCAATGATAGATCTAATTATGAGCAATCTATCTGTACCGGTCACAAGTTGCACTTTTGAGTTTTTTGGAAGAAAAAAATAAAAAGATCAAGTTCAGTAACTCAAACTACCCTAATATAATATTTTGACAATCGATTCCTCCTAAAGGCTTCCATGGAGGAATGTGTTTATTTTACCAATTATAGACCTAATTAAGAGCAATCTATCAGTACCGGTCACAAGTTGCACATTTGAGTTTTTTGGAAGAAAGAAATATTTTTTGATCGATTGATGTGATAAACATGGGTATGTAGTATGGGGAAATTGTTTGAGCCAAAATCATTTTTTACTGCGTGTAACTCAGAAACGGCTGGAAATAGAAAAAAATGATTTAGGTACAACTTGTAGATAATTTTATGGCCTTTCAACTTTTCCTTGAAAGTTTTTCTCTAACATGTACCGTTTTTGAGATTTAAGCGAAAAATGAAAAAATGGACCCTTTCCCCCCCTCCCCCCACTCCGGGGCTCCTCCTAGTGTCCCGGGGTTTTAGTATGTTTATTACCTAGGGACTCTTGACATGTTTCCGAAGAAACATCTTACGTTACTAACTCACGCACTCTAGAACTTTTTATTCAATGGACTAACAAGCGCTTTGGCGCTACGAAATAGGCTCCCGGCATTAGTTTGTCTCTGAATTAAAAAAAAAACGAATGCGTGACATGCATGAGAAAAGTTTTCATTTACCGCAATTTGACGTACAGTTTATCTTTTAATTAGATTTAAGTATAATATGAATTTGTATTGGTGTATTAAAGTAATTATAGCAAAAGTTTCGTTTAAAATGTCTTATGATATTTCAGGACGCCATCCGCGACTTCGGCCAAGAGTGCAACGAAGCCTCATTGTTGCAGCCAATAATTTGGGTTAATGAATAAATCATAGAAAGTTTATAATGTGTGTGCAGATAAAATAGTGTATGTAACTCTACAACTACATACATAATTAGGCATTAAAACACACGAGAGGTCCTTTTAAGCATGTTTTAACCACACTAGTGTTAGTCGCGGATATTTACGAAGTGAATCTGTGGCGGATATGCGCAGTATGCGCTTAAGCGCCAATTACATCCACACTTCCCGATATCGAGCCCGACATCAGTTCCGATGTTGGTCTGATAATCGTTTTTCCGTTTCACGGAATATCAGCACATCATTAACAGTATTCGAAATGTAAAAAATACTTTGACTCTAATAGGGAGCGTGCATGAACTGTAGGAGGCAGCACAGGAGCTGTCAGATTTTTGGCGCGAAGCGTAAATGTGAGGTTTATTGTTCCGATGTACCCCACAAGATGGCAGAACCTACTATGCACAAGAAAACACTTGACGTGTAAATGTGCATGTTTATGGTTCCGATTCAGACCACAAGATGGCAGACCCTCCAACGCGCACGGTCCCTATTTCCAAAAATGTTCAATGTTTAATATTTTTGCCTATTAACCATTGTGTGCTGGTATTTGGTGAAACGGAAAAATACTCTTGTTCGGGCACGACGTCGGGCCTAATATCAGGCCTGATAAAGTTTGGATGTAATTGGCACTTTAGTCTTGCAAGTTCGCGCTTAGATAAGAGCGTTAGAGAGGTTCATAAATGAACAAGCGAAACTTGTCTTGGTCTAACTCACAACACTTCGATATTAATGACAGATACATATCTTATACCTTTAAACGAGCAATTCTTGTATATATATTATATTTCTGTGATCTCTGAAACGGCTCTAACGATTTCGCTGAAATTTGGTATATGGGGGTTTTTGGGGGTATACAATCGATCTAGATTAGTCTTATGTTTGGGAAAACGCGTGTTTTCGAGTTTTCATGCGTTTTTCTTTCGACGCAGAATATGGTCGCTAATTTCATGTTGCTGGCCACTGTCCGTCTGGTCTAGCGGGTTAAGACGCGGACTGCTAAACGAGTGTTACGGGTTCGAATCTCGCCCGGTGACTAACTTTTGTTTTTTTTTTATATGTTCAAGTTTATATTTAATTTTTATTGTTTTATACAAGTTTAATTTAGTAAAAAAATTTAGTTAAGATGATCACCTATACACCACCATATTACAATAAATAGTTATAACCGAGCAAAGCTCGGTCGCCCAGGTACTATTGATTTAAACCAACACGATTTTCATTCATAATATTAAAATTAATACGGGACTTAATCGCGTAAACTTACAGTAGCGGAAAAAATCTATCATATTGTGATTTTTCTGTAAAATATTTCAAATTAGATGAAACCAAGAACTGAATTTGTTGATAACTAATCAAAAAAGGTTATATTGATTTATTCTTAACAGGCCGGTAGGTACATATTTCGAAATTCAATTTGAATTTTTTTTTTTCTGGAATTTAGCGTCCGTAAGAGGCCGGTACATATTTCGAAATTCAATTTGAATTCATTTTTCTGGAATTTAGCGTCCGTCACTAGTAGTATTTAAGTCGATAAAAAACGGAATATCGTGCTAATTCATAATCATATTTGTAAGAAATATCAGTTCCGTCATGGGGAGACCTCGTGGAAATAAAAACTTAACAGTAGCTTAGCTATACAAAAAGCAATAATAAATGGCTATAGAAATGGCTTCACACAATCGTCAGTCTACTATATCGAAGGTTTTGAAACGGGAAAAAGCTCACGGAGGTGTCAAAAGGCACAACAGACCTGGTCGCCCACGCTGCACATCAAGTTTGGTAGACCGCAACATTTTGCGGATAGCAAGACACAATCCACGACTCACGGCGAACGACATTATGCGGGAAATATCGTGTGGAAATTCAGTTTCTGTGTCCGTACCTACTGTAAGAAATCGCCTGATGCATGGTGGACTTCGTGCTTGTCGTCCTGCAAAGAAACCACTGATTTCCAAGAAAAATCAAGCAGCTAGAAAAAAATATGCGAAAGAACATCTTTCTTGGACTGCGGAAATGTGGGAAAAGGTAATCTGGAGCGATGAATCCAAGTTAGTAGTTTACTGTTCGGAACAAATGGAATTACCTACGTACGACGTCCCGACAATGCTCGCTATGACCCCAAGTTTCAGCTCCCTACAGTCAAACACGGCGGCGTGGGGCTGTTTCAGTGCAAGTGGAGTTGGTCCTTTACATCGAATAAACGGCATTATGACGAAGGAAGTTTATGAAGAAATATTAAAAGATGTCTTTTTTCCCTGGGTACGCCAAAATTTCGGTAGAGCTTTCATGTTTCAACAAGATAATGACCCGAAAAATTCGTCTAATCTTGTTAAATAATGGTTTAAAAAACGTTGAGAGGGTTTTGGAATGGCCCAGCCAAAGTCCGGACTTGAAGTTGAATCCTATAGAAAACCTATGGAAGGAGCTAGGTCGTCGTCGTGTGAGTGCAAGAAATGCAAGAAATGTCAACGAAAGATTTGAACAATTAAAGGAAGAGTGGGAACGCATTCCAAGTTCTTTCCTCGCGAAGTTGATTGCATCACTGCCCCGAAGATGCCAAAAGCTGTTCTTGATGCAAAGGGTTTCAGTACCAAGTAGTAATCTAAAATGATCATGAAAGCTACAATTACTCCTTGCAAAAATGGACAGGCGACGTGCCGTACCATAACTTTTAGGATTAATGTATTTTTGTAGAAAAAATCCAATCTACTGGTTTCTGATTATGCTAAATATTTTGTACGCTTTCCGTACAGTACCTATTATTATATTTCCGGGATCTCGGAAACGGCTCTAACGATTTTGCTGAAATTTGGTATATGGGGGTTTTTGGAGGTAAACAATCGATCTAGATTAGAGTAGAGTTAAATTAAACTTGTCTAAAACAATAAAAATTAAAAAATTATATATAAACTTTAACATATAAAAAAAAAAACAAAAGTTAGTCACCGGGCGAGATTCGAACCCGTAACACTCGTTCCTAGCCGACCGCGTCTTAACCCGCTGGACCAGACGGACAGTGGCCGGCAACACGAAATTAGCGACCATATTCTGCGTCGAAAGAAACACGCATGAAAATTCAAAAACACGCGTTTTCCCAAACATAGACTAATTTAGATTGATTGTATACCCCCAAAAACCCCCATATACCAAATTTCAGCGAAATCGTTAGAGCCGTTTCCGAGATCACAGAAATATATATATATATATATATATATATATATATACATACAAGAATTGCTCGTTTAAAGGTATAAGATATATATATGTAGATGTATACAAAGAAGATACGCTGTGAAGCTAAATAAAAGTGTGTAATAATACAGCGAACGTGGTACGCGTGATCGGATAAGCCGTTGAGTTATCGCAAAAAGTCTTCCCTTCTTCGTAAAAAGACGTACAAAGCAATGCGCTGCGAAGGTACTTTTGCTTGTAATGTACAGTCAAGGTATTAAATATCGTCACGAAAAAAGTGCCAAAAATATGTATACACGACCTTATTACCTATGCATTAAGGTAGTGTGTATATATTTTTGGCAGTTTGTCCGGGTCTATATTTAATACCTTGACTGTACATGATTACTAAGGCAACCTATTGTTACAGAATGGTAACTAGGGAACCCTACCTATACGGAGGCGGAGCATGACCCGACATACTCTTGACCGGTTTTTTAATTTATCGGAAGTTGGAACAATATAATAAACGATTGGAATGCCGTCTGCGACAATCTTTATTTAGAGGCCTCCACTCCACACTCATGCGCAAATCACGGCGCGAAGCCGCGGGCGTGAACGTAAGTGTGGCGTCGATTTCGTAGATTGTCCACGTCTTGTTCCCCCTTTTTAGTTACTATTACTACCGTCAATAAACACGGTATGCATGGTTATGAAACTTATGAAACAATGTGGACACGTTCTAGTAGGCATAGTATTTCGTGTCGCATTTCATTGCGTGCCTGATACGTTCGCAAAACGGTCATGGTATGATACGGTGTAACGGGTAGAGGCCTTTACAGCTATGCTAGCAACGCTCTTATTTGATACTACTCTATTAAATAGGTAACAAAAAGATGAAATTTAAAGCTTATAACAGTTTTATTGAAAAAAACCTAACCATAAATTAGGTTCAAAAATATACGTGTACTCGCTACGAGCGTAGCTTGATCAGTTTTCATAGACTTCTAATTCACAACACATAAAAACTGTTAATTTAAGCTAAATAAAAAGTTACGTATTCGATAGTTCAAGGCGCAGAGGGCAGAGTGCTGACGGACTTCATGAGATGGTAGCAGTGCGGCAGGCGGGAGCGGTGGCCGATCTTCTGGAGCGTAGCGGCGGCCTGTGTCAATTACTTTATTAAATTTCATTATTTAAACTAAAACTGGAGTAACGGGACTTTATCACGTGCAAAAAGCGTGTGAAAAGAGTACCCGCCTAGCAATATTTGAATTGAATATTTATTACATAACTACATACTACTTAATAAATACTCGTATGCATTGTCATCAAGTTAAGGAACTTAAGCCCCTTTTAAGGGTCCCCAGCAAGCTCGGTTCTCCATACAAACGTCTCTACGCTTGCATCAAACGACTAGCCAGATTGCTCTGAAACTTTGTACTTAAAATAGGATAAGGTATATCTAGTCCTGTAATTAGTTTATGAAGCTTCCGATACCATAGTTAAAAAATACAGCGAATTTTTCATACAAAACTGGTTTTGGCTCTATTTCGTTTGATGAATAAAGTGGAGCTATGTAAACTAATTACAGGACTAGATATATCTGATGTCATTGTATACGCAAAGTTTCATTACAATCCAATACGTAGTTTTAAAATGAGAACGAAACTCTGTTTGTATGGGAAGGTAAAATTCGGCCTAGCTTGCCGGGGACTCTTAACCCTTTGGAAGCCAAGAACGCCTAACGTCGCCTTAAGTTGTCGTTAAAAGCCACACGAACTTGACTAATATACTAGCTTTCTGCGAGAAACTAGAAATTGTAATACAAAGGAATTAGAGCGAGTAGAAGTTTTTCTGTCGTTTTAATATGAGAGCGTAGGTAAGTTCGATTGTACGGGACCGGCTTTTTGGCGGCGGGTTCGTGTGACTCTTAACTGCGCATGATCACGCGCGGTTGCATACCAGTGCCTCGGCCTCGCAACGCACGCTCGTCGCCATAAAATAGTACATTCTGATAAAAGTGTGCTACTTCACGTTGGTCATTACACACGAGGCGATATTGCGAGATAAGAAATCCGATAGGAAAGTCGATGTGTGTAATGACCAATGCACACGCGTTTCATTCGACGTTTTTCAACACACTTGCGAGGAAAAAAAACATATTAATCAAATTGGAATTGTCAAAACAATTAGTATGCCTGCCGGCCGACTGCTAGCGGCGCCCGGCAGTCCGCGTTGTAAAATCCACTAGTGATGTTGACATGAATCGCAAATGTATAAAATGTTATTTTTTCACCATTAATTAATGAACTTTATAAGTTTGAGTGTACTAATAAATATAAGGTATACATTTATTTGAATTTGTCGAAACATCCTCGTCAATAAAAATATTAAATAAACCAAAAATAAAAACTCGTGTCGATTTAAAACACTCCCTTCGGTCGTGTTTTAATTTATCGCCACTCGTTTTGAATTTCCTATTTTTCGCACTTGTATCGTAATGTACTATTGTTTTACTATAACCAATGTATGGTAGTCGGACTAGTCGGTGCCCGGTCGGAGCGTGCGTTCCGTGACCCTGGTGTACAATGGAAGTTCCGGTGCCGCCACAAGAGCGTGCGAGTCCCGAGTCGAGCAACTGTCTAGTGCCTACCTGCGCGAGCATGCCGGCGCGCTCGCCGGGCGCGGCCAGCACGGCGGGCGGCAGGTGGCGGCACGCCATGTACAGCGCCACCGCGCGCTCGCCCGACCCGCCGCCGCCCTCCAGCGCGCGCTCTGCCGACGGAAACAACTCGTTGTAGCCCGAGATCGTATTCGATGCTCTCGATGGTACTTACAAAATGTCATTACGTGGCACCATAGAATTGTTCATGGAATGAATTTTCATTATTGTGTTTATATTTCGAAAAACAGATTATATTTATTTCAATCGTTTAGGATAATTCATCTTTTTAATTTGCATATTTTTATTGTCTATTTAAAACTTATCATTAAAACATATATGTATATTGAAATTTTTCCTTACAATTGAATTTCAATTTTTGTTACTATTTAAAAAAACGCAACGGTGGATAACACCATGTTACTATGGAGTCATCTTCGATGAAATGGAAGAAAAACGCTTTGTCTTTATCGTAAAAAAATCAAATGGTTTACAGTGGCCGCCATCATACGGGTAGCCGTATGATGTCGGCCACTGGTCGGCGAGTTGACCGTAGGGTCAACACGCCGACTGCAAGAGTAAGGCCGCGTAACGAGTTCTTCGGGGTCGTGTGAGAGCTGCTAGAGTGAGTACCTTTCCCGCAGATGACGGAGGAGCGGTGCAGGCGCGGCCGCAGGCTGCCGTCCAGCAGCTGCTGCGTGCGGCGCGGCGCCGCGCCCGCCATCATGCGGCACACGGCCGACTGCAGGAACACGCGACCGGACACCCACTGCCAACAAATAAATATATAAAACGTCTTGATTTTTTCAAGGGCCTGTTAACACATTGATTAGTGTTTAGTGCAAGTTCATAATATTGCTACATACTGCTAACGATGATAGAGAGACATTACTCACGGGCAGGTCGCGCTCGAGGCGGCGCAACGAGTGCAGGTCGCGCTGGAAGGAGCGCAGCTGCGCGGTCGGCGCTGGCTCGCCGTCCGCCACCGTCGCCTCCCACACGCCGGCTCGCACCTCCAGCACCCAGTCGCAGCATAGCACTTGCATCAGCTGTATCATTCGATCATGGTTATATTAAATCAGTAAATCATATAGGCATAACACAATACCTGCGTGTCATCCTAGATGAGCAATCTTGACGCAAAGGCGAAGCGGCGAGGCACGCAAATTCAAAGCGATATCGTTACTGCCGGCCTAGCCAAGGTGACAATCGCTATCGCTTCGACAACGAAGCGCTTTGTGTCTCTCTATCCGTCTTCCATATTAGTGCGACAGTGACAGTTGCGTTTCGATCGCTACGGAGCGTAAGCGATCTGCACGTTGGCTACGCGGCCAGTTTCGTCGCATAAATTTAACCGAACGCGACCCGCGCGGCCCTCCTGCCGCGTGAAGTTTAGTAGAACACATTCCTATTATATCGTGCAAATTTAACATAACTAAGGCTAAAAATCCCCCAAACTGTTTAGTTTACCGTCCAATTAAGGACATAGATCTAGGGTAGTTTTAATTCTGATGTAATATTGAATGGGAAAATGTTTTATCAGACAATATTAATTAGTCCATAATTACTTTTAACGGTTTTTTGCAAAATTTGTTTGACCGATATGCACCTTCAAAACTCATTGTATTCAAAGAACGCTCGAACGTTAATGCACCCTTTAAATTACAGCCATTAACAGAAACTGTTATCAATAAAATAATACGCTCCATTAGTACCCAGGCCCAGGGAAATGACTGCATATCCCTCGACATGTTACTAATGACCTTGCCACGCACGTTGTTAACCAGTCGATTAAGACAGGCGTTTTCCCTTAAGCCTGGAAAAGTGCCGTGATAAGACCTATTCCTAAAGTCTCACCCACTAATTTCAAAGATCTGCGTCCTATAAGTATTCCTCCTCTTATGTCTAAAATATTAAGGAAAATAGTGTGTACGCAACTAGTAGAATACCTTGAAGGACATAATATCCTTCCTCCTATCAATCAGGATTTCGATAAAGAAAAAAAAAAAGAAAAATTGCCCTTATCGATGTTGTTGATGACATCCTCACTGCCCAGGATAGCGGAAAAGCCTCAATTCTAGTTTTACTGGACTACTTGCGCGCTTTTGATCCAATCAATGTCACTTTAGCTATGTTGTCGCTATGTTTTGACCCTTTCTTGTATATAATAATACGAGTACACCTTTAGAGCTCATTTACACGGTGCGAGAACTCGCCTGCGAGTTGTATTACATTGCGGTATTTGATCGGACGGACGAGTTGGTTGTAACCTCAATAGTCCGCAATGTAACTAAAATCGCATGCGAGATTGCGTTCCGTCTAAATCAGCCCTTAGCGTTTCAGTACCGCGTAGCGTTAGCGTACCTTGAATATTTCTAAAAACTTTATTGTATAAATTGAATACTTTTGGAAAAGACCCGTTTCTAAAATAATTTTTATCCCTCTATAAGTTTCGAACCAAAGTAAAAAAAATATATGAAAAAATATCGGGAGTTATAATAGTAATAAAGTACTAAATAAATTAATAGTTTAAAAACACTAGAAAATACGCTTATGATACGATATTCCATCATGGAATGCCAGTGCCTATCTTCCGGCTTCATCATCAGATCTTGAAACCTAATCGTGGTCAAAGTTCATTACAAGACGTTTCTAACAAATCCAAACACAGCTATAATACTATGTTCCATTATGAAGTTCCAGTTCATATCTTCCGGCTCCATCATCAGATCAGTTCGACAGTACCATATTATTGTATTGTCATCAGAACTACATACAGATGCCAATTTTCATGACGCTACGATCCTTGGAAGATGGTTAAATTAGTTACCTTAGATTCCATTACATAGTTACATACAGGTCGACCTAATAAAATATACTTTGAACGTGATCGGTTGAGCCATTTTTGAGTTCTCTCACGCACTTTTGTGACATGCACTTATCGATAGAACTTAAGTCCCATATTTTTAAAGTCAATACCTACTTATTTAAAACAAAATTGTTAATTACGCATTATCACAAATTGCCTCTCACTGATTACCTTTTTTTCGAATGAACGCGTCCTATATGCTTCTTATTATGTCAATATTGTTAATACACGTTAACATTCTTCAATAAAAAAAACAATTTCGTTTTTAAGTCAATTTTTTACCATTTTATTAGCAAATCGTTTTTACCCACCTAAATAAGTAAATACGGGTGTTTATGGTATGCTTTGAGTAAATACCGACTAAATACTCAGTATTTACTCACCCCTACCCATCTCTACATAGAAAGGTTATGTGTGTTGGTCTACTGCACAGAAGAGACAACAGTGCTAAATGAACGCAGTGGAAATAAGGACACTGTAGAATTTGTAGAGGTACGTTGTGTCTATGACATTGAGAGAGAATTAGAAACAGTGGTGTGATAACAAAAAAGTGAAGAATAGATGAAGATGAGTGATAAAAATTTAAAGTAATGAGGATGGATGAAAGTAACCTAAGAAAGAGAGTATGAGAAAAAAAAGTAGATGAACATCATTAATGCACAGTACATATGTTAGTTAGAGCTCTTTGTCAAATTTTTGCAGATAATTCTTTAACGCATTCACTGCCAACGTTTTCGTAGCGTCTACGCTAAAAGCGACTACGAACAGAGCGCTCGCCGAGCGTGTTCCCGGCCGGCACTCAATGTCTTAAGCTAAAATTAGTAATTATCCATTTCACAAACTAAGCCGTCAATAATACACAAAATGGGTCAAAATTCTATTCGTTGTCCTGTTTTTTGTCTCCAAAAAATGTGAGGAAGTGTAGCTTTTTGTATGAGATGAAATTTAGTTTTCTAATTTACATCTACACCTTAAAAGACATGCACTAGCACGTTTTTTTATTTATTTGATAAAATACAGAAATACAAGCGTTACAGTGTTCCAAAACAACAACGAAAAGAATTTCGACCCAAATACGGCAGCGTATATTTAATGTGTTTATAATATTTGTAGACGAGTAGCGATAATTTAATAAATAACAAAACAGTTAGAATTTAAACAGAATAACATCTGTAACACATACTTTTAACGTAACAACCAAATAAAGATGAATGAAACAGATTCCACCAAAATCTTCAATGACGAGTGTAACTTCCGCGAGGGTTGCCTTGTAGTGATATTGCACAAACGATGGGACAAGTGCAATGCAACTACAATGCACCCCCGCGGTAGTCATCGATGACCCGCTATGGTTTATGTGACGTTGATAAATAATAACAACTTATAATGTAAAATAATAAAAGCAGTTTAGTACCTAAAAATATAATACTTGAGATTGTGTTCTAACCATTATAACACTTAAAGTCACCGGCAAGCTCGGCCGAATTTCATCTTATCATATAAATTTTAAAATTACGTGTTGAATTGTAATGAAACTTTGCACATACAATTACATGAGATATATATGACTGAAATTATTTATATTGCTAGACTTTATAGAACAAACATAATAGAGCAAGAACAAGTTTTGTATGAAAATCTTAAATTCGATATATTTTTTTAACTTGGTATCTGAAGGTACACAAACTTTGTTTTTATAATTTCAGCCCTAGATGTATCTTATCCTATTATAAGTACAAGGTTTCAGAGCAATCTAGCTAGTCCTTTAAAAATGAAAGCGTAACTACGTTTGTACGGAGAACCGAGCTTGTTGGGGACCCTTAAGTAAACACAATACGAAGCTAACTTATCAAGGCAGTTCGGTAGCTGCTTTAACCCTTTACCAGGCCCCGAAGAACCAGCGTGTCTTAATACGTACTTTATATGCTGTTGCAACCGTATTGAACGCCTTGTAAAAAATGTATTTATGAAAGTCGGAGATCTTCCTTTAAACCAGAAATAAAAATGTGGGTTACGGTTATCCCATCGCCTGTCTAAGTAATGAACTGTCATACTAGATTTTGTCTTATTATATTCTTGATCAGGCCAAGGGATATATTCCACCCACATCTTATATCGGTTATAATAGTCAAGGTTTAACTCCAAATTTCCTACGAAACATTATATCAATCACTATTTACTTACGTGAGTTTTTATGACATGACAAGACAATTTACCGGGCCATGGGAAAAATAGCTCCCACACAGTTAAACTCTAATAAGGCCATGGGATAATGTCAACCCACATCCTAATTCTGGTCATACACAATAATGCATGAATATTTAGCAATGTTTACGATTACATTAGCTTTCAACACTCAAAATCTACAAAATATCAAAAAATTGTTCGACCTATGTACTTCTGTTTCATATAAATTATGGAAAGTGTTCGAATTTCTCCGTAGTTTACTGAAATTAGCGTTCAAGTGAATTTAAACGGCTGCCGAAGATATATTACGCAATTTAGAAGCGTGTTCTGAATGAAGATCATAAAATAATATTTTCAGGGATTGACAAAATATTTTGTAGGTGGTTTGGAGTTAAAACCTGACTACGGTAACCGATATAAGATGTGGGTGGAATATATCCCTTGGCCTGGTAAAGGGTTAATAACATTTAAACAAGTAAGACAATCGTTTTATCATCGCAAGAAAAAAAACAATACATAAATGGAAATGATCACGTGACTTTTCATATATGGAAAATGAAGTCGATAAGAAGCAAATGTGGTCAAAAATGTGTGAAATGACTTCCATGAGCACCCATATCATTCTTGCATTCAGTTTCTACATGACATCCCCTACATTTGGAATATCTTACCAGCATTAGTTGAGTGGGTTTCCGGCAGCAGTAGTAGGCCAGCGAGTCGGCTAGTCGGGCTCCGGCGATGTCGCACACCTGCAATATTCAGTACCTAATGTTATCATACCTATTTTAGCATTTTTTTTTTAGTTTAAATGTAAGTTATTTATTTCAATCAATAGTCAGCATAATGAACATATGCAATTATCTTTTGTTATAAAACTTTACCTGATTAAAACTAAAACCTTAAATTTAGAAAGAGAAAAAATAGCTAAAAACGGAGGGGAGAAGGGGGTGTAAAAGTGGCATATTTTAGGCGACTTCTCAAGGGAGGAGGTCATTTTATTGGGAACTTTTTCCGTTTTTTACACGTATATTCCCCGATTTTAAGCCGGACGGAGGATTATTACCTCAACTCCTTCAAATTAGGGGAGCCCGTGGGAATCGAATTCTATAGACGCTCCACCACTGCTGAACAAGTACATAACACGCAATATACATAAAGGCAGCAATGGTAACATTTCCCTAAAAATAGAGGTCAATGATAGCAATGACTGTTCTTGAAAAGTTTATAAACTTAGAGCTGATTGCACTAGTTGTCTATAATTATGAATAACACTTGTAATAGTACATTGTGCATCGAGGGGGGGGTAAGTGAAACTATGGATACGAGCGTGGTTATTCCCGACAGCCGCAGGCTGGAGGGAATTAAAGACCCGAGTTTGCAATATTCTTACCCCCGGAGTTACACACAATGTTTTTCATCACACTTGCGAAGAAAAAACTAAATTTTAAGCAAAATAATTCTTAAATACGGTGACATATCAAACATTCGTCCGCCATTTTGTAACTTCTTGGCAGGTGAGGCATCAAAGGCACAGACCTCTTCGGCATTCAGCCACGATTGAAAATTATGGAAAAATATTTTAAGCGGCTGTTAAATTAATCAAATTAAATAATTTTAAACATAAACAAAAATATTTAATAGTAAACGTCAGTATTATAAAAGTAAAACTCATTTATGCTACTTGGTTTGTATGAATAAGTGACATAATTAAAGAAAAAAGCTATAAGTCCCTAGCGAGTTATAGCTTTTTTTCACAATCCATAACTCCCGCGGGAACAAAATATGCCTTAATCCTTCAGCACACCTGCATGAAATAAGATTTTTTTCGAGCAAGTGTGATGAAAATTATTAAAATACGGAATATTTGATATAATATAAAATTACCTTAAGTATGGTCTCGGCGGTTCTCTCCAATGACGCTGCATCGCGGCAATGCACCAAGCTGAGTAGGCCACGGCGGCTTTTATACGCCATGTGCAGAGCCCTAGGACAATGGACGAAAGTTTACACACACGATAGTTATACAACTATAAACTAAGCGGTGTTTAATAAACATCGGTTGGTATCTAATTGTGCACGCGAATCTTCTTAGTCACTTGTGAATCAGTTTATTGCAGAACAGTAGACGATCGGGTTTCATGGTGTCACTGGTGTGTGGTGAGTGATTTAATTTTTGTTAAATTTGATAAACCGTAGAAACTTTGAAATTCGAATTTGTCACGTTTTGCTAGTAATTAACTATAATTTGCTTGAAAAAATTATCTACAAAAGTTAGAGGGTTTAGTCACTTTTCAGTATTTTGGAGGACAATTTCTTCCAATAGGTTTCGATTGAGCAGCTAAAAAATACGTATCTGTTATTTTAGACTATATCAAAATTAAAAAAATATCAAAATTAAATCAAATTGGAGCCGGAGTTAGTTACCTTTCCTTGTTAAACAAATTGTGTGATTATGTCCTTCTTCTTCATCGTGTTGTCACGGCATTTTGTACCACCGCTCATGGGAGCCTGGGGTCCGCTTGACAAATAATCCCCAGAATTGGCACTAGTTTTTACGAAAGCGACTGCCATCTGACCTTCCAACCCAGAGGGTAATTTAGGCCTAATTGGGATTAGTCTGGTTGCCTTGTTTTCCTTCACCGAAAAGGGACTGGTAAATATCAAATGATATTTCGTTCATAGGTTCCGAAAAACTCATTGGTACGAGCCGGGGTTTGAACCCGCGACCTTCGGATTGAAAGTCGCACGTTCTTACCGCTAGGCCACCAGCTCTTCTGTGTGTTATTATGTCCTATAATATTTATTTAATATCCAGAGAGGGAATTGGGGACTACGTGTGGAAACACTTTCCTCTTAAAACACGAGACAATGCCAATGCCACGAAATGGCCTGATCTCAGCTTACCCAGGCAAAGGATCCTCGCAGCGAGCCAGCGCCTCGGGCAGCAGGTTGAGCCGGTCGCCGATGTCGGCCGCCCTGCCCGTGTCGGCCAGCAGCCACGTCGCGGCCACGCCCACTATGTTCGCCCACCACTCCATTACCGGGTCCCAGCATCCTGGAACATGGAACAGGTATTGGGAGTGAAAAAAAATTAACCCGGGGGGAGGTTGAGGAGCCGTAGGTTCAGAGTTTTTGAAAAATCGTACCGCTTTTTTAGATATCAATACGGATGCTAATAATTTAATAAATCTTGAAGATTTTCTCTAGGGACTTCAGCGATTCAAATCCTATTTTCTGACTTTCACTCGATCTCATCCTCGTCGCCAATGTGATAATTGAAAGCCGGTTTATAGCTGACTGACGTTTATTGACAATTTTCGTATGTGCCATTATAGTAACAAGTACAAATCCTTTTTACATTCGTAGCAGAAAAAAACCGGGTTCCATACTTTTTAGGGTTCCGTACCTAAAGGGTAAAACGGGACCCTATTACTAAGACTCCGCTGTCCGTCCGTCCGTCCGTCTGTCACCAGGCTGTATCTCATGAACCGTGATAGCTAGACAGTTGAAATTTTCACACAAGATTTTTATTTTTCTGTTTCTGTTGCCGCTATAACAACAAATACTAAAAAGTACGGAACCCTCGGTGGGCGAATCCGACTAGCACATGTCCGGTTCTTAAAATATGAAAATTGCTTCTAAAAATGCGCGATTACTTTTTTTTAAACTTAAAACACCAAATTATAATTAAAAAACATGATATCCGCGGTCCCGAGCACGCCCATCCATCTCGCTCACGCTCAGTGAGAGTAAGGTAAGAACACAAAATAAATCTACAAGGTCTTAAGCAAAATGAAAATGTTGACAACTCTTAACAAAATTCTGCTCCACGGAAATATAAATACATATAGTAAAGCCACGTTACATATTCGCTATACTTTTTTAAATGTTAATGTTATTTCTACTCAGAATCACGAGCTCCTTCAATCCTATTAGAAGATAAGTGTCTAAAGATTTCCATTTTACGTAGACTTTGTATGACGGAAACGAAATAGTAGATCGAAAAACGTATGAAAAATTTGGAGTCCTTTTTTCTCCGATTAGTATCGAAGTAGGTAGCTCGCGTCTCTACTCGTAAGTAGAAAAAAGAGAAAAATTCCCAAATTTGAAAAAAAAACGACTACTACATTAAATACAACGGTCCACCTACGCTAGAAAACAAATGACAGGGATGAGTATAAAATTGCGCATTATGCAGGAATTCGTATTAACGTATCAGGCGGGTTGTATTGTACTAGCTTCTGCTCGCGACTTCGTTTGTTTGGAAACATGATGGAACTATCCTAAGTATCCTATGTCCTTCCCCGGTCCACAAACTATCTCCAATATCTCCATACTTATGATTTTCGGGGGCCCTTGAAACACTTCGACCCATAGGGATCTTTTGTGCAATTACCCCCTTAGGGAAGATCCGTCAACTACTCAAGAGCTTTTTCGACCATCCCCATATGCTGGACGATGGAGCTCATAGGTAGCATTGTGAATTTATTTGCTTCCAGATACCCTCCAAAGTCCTTCATTCTTTGTCTGGCGAGGACGTGAAATTGACACAGTAGGTGTTTTACTGTCTCTTCGATCCTCTTCGCCACACATTCCACAATCGGTGATGTCAGTGTCCCATCTTGGCCAAAACTGCTTTGACCCCGTAATGACCAGTAAACATCCCTGTTATAATTTGGAGTCGTATTTTTGCTAAGTTTCCATAGCGTTAATATCTCCATACTACTTCAATCTAAAGTGGTTCAGCGATTTAATTGTGAAAAGGTAACAGAAAAACAGACAGTTACTTTCGCGTTTATATTAATTATAGGATATAGTAGGGTACCAGGTATCTTCATCAAATGTGTAAGTCGAGGACACGTTTTCTTCTATTACTTTGGGCATCTTATAAAATCAATTCTTCGGTAATGGTACGTTACCTGTGTGTGGCGCGTCGGTGGAGACGTCATCTGTGATCAATTTAACGAGGTCCAAGACGTCTCGCGTGTTGCTGCGCTCGTCCGGGACCGACAGCATCTGGAGACTCTTCTGTCAGTTCGACATGGTAAGTTACCTGTGTGCTGCGGCGCGTCGGTGGAGACGTCATCGGTGATCAATTTGACGAGGTCTAAGACGTCTCGCGCGTTGCTGCGCTCGTCCGGGACCGACAGCATCTGGAGACTCTTCTGTCAGTTCGACATGGTAAGTTACCTGTGTGCTGCGGCGCGTCGGTGGAGACGTCATCGGTGATCAATTTGACGAGGTCTAAGACGTCTCGCGTGTTGCTGCGCTCGTCCGCGACCAACAGCATCTGGAGACTCTTCTGTCAGTTCGACATGGTAAGTTACCTGTGTGCTGCGGCGCGTCGGTGGAGACGTCATCGGTGATCAATTTGACGAGGTCTAAGACGTCTCGCGTGTTGCTGCGCTCGTCCGGGACCGAAAGCATCTGGAGACTCTTCTGTCAGTTCGACATGGTAAGTTACCTGTGTGTTGCGGCGCGTCGGTGGAGACGTCATCGGTGATCAATTTGACGAGGTCCAAGACGTCTCGCGCGTTGCTGCGCTCGTCCGGGACCAACAGCATCTGGAGACTCTTCTGTCAGTTCGACATGGTAAGTTACCTGTGTGCTGCGGCGCGTCGGTGGAGACGTCATCGGTGATCAATTTGACGAGGTCCAAGACGTCTCGTGTGTTGCTGCGCTCGTCCGGGACCGACAGCATCTGGAGACTCTTCTGTCAGTTCGACATGGTAAGTTACCTGTGTGTTGCGGCGCGTCGGTGGAGACGTCATCGGTGATCAATTTGACGAGGTCCAAGACGTCTCGTGTGTTGCTGCGCTCGTCCGCGACCAACAGCATCTGGAGACTCTTCTGTCAGTTCGACATGGTAAGTTACCTGTGTGCTGCGGCGCGTCGGTGGAGACGTCATCGGTGATCAATTTGACGAGGTCTAAGACGTCTCGTGTGTTGCTGCGCTCGTCCGCGACCAACAGCATCTGGAGACTCTTCTGTAGCAGCTCGAGGTGGTAAGCCTACAACATGTGCGTTTAAAGATTCAGCTATGTGAGAATTCAATCTTTATAGGCGGAGTGTGATATCGTAAAGTAAGACGCTAAGCACGAAGAATTACGTTCATTGACCCGCCTGTTCCTATCTCTATCGCATTTATTTAAATATATATTACGTCGCAAAGACGGGCCCTAAGGGCACTACAAAGTAGGCCAGTTCGTTAGTGTTTAAATCGCATTTGCTCACCAACGCAATCCAGTCGTGAGCCGAACGGCGCAGAGTGAAGTTGCCGCGTAATGCCATATTTTTTTTTTATGGCTAGTTGTGTCGTGAGAGGGTGTAAGAACTATTACAGAAAAATATAATGGATTGATGAGATTTTACATCAACGGTAAGTCATTTTAGATTAAGTACATAAATTTCTTGCCTAAAACAAATTTTAAGCGATCATTTTATTTCATCATGGTGTGCCTGCACCGTGCCCCTGTCACACGTACAAGAACTGTCAGCGCAGCCGGCCGAACTGTCAGGAGCCCGTGCACACGCGCTTGTGCAAGGGAAGGTATTCTGTACTAACTCTCATAGCGGGCGCGAGCGGGTCCGCGCGGGCCGTGGTGCGGCTGAACAGGCAGCTCTGCTGCTCGTAGCTCCAGCGCCGCGAGCGCAGGAACCGCTGCCCCCGCGCCGTGCCCACCCAGCGCAGCCGCACCGGCACCGACAGGCAGGAGTCCGTGCACACGCACTTGCACAGGCGGAGGGTAGTATCTGAAAAACAACATTTTAGTTACTTTTGGCAGTTATTTATTGTAAAAGATTTAATAATAAATAAGGCTTTGGTCTCTGTTTGACGCCCTAAGCTGTATACAGAGTTAAGCGGAAACCGAAACCTATAAATCTCATGATTATCTCGGCTTGGCGATGACTGTTGTCTCTCTTTCTCTCTCATTGTTAATATTCACCCACACAGTCAAATCCTCGTAGCAAACCTCTTACTACATGGATGTCAGTTATTAAAAAATACCTCTCCAATAACAATTTAGACGCAGCAACGACCCAGAAACGATATCTCTGGAAAAGGAGGATTAGGAGAGCCGACCCCAATTTGAAATGGGACCAGGTCGGAAAAAGAAGAAGACAGCTAGTGGCCGATCCTCGGCACGTAGTCCTTGAAAACGATCGCAGCCACGTAGGTGACGGCCAGCAGGCGTCGGTTTCCGGCCACCTCGTGCAGGTTGACGGCCTGCACCAGCAGGAGACCAGGGCCTAATTAGTCTCTCTAAACTCACCCGCACAGCCAGTGGCCGATTCTCGGCATGTGGTCCTTGAAGACGAGCGCGGCCGTGACGTAGGTGTCGGCCAGCAGGCGCCGGTTGCCCGCCACCTCGGCTAAGTTCACGGCCTGTAGGGCTAGCAGTACGCGCTCGCTGCGCCCGCCGTGCCGGGAGACCATTTCTAGTTGCGCGAGCCGGTGGGATACGCTAGACACTTCGCCGGCCCATTGCTGCGTGGCTCTTCTGGCTGGGCTGAGAAAAATCGTTTATGCTATCAAGCGGTGTTCAAACAATTTGTATTGTTATATTAAATATGATAAAACGGGTCACTTCACGTATTTTGAGTGGAAAACGCTCTACATGTTTCACTCCGTACCGAGGAATATTATATTGACGATATCGTCAGGAGCTTGCGTTGATGGATCGGCGCCGGAACGTTTTAACAATATGTGTGTCTCACGGAAGTTTTGTTACTAAAATTTGTATTGATCTTAACAAAAAAAAACGCGTCATACGCACAGCAATCGACCCCCACGTGCACCTTTGAATTAGGTGCGGGGATCATCCACAATATATAGTACAATACTGCAGACGCCAGAAAAGAAGGGCTTGCCGGATGAGTAGGTATAGCCGGAGTGATACGAAGCCGGCAAGGGCGGCAAGCCTTTTTACGGCCAGATAGTGCTTTTCTCAAACTTGATGATTGTTTCATTTCCTTATGTGATTTGATAGGTTATTCGGTGCGTGGGGTTCTTAAAAGTTGAACAAAAATGTTATTACGCTCCGCCCGAAACGTGATACTTTGAAGCCTGTTATAACTCACGTAAAAAATATATAATTTAAAGTAACGGTGACGTTCCGATAGCAACTGCAGCTGCGTAACTGTGGCGGCATTACTGCTGCGGCCTCGACGCGGGCACTGTCACTGTCAATTACATACTTTCTAATCAGTTTCTTTTTTCGAACTGTAAAGAATTAGCCACTATGGAATTTATATAAAAACTGCACATTTGACGTCACGGTTAATTCACCTTTGTACTTTTTTTAGTTCTATCCGATTTATTAGAAATTGTGTCAACAAATGACTACTGTCTACGTTTTCCTAATTCTAGATATGTACTTATAATAATAGTTTGATGTGATACTTCTCAAAGGCATTTTTCCATCCAACATAAGTACTCACCTGTCTTGCCAGAGGTCGCCCGCGCGGCGCGCCAGCAGGCCGGCGCCGGGCAGGCGCTGCAGCAGCTGGCGCAGCACGGCGGCGGCCAGCGCGGGGTAGCTGGCGCGGCCCCGCCCGCCCGCCTGCACGCTCCTGCCGCACGAGGCCAGCGCGCGGTGCAACTCCAATCTAGCGTTTGCGAGGTCGTTCTGAAAGGTGATATTGTTCTGTTGTAACGGGCTATAAGTCACAACTCGCCGCCAAGAACTTATACAAACTGAAATATCATCTCGTAGGTATATCCATTGACATATATCTTTACGGGCAATTATAATGAGGCCAGCGGTGTCATGCACTCGAAATCGAGCCAATCGTGCAGTCTAACGCCACAACGCGATTGGTTGATGAGTTCGCATCACGCGCACGATTGTTCGCAACTAGGTTCTAGGTTAAATAAAAGGTTCTACAATATACCTTCATAATAAAGTTATCCGCTTGACGTTTGTGTTGGTAGAACAGTCCAGCCTCCTTTGATTGAGACTTCGGTACAGAGTCGCCGTAAACGAGAAGTTTTATGAGACACCCTCCAAGAATCAAGATGTTTATAAAGTAAATAAGGAACATGTTCAATATCCATGCACTCCAAGACACACCACTGTAGCCTAAAACAAATTTTACAAGTTAAATGTTAAAATAAAAGAAAATTAAATCAATGTTGAATGAGAAGGAAGGGAATAACTAAATAAGTCTAACTTCTTTGAGCAACTACTATTGACAGGCAAGAATTGACTGCTAAAATACCACAACGCGTCTTATTGACGGAAGAAACAAAATTTTCACAGAGATGAAAAGGGTCGAAATTTTGCAGAGATAATCTATTCAGACTACGCGTCCGATTTGAAGCACCACTCCTCAGTTCCCACACAAGAACAGGATAGAAACTTATTAACAAAAAAGTAATTAGAAGGATTAATAAGATGAGTACCTTCCGGCCTATTCTCCCCTTTTCCATCATTAATCATAACAACATGCTCGTGTACCAAATATTCCTAACAATGGTACAAGCAAAAGAAAGAAACGAGATGAGAGCAAATCTTTCCCAAAAACTCGCAAACGGAACAGCATTGATTGTATGTGACTAGTCATCCTTAGAATTTCTATAAAAAAAAAACCGGCCAAGTGCGAGTCGGACTCGCCCTCCGAGGGTTCCGTACGACTTTTTTTTTACAACTTTATAGTTTCAGATTTTTGTCCTGTACTTGTAGTGTAAGACGATATCACTTGTCAAATTTCATAGTTCTAGGTCAACGCGAAGTACCCTATAAATTTTGATTCCCTTGAGTTTGGAAATATACATTTATTGTGACATAAACGGCCGTATCTTGTTTTTACGTTAACTTAGAAGTTTGATTTTTTCACAGCTTTAAATGGGCTGTAGACCTGTGTATATAGTTTTAATAAAATTTAGAATAAGTTCAGATGAGTAAATTGATGACTGAATAAAACTGGTAGCTTAAGTAATTCTTAAACAGAATAAACATTTTTTCATTTTTCATTTTCAGCTTGTACACTTGTACGTTTTTTTTTTTACTTACTCATATCATCTTCAGACAATATTTTCCTTTGCTCAATCCTCTTCGAAAAGTCTGCAGTGGTTGAGGATTCGGACACTAAGCCTCCAAAGAAGGAACTGAAGGGATTGAACGCTATAATTCCCACCATGAAAGCACAAAGAGCCAAGCGAGAGTGATCTCCCATGCCAATAACAATTTTGGAGTACTTTTCTTCCACCTGTAAATTACAAGTTTTTAATAATCCATATCATATCTATCTAAATTAGGTACAATATTAATATTAGAAATTAATCGAATTTAAGAATAACCTCACTCCCAAAAGTGTGATCACAGAAATTTGCGTACATTGTGTACATACACTGAAAATAACACCAAAGCAGCAGCACACTCGGGCGAGGAAAATGCCTACACTGGCCGTATTGTGCGTGAGGAAATTGTCTCGCGCGTATGCTCGCTCATTGTGGACCCGGCTAGTCACTCACAATGAACTTAAAAACTCTTTTGAATCAATTTTAAAGTAAATTTTAAGAACTATTCAATACTCAGATTTAGCCTAAACACCTTACCAGTAAGGTTTAAATGAATTACCTTATACTCTGGTGATGATGGTGAATCACTGTCAATTCCATGTGGTGAATGATATGGCGAGGATATGTCGCTGTGTGGAGGTGTGTAGTTCCCCTCCGGTATGGGGTCTTTGACACCCGACCTGTGGCAAGCCAACTTCAGGGCCATGTTCTCCTGCTTCAACCTGTTGTTCTGATTCTGAAGGTACTTTATGTAGTCTATCGTTTTTCTTAATATAGCCGATTTGTTCAACTGTAAATTAATTTGTATTTAAGTTTAGTAATGCTCAGTTACTCACGCCCAGGATCGCGCAAAGTGGAGGAAAGCAAGCAGGAAAGCGGACCCTGGCAAAGGCCGGGATATTGCTAGGTAGAAGAAGAAGTTACTCAACAATTAAGTAATAGAAAATTTAAAACCGTTGACCAGCATGCAACACTCTGCTGAAAAGGAACTTACTAGTGAGTCACGAGAAGCGCTGCTGGGAACAGAGACTGATGGCGTGAGTGATGCAGGCTAACTATACTACAGCATGTCAACAAGAACACTACCTCTACCACACACAAAGTTGTACAAGAAAATGCCAGTGAATCAAATTATTGGTCAGTTTTAAGTAAGTCTAGCTAGACATTTCAATATGTCATGTCACATAAGAGCTGATTTTATGTTGGAACCAGAAGCAACATAAAACTGTCTAGGATAAGCAATTGTCCTTTAATGACAGCAATAAACATTTTTAGGATGTTAATCAAGAACATGTAATTTACCTTAGCCTCTTCCCCAACAAGCATATTTTTTAGTTCCACAATTCTATCATTGATGCTGGTACGGTAACGCCTCTCTATAGCATTATGAGCACTCCTCTTCACTTCCTTGACTTTAGGAGGGCCGGTGTGTGGTGCTTGGCTGAGTGCAATTTTATCCCCCTCCAAAACTACAGGAATACCAGTTGTTAGGAGAGTGGGAGTGTTGCTTGTTGTAAAAAATGTCTGAATTGGTCTGTTATCTGGACCGGTTTTTGGGTTTGTTATAACATTCTGTGTAGTTCCTGAAAAAAAAAAATAGTTTTGAATAGTAAGAGATAACTAAGACAGAAAATAATGTAAGAAATATTTCAATATAAGTAAGTAAATATACTTTATTGCACCACAAAAGAAAATAAATTCAAAAACAGATTTACATGTAAATAAAGGCAAAGCAATCGCTGTAATTGAGTAGACTAAACATGATTACATATTTTTCCCTTTATCCATGGTACATGGTCTACACACATCAGCAGTGGGATGTTCAGATATGATGTTAAAATTCATGATTATTGTCTTCTTTACTTAGCATATATTCACTGAAGACAAACCTTGTAATGGTGCAGTGGTGTACATCAACGTCTGTGTCTCTGGATTAATTATATTTGACTGAAAAATAACTGGAGAGAAATTAGCATCTGTACTCTTTATTATTACAGGTGTCATGCCTTTAGTATTATTCTTTATTAATAAAGGTTGATTAGGCGGTACATTTTTTTGAGGTGGTTGGACGTGTGTGATTCCATCAAGTTGTAACAGAGAGCTTCTACCGTCAGACAGGGGTTGCAATGTTCCAGGAGCTAGATTTAGGTAAACTGGACTTTGGACAACTTGCTGGACGATCATAGGCGGTTGCGCAGCGGGCCGGGGCTGCGTCTGCTGTGTAACGTCGGGTAGCGGCAAACCTTCCGTATGACGCAACTTGTACCCTTCATCTCTATCATATACTCCCCGAACTGGACTGCTCTTTAACTGTGGAGACCCTTGAGGCGTCACCTGCAGAGGATTCACTTGTGGTACCTGTTGAGACTTAACTTTGTGCGCATTCTGAGAAACTAAAGGATTGCCACTGTAATTGTTAAAGTACGGTGACACTTGAGGTTGTGGCGCATTTTCAGACTTCACTTTCGTATCTATACTTAACAGACCGGTATCATTGTCTCCAAGTGCTAACTCTTCTTCTAATTTTTTCATGAAAACTTCATCGCAATTGCTCAGAAAATCTGAAATAAACAAATTGGTCAGTAGTGTTGAAGATTCAGAAAATTAAAAATTATACTAACAAATTATTATTAATAACTATCTACCTTCGATCTCTGCAATATCGTTGACATTGAAGACATCTGAGTTCATAAAAGGATCATCTTGTTCCATTGTTGTAATTGTTTATCACACCATCCAAAATAGTTATTTATTTTGATTTAAAATCCCCAAATTATCACGTCTCGTACCTATGTTTACATTCTTGACATCTGCTGATTCTGTTTGACCAATCAAAACGTACGAATATAGTCGCGCGATCTTACGTCATCGAGTAGTTTAAGCTAAGTTAAAAAACGACATGTGAATTGTATCTAATGTCATTCATGACACTAAAAAATAAACAGTTAAATATTTCTTTTCCGTGAGTAAAACCATAATTAATGATATTAATAATAATTATAATTTTGGTTTGTTTATCTTATGTGCTCGTAATGGCATCTATTTGTGAACTGTATTTTTTAATGATCTAGCTTAGTATGTAGAGGGCGCTACTATTGACTGGTTGTACTAAAGTTACAGCCATCTTTACCGCATGACAAACCGCAAACATTTGAATTTCACTTGTTTTGTAATCCTGGTGCAATTTAATTTTTTTTTTTAATATCTAACTTTTATTCAGTTTTTCTTACACTTTATCAGGCGTGGGCTATAACCGTGAAAATCGAAGTTCGTCAACTGCAGGCATTTTTCTCTGTCACTCTTATTACATTTTAGTGAGAGTAAAAGAGTAAGATCCCGCAATTTGCGAATTTTGGCTTTCGCAGTAGGCTCGCTGATATAAGTGATATACCTGATTTCGGGCCCGAGCAAGAATATTTTTCCCTTTCACCAAATATCAGCACATCGTTAAAAAAAATGCTTCATATGCAAAAATATCAAACATTAAAAATTTTTGGCAATTCTAGACAAAGTATCTTTTAAATTTCAAATATTGTTAACGATGTGCTCATATTCCGTGAAACGGAAAACAGTTATCGGGCCCGAAATCGGGACTGATATCGGGAAGTGTGGATGTATTTGGCGCTTTAAGGCCCAGTAGCTTCGTGTTCTTCTCTCACTCTCACTGAACGTAAGCATGAGCGAGATGGATGTGAATGCTCGAGATGTTTTTGCATATTACATTGTTAAAGGCTAGAATTGCTCAATTTTTTGTAAAACGGGACCCTATTACTAAGACTCCGCTGTCCGTCCGTTCGTCCGTCTGTCTGTCCATCAGTCACAGCCTGTATCTGATGAACCATGATAGCTAGACAGTTGAAATTTTCACAGATGATGTATTCCTGTTGCCGCTATAACAACAAATACTAATATTATATGTAGGGAAAACCCTCGGTGGGCGAGTCCTATTCGCACTTGTCCGGTTTTTTTTTTAATAAGTAATTTTCATATGTTTATTATTATTTATATATCTGGGCCATATAGGGGCATCTTTTATACAATCTTCTTTTTTTCTTTCAAACTTCAACCCCTTTTCCCCCTAACGTCCTGTTCCTCCCCCTTGCGGAATGATTTTGGGGTTGAAAACTATTCTATATCCTTCCCCATAACAAAAGCCATCTACATACCAAATTTCAACTAAATTGGTTCAGCGGTTATTGATTATCCATACAAAATTCCATCCCCCTTTTCACCCCCTTAGGAGCTAAACATTACAAGTTGTTTTTTTTTTTTTGCGTGTACTAAAACCATCCTACATACCAAATTTCAGTTTCCTAGGACTTCAGGAAGTACCCTAAGGGTTTTGATGATCATCAGTCAGTGAGTAAGTGAGTGAGTGAGTCAGTGGCAGTTTTTTAGATATAAATAAAATCTAAAGTATGAGAGCAATGCAATTGAATTATTTTATGCTTAATAAGTCCACTATTGACATTATATCCCGAGAATTTTGTGTATCTGGTATTATGCAAATCCAAGTTATGAGGGTTCAAAAAAACGACGAAGCGCTACGAGAAAAGGCAAGTAGTGCGCTTGCTCTTCGCTTTGCTCATCTTAGCGGGGGCACTACCGTACGCCTGCCCCAAGAAATACCATCGACTTTGATAATATAGCTATTGCGCCCTACCTGTAATATAGTTTATGATTTCTACTCGAAAATTCTCTAGGCGAGAAATCTCGAGAAATTTGTCCTTTGTTGAGACGGGAAAAAACTCAATGCCTCGAGAACTCGAGAAATAAATCTATAGTGATAAGTAAATTAAAGAAAACACGCGTATAACACGTGATGTGTATATAGCGTATTTCTTTATGTGGTTAAATAAATGTAAACAATGTTTCTTGATACATTTCCAGGTACGTAAATGTTTACTACTTTATTATTAGTTAACCAACAAAATAAAAAACTGCCTCGATCCGTCCACTATCGTTCTAGCTTCAATCGATTTTCATGCTTTGAAACTTTAGAACTACTACCCTTAAATATCTAAAGAATTCGTCTCGTTTTAGGCAAATTACTATACTTTGTTTTTTTAGCATTAGAAAAAAAGGTAAATAATTTTGACACGTCTTTTTAATCAAAAAAGCTTTAAAAATATAGTAACTATTACTTATGAATGCAAAATAATGATAATTATCGTATATAATTTATATATATTTTTTATTTTATTGTTACTACATTAAAAAGACTTTTTCAATAAAAAGACACGTCAAAATCGCTTATCTTCTTTCTAATGTAAAAAAAAAACGAATTGTAGGGCCAAGTAATAACTGAATTACTATTAATAAATAAAATGATCCCGATATATTCCTATTAGCAAAATAGCACAAATTTAGCAGCTTCATTGTTATGTTGAGTAGGTAAGTATTCATAATACCTACGCAGTAAAACTTCCGTAAGTTTGTTACATTGAGTTAAATTAATTGACTTGAATATTCTTGCCTAATAAAATACCATATTGTGGATTGTTTAGAACATTTTGTTAAATACTTAAAGAAATACACTATAGTATATCATATCACCGGCGCGCACGACAGCACTTTTCCTTTTGTTTGTTGTTGAATTTTTGATTACTAAGTGCAATTTATGGTAACTAAAATTTTACCATTACTTTGACTATTGATCTCACCTACGACTCCTATGAGTCTGATTCGTAATAAGTACCTAAAGCAAAAAAAAAAAAATGAAAAATAACAGGTGTTTTTTGAATCTTTCAAAAATTCTCGAGATACTCTAGAAACTCAAGAAATCCTGGGCGAGAGTTCCCGTGCCTCAAGAAATAAAAAAGGTCGAGAAATCAGAAACCCTATTACGGCTGCTTTATCTTAATTCAGCTCTGGCTACGGCCCTGTTCCCTGATCGGAACATTTTGAGTTTCGGGGACAGATTATAGTCCGAAGATAAAGATAGTTTATTATTCAAGTAGGCATATTGCAATGCGCTTATGAACGTCAAATAAAGCTACACCGGCTCTAACTCTACACCTCTGACCCGAGAAGATTTAAATCCCCCCTTCAATTGGTGGAGGGTATCCCAATATGGACCGGCAAGAAACTCGGCGGGACAAATATTTTCAAAACATTGCATCTTATAATTAACATGCATTGAATAAAATGAGCCAACCAGGTGAATAACCTAGACGTAGAACATTAGAATAAATTTAAAGCATACATCTTCCATTTTTTGTTCAGTAACACGACCTGAATGAACTGGAGCATTGTCATGATGGAACACCACTTATTTTGTGAATTTTCAAAGATATTTTCCCATATTGCCCGCTTTTAAAACATCCAAAAGTGAAAATCACTCCAGCACTCCACCAATTCAAATTTTCTCCATCGTTCCGTCTTAAATATTCCTACAACTTTTACATATTTAAACAACTGTCAAATCCAACTATCCCGTCAGAATCTAGTAAAACTATAGATAATTACTTCCAATACTGCGGGACCATAAAAAACGATAATACCTATGACCTTTAGGTGTTGTGTTCCTGTCGGTGAGTAAGGTTGCCAGAGCTCAACGAGGGTGCAGAGTGTTAGGGTCGGCCACGCGCATGTAACTCCTCTGGAGTTGCAGGCGTACATAGGCTACGGAGACTGCTTACCATCAGGCGGGCCGTATGCTTGTTTGCTACCACGTAATATAAAAAAAGGTTTATAGATTGATCCAGTAATACAATTGGTGACATATTAAACGTTTATTTTATATTTATAACATTATATTATTTGTAAATATAGAGTTCTTACTTAAATATGAAGGTACGAGAGAACAAACTCGATCTAATATACATAATGTAGATACATATTTAACTACATGTAAGGTACACCTACATACAAGATAATTATGTCGAAGTCTAGTCAAAGGTCCCACTTCGTCGCTTACCATAAGGACGAGATTTGCTTGTATCTTTATACGAATAATCTGTCAAAACATCCTTATGGCAAGCGACAAAGTGGGACTGTTTGCTTGGAAATGACTCATTTTTGCATTCACGACTAAAAATGTAGGTAGGTTACCTATTTCTACATAACATCGTAACTAAACATTATTAATAAGGATAGTATAGGCACAAAAGTTGGTTTTTATACTATAATACCTAAGTTGGTAAGAGGATAACATCTGATTCAAACTAACAAAATTATGAGGTATATTATCCTGCTAACCTTATACAATATTTCTTTCGCCCAAGTTTAAAACAATTGAAATTTTAGAAATTATTTGAGTCATGTGATTTATGTGCATATCATTGCACTAGCAAACGTGCAATTGCATGACTCCACACTAGGTATAGGCATAGAGTTTTAAACTCTGAGTTTTCGTGTTTGACGAAGTCTAGTGCTCGAAATGAAACTTAATAGAGCACAAAGTGCACCTACTGGAATGTCCTAACATACTACAGAATACAACAAACAAAGGCACAACACCGTGAGGCCTGGAGAAGGCTCGACACTCTACGTGATTCAACTTATAATAGGTTCGTATGCAACTATGCAATACTAAGGTAGATAAGGTAGTACAAATCTATGGCATTTTCAAACTAGACTAAATTAACAAATCAGTCTTCCAATTAAAATAAGTAAAGTGTAATAATTAACTTAATTATATGACAAATTAACACATAATATTTAGATTTTTTTTTATAGAAATAACGTATAACTGTTAAGTGTTTCTGTAACTCTGATAAGATTTTTAAAGACATGGAACGCTACGCTAGGCAGATAATTATGGTAATTTACTAAATTCCAGAAAAAATACTTTCAATAGTATAGGCAAGTAGGTACTGTTCTATGTTTTCATTATAGCAAATCTCAATAACAGTTAGGTAGATTAGAGAAATTTTATTAAAAATACGACATTGAGCATTCTTATAAGTAAATCGACTTCTTAGAACTAGAAGAACGACCGTGCTAGTGCAGAAAAATATTACTAATGATTTATATAGTGAGCACACAACTCTATGTATCAACAATGAACATTTATGGCAAATCGACAAACAGTATAATAATTAATCTACCCGTAACATAGGATTTTATGTATTTAAATAGTAAATATATTATGTAGGTACGTCGCTTTTCGCAGTGACAAGCGTCACATACCTAGCCGCACAAAACGCGAGGCGCGAGCGCCTCGTGCTTATGGTCTCCTGGTAGGTGGCGAGGCGAGTTGAGCTCGCGGAGACCGCGGCGCGGTGGACTAGAGCTGAGTGTAGCGAGCGTGAGGTAGTGGTGGCGTTTCAGTCTATAAACATCACAGTCGCGGACAACAAAATTGCACAATAACTCGTCTAGGCGGGGCAGACCCGCCCGAAGCGCAGCGGCAGGGCCGACGCACTGCCTCCCTGCCCTGCGGCCCTACACGGTTACCAATCCAACTAAGAACAACCATTACTAATTTATATTTAAAGCTAGCCTAGTTCGTTATTGATTAACAAAGACGTAAATGTTATAAAACATAAAAAAAACGAAAGAAGAAATAAACAAAAAATCACAAAAGGATACGCCTACCGACCAACGGAAATTTGATTTCGCTATCGGGATATGGCAAAGAAATAAATAGAAAAGAAGAGAGGTAGAATGAAATTGGCCGCGGGGCCCATTGCAATCGCCCGGCCGGAGCTCCCGGTCAGCGTGGCATGCGCGCGCGGCGCGTCCTACCAGTAGCCTACCAAATAAGTGCCTTAATTCATAATCTTGTACGCCTAAAGTCAGTCTTTTTTCCATGTTACCGCGTCCCATCTGACTCAATCTCGCTCACTACTGCAATCTAGTGCAAAGTTTCGAGGTGGCACGATGACACCAGATGGTGGATCAGGATCGCGGCGACGTGAAACCGAAAGATCCTCCACATGGTCGTCATCAGGGAGCGGCGATCGCGGTGATAGCGGTTCGGCCTTCGGGGGTGTACGCGGAGCTAAGGCGGCGTGCGCAGCGGCAGCTAGAGCCATTGCGTGAAGTGCCTCGCGTCCGCCATCTCTGGTCGCTCCTTCTAATGCTTGTTGCAAGAAAGACGGGTCAATTAATGGTGTAGCGGGCGATCCCTCATCAACACCACCAGTACCGCTTAAACCATATGGAAACGCGGCGCCATTTGACTCCCTCTTGACGCCGCGGCTCATAGGTCTACTTGTAGTTATGCCGAGTTTTTTCACTTTATCATACAACGTACGTGAAGGCACGCCATATTTTCGTGACGCTTGTAGAGCACTCATTCCATTTCTGACACATTCTATTGCGGACATAATGTCAGATCTAGTATATTGTTTATATCGTTTCCATTCTGGTTTCTGTTGCGGGGGGACATACGGCGCTAATCCGGCCCGAACATCTTGTTGGAAGTTTGGAGGTGGGGGAGAAGGATGGAATGAGCGAGGGTGTTCCTCTTCAAAAGAACGCTCGGTGTAAGGGGAGTGAGCGTCTTCTGAACGATCTGATCTATTGAAATGTGGAGATGAGGCACGAGAAGATAGTCTGCGAGGGCGGTAGTCGAAGGGGCGTTGAGGACTAGCAGCACGTTCAGAATCATGAGCGGAACCGTTGGAATGAAGACGAGGAGGCGCGTGTTGATTTACCGGATGACAAACAAGAGATACAGGTTGGGAGGAGTCAGGCGGTGTAGTCTGAGCGAGAACGTTCCTTAGGATGGGGGTGTCACGGGTGGCCATTATACTAGACAGTTTCTTGCGCTTGAGGGGGTTCATATCCACAGAGTCATACGCGGCAGAAAGGACGGGCGGTGTAGGTGGTGGCGGCCAGCGCGTGGGCGGCGCGGGCGCCGGCGGGGACACGCTGGAAGGCGCGGCGGGCACCACGCGCGGCGGTGACGCGGCGGGGGTGCGCTCGCCAGGCCGCCGGCGTAGCTCCGTCATATCGAACAGACCTTTAACCTCAAGCTGTTCCGCGACTTTCATGATGCGTGGGATATGCGCCTGCGTCACATTCACTTCTCCCGTGTACATGTACTCCAGGAGCGCGCGCATTTCGAAATCTTTCACCCCCGGGAAGAGGATGCTGCAGTGATCCATCGGAACATCAGCTAAGATTGACTGAAAGTAAGGCGAATTGGCCGCAAGGACCACTCGATGCGCCTTGAAGGTCACCTGGTCATCGACAACCAGTGTGCAGTCCACATAGGTCTCTACTTTAATCAAGGCTTCGAGGATTTCCACGAGGTTTGTTTTGTGGTGGTTCCATTTCAGACAGAAAGTCTGCTGTCCTTCGCTGCTACCCATTTTTCGGAATTGTGATTCTGTTGACAAAACGAAAAAAACTTATTTAAATTATGCGTATGTACCTACATAGGTAATAATAAAATACTTTTAAACTGAATCAACAATGACCATTTTAAAAAGGATTTTTACATTTTTCAAAACATTTTTTATATCTACTGCGATTTATTAAAATTTCAATAATTAAAGTTTCATTAGTAAAGTTTCAGTAGTAAAAGTTTTATTAGTAAAAGTTTCATTTTATTAGAACACTGCTTTGCGGTTTAGTTACAAATAATTTAGAGTATCTACTAAATAGTTGTTTAGAGAGCATACTTCACGCTTATAAGTAAGTCTCTCTAACTAAAACAGTAAAATAAATTCGCAGGCAAAAATTACCCACTAAACAAAAATTATCACTTCAACAAGTTCGTAAAATTACGACTAACCTGGCATAAACCCGTCAAATGTAGAGCCGGGATACATGTTGGCTGCGTTATTACGGCGTACACACAAAACAACACACACGGCATGCGAGCTGCGACTCCGGTAGTATGCAGTCCGGTCGCGGGCCCAGCGCTGAGTGACGTGCGGCCGGTGCGGTGCTGATGCCCAACTGCACCGCCCTTCCCTATTTACATACGTCCAAAGCCCTTCCTATGCTAAATTGACTTTTTACCTTTTATTCGGCAAGTAACGTAGGGGACCGCTGAAAACCGGTGTAGCTCCTTCCTGTCGTGCTCACCAATTCGCACCTAACAATAACCCTGGTTCGTATTCGTAAAATATTAAGGCTTAAATTCGTTTAAACCTTTTTTTAAATGTACCGATACTTACCTTAGACTAAAGTAATTCAGCAAACTGCAATGATCTACGAAAGCGTAGCACCTCTACGAAAAATACTGAAAAACAACTCACCCTCGTTAATAATCCGATATTACAGGCCAATTGCGATTGTTATTGTCGGAAAACTCATGGGAAACAGCACCGGCACTTCAAAAGTTTATAACACTTCGGGGGTTGTTTTCGCGCGAAGAACGCCCTGTGTGGGGGCGGTGTGCTCTTGCGAGCGTCTAGTAGAGACTGTTGGGTCGAGTGCAGCCGCGCGGGCCGCGGGCCTCCGCCCCGGCCCCCGCGGCTCCTGCGTGCGCTTTTTACGCACGGAGCCCGGAGTGCAGTGCAATTGCGTGCGACGGCGCGGGGCGGCGGCGCGGCGCGACCGACGAATTGCAGCGCGCTGAGGAGGGCGCGCGCGAGAGTGTGCGTGAGTGCGCGAGCGCATATTACTTGCCTTCACAGTTGTGTGCGCGCCGCGATGCGCGCCGTCGTCGAGACGATAGAATATGCCGATAAAAAAAATCGTTGCCTCGCCTAGCCTTCGTATGCTAACGCTAAGCTTTGCATCGAGCCGTTGGAGTGAATTTAGTTCGTTTCATTAATTATCATAAAAATCTAATTAGAATGCCATGTGCATTTTTATATTTAATGAAAAAACGCGAAGGCCAATGAAAAGAAAAATATAATGCGTAATCTTTAACTATAATGGAGCAATGATCATAAATATAAAAAAAATCTTATACCTAAGTCCAAGGCCATAAATGAAATCAAATTCCTGTTTCTGCAATGCAGCCGTTATATACCTTTGTGCCCGCACGTTATTACGCCGCTCTTCATAGATCGCCCCAAAATCCCCAAAACTGCGTGAACAACGCCGCCAAACGGGGTCATTGACACATGCCTACGGAGGGAACGCCAAAATAGCGCGAAATGCACTCAAAAATAGAACACGGTGTGTGCAATATTTTTTGTCAGTTGAAACTTCCGTCGAATGCCACAAATTTGGGTTCTATTATCCACCCAAACTATCTGTTTAATTTTACTTTCGGTTAATAGCGTTAATGCTACTATTTACTTGATGGAAAGTACCCAGTTAACTAACATTATTATTTTATTTTTAAATATATGTATCTTAGTTGGGACTCTCGTCCAATTTACTGCCTATGACTGCTAAGCTTCAAAAGTTAGAACTTACTTATTGAGGTACATACCTGATTCTTTTGTTGTGCCGTAAAACTCAAACCATAGTGTCATCAACTATTTCTAATCGATCGTTGAATGGATTTTGATAGTGGCTTAATTGTATACATTTGCTCAATATCGAATTGTAAGACGTCAATCTTCATTAGGACAATGACTATTATATTCGATATACGGGACATGCGGTTTGTCATTGAATTGATGGAAATAAAGGGGTAATCTTTATAATCGATTAATCGCATCCTATTTGATAGAACTAAAATAGACTCGGTAGAACTTTATTAACAAATATAATGCAATTTAGGTACCTAACGTTTAGTAATATTATCGAATAGCTAGGCGAATTCTTACATGCAAGTATTTAGTACTTACTTATATCCATGAGTGCATTATTTTATCATATCTAGAGGTTGTATTTTTGTTAGATATTATTATATACATAGGTAATTAATATTTAAGTGACATAAAATCGCAACACAAATTCCTAATAACACTTAGTGGAAATACCTTCATGTAACGACTCAATCTCATCGCATTGCTGTAATACTCGTAAATAGATTAATTATTATAAACATCTAAAATAAGCAAATTTCGCATTAGGTAACTCATTAATTAAAAAAAATCTGGTATGCATTTCAGAAAATTTCTCACGAAAGTCTGATTCAATTGTTTGGAACGAAAAACAATGGCAGCAAATGCCAGGCCAACTCTCGTCACCTCAACGAGTTGGAGGGCTCTTCACTCTAGTGGCTTGGGGATTTGCATATCGATGACGACTAATATATTTGTTTATTACAAAAGCTCCACTTTTTATTTTACAACTACATGCAGTTGTGGGAATAATCATGAGTATGAAATATTAAATAACTTTAGATGTCATACTGTCATCGAGAGGAGAGATTGATACATATATTTAAGAAAATAGGTTATAAAAAAATGTTTGCACAAGGAACTAGAAAAATTGCATAAGAAATATTGTTTATCGAATGATTGCAATTAATTTGCAATTGATAAATACAGAAGATAATTGAGTAGTTATTTAGAATATTTTGACGAGGTTAGCGGCCTACCACAAAACCGTTAATTGATGCGAATTTGATACGAAATGCAAATTAAACTGTCTACGTTAACATACGCATACCTACGCCTTTGTTCAAGCGAAATGACTTTTAATTTGTAAAAATTTTGCTTATCAGTTGCTGCGATCATACGTTCAGAGTTTCAGCTTCAATTAACGAACAATGATGCCAAGTGACGAATAAAAGAGCATTATGCTAATACCAGCATGCTAGTGCATCGCGACCTATCCCACGGCGCGCGCGGCAAAAACTGCAACCGAGGGGTTAAAGAAAAGAAATAAAAAAGCAATAATGCGATCCCGCATGGTGGCTCGTTGAGCTGAAATTGATGCGACTGATGAACCAAAAATAAGGGATATATATAAGGACTGTCGATAAATGTTATTGCACGCCGGATAAATAATAGGTTCTCGAGAGCGGGCACAATGCTTTGCATTCATTTAGGATCGTTCATAGAAGTTATTCAAAATTGCCAGGACACCCAGCGATGGTGATGGACGTGATGGTAGACTATAGACGAGTGTAGAGAGTATAGATAGTTTGCTCTATAGAGCCATTCTTTTTTCATATACCTTTTAGGAAATTGGGAATAAACCCGCATATGAACTAAGATACACATATTAGGTCAATTTGACTCATAAATTAACAACACAATAAAAAGGCTATGTAAACACATACTGATTACTGGTAATGTTAAAGTTGTTTGAGGTGGAATGGTAATTAAACATACATATTAATGGCAAATATTACAATGCATTTTGCATAATGAGCGTAGGGTTGGTATAAAGAGATAATCGTAATTTCACGGGGCACGGCGACCATTATTTGTCACCAGCATCCGCCACGCGCTGCCCGAATTTATTATTTTATTTAGTACCCTTACCCTCTTATCTCTAATATTAACTGCGAGACAATTAAATAATAGACGTACTTTGCACTCGGCTGCGCCATTTAGTTGTGTGTTTTCCCGGTGGCTTATTTATTTTATTAAATTGAGATTCCTGTTTTTTACGGACAGATTCGTTGTTTTATTGTTATATTAGTTAGTTTATTAAATATACTTACGTAATACTTAAATCCGTTCCAATATTGAGTAGTCGCTTAACGTAGGGGAGGGTTTTTAAAACTAATTGTGAAAACCGAATACTACATTCTTTAAGGATAAAATTTTCTCTGAATCTTTATTTGCATTCATATGTAATTTAAGATATGAACACCCTAAAAAGCAAGTCTTTAATAATAATTATCCAAATTCGGGCAGTCCACGCCCTGCAAGCGGCCCGGAAGGCGCTCATTGTAGCGAAACTCCCCGGGCCAGGAAACAATGCCTATACACTTTCCTCCCATTGTCTAGCCGCCCCGGAGGACATTATAGCGACATCATAGATTGTAAATTGCGAGATTTGACGATCATGTAGAGCGACTTGTCTGCTAATCGTAGATGCTCACAGGTAACTAGGTACTGCCTGTTATGTACTTATATACTCAGTAAATAATAACTAAACCTCGTACGCCCGAACTAGTGATTGGTAAAGTTTTTTTTATGATATCCCACTTATATAAGTACGACAATGTAAATTTGAAGTGTTAGAATTATAAGCTACTTACACAAAATATTTTTATTTACACTGGTCAATCTAATACGTAAACGAAAACACATGACTATGAGTTTTTCTATTAAATGTAGGCATAGTTAAGTGTTGCTCACGTGAACTTAATTATGTTAGTTAACAAATTTACCGATCCAAAAACGATAATAATTAATACAACAGTCAAAATTTCGAAGAGATACTATCGACTACTATGAAATGGGTCAAGAGGGTGATGAAAAAAGGCAATAAATTTTAGAAATGGGCGGTTCTGCTAAGTATCGTTGTCAAAATATCGGCCAGCAGCACCTGCCCGCCAGACAGGCTGGCGCGCGTAATGAACTTCTGCTAATGTCAACATTTACGCACCGCCTCGTTTCACGTAATAGCTAGAGCTTGTTTAACAAAAAATATGCCAAGAGCTGATCGTGACATTATTACATTGCTTGTCTTTAAAAAACCCACAAAAACACCCTTTAAGTCTGCTTAAACTTTGTAGGTATGTTATGTCATCAAAAACAAATATGTAATTCATAAAAAGTGTAACCGCACCGTTGACTTGACGGATCTTAATCTTATAATAAAGTATATCTTAAGATAATTTGCTTTCCTACTCGCGGCCATGTTGGCTTCGCCCGAATCCCGAGAAAATAAAACAACCGCGAGCTCTCTACTTTTTTACTTTTTTATACAGGATCATTTTTCTTACCGGCCAGGGTAGCTTGTTTTTTAAATTTAAGCCTTGAGTTGTTAACGACAAGGCTGTTTTGTGGAGTTGGAGGCTGTGGCGGAGTGGACGTCCTTGGGCGGACTCGATCTGCTACCCGCGAGAGATCGTCCCATCGCGCATCGCCGCATGCTGGTCGTTGCACCGACGCGATACTTTTAAAATGCATTGGAAAGTTAGAAAATGTATTCGTTGATGGGTAATTTAGTTTCATAAATTTTGGATCCTGCTCAACGACATTTAACTTTTGAGCATATGTTAGCTATGCAAGGTCTTTCAGAAGGTGTGGTGTCGGAATACTAAGTAAGATGTTTCAATAAATTACATAAATATCGTTTTACAAGTCACACCCATCACTAATGCTTTACGTTTAATTTACGAGACGACACTTTCGTTGCTGCGTAATTTTAAGTGTCTTATGTTTGTTCTATCTTTAAGCATTTCTGAAAGCTATTGTTGCGTTATTTAAGTGCGTCTGGTCAAAATTTTAAGAATTTGTATCATGTTCGTTACACTGAAAATAAAAATTAAAAGAATACTTACTAACAAATAATCAACAAGTATAAATAAATACAATTTCATTAACTCCGTGAATATTAGGTGTCTATTGAAGTTTCACATACAATGGCTCCCAGCCCTAAGCCACATCCCTCCACCTCATCTTAGACGACAGCTGGCACTGGTAAAAGAAGCGAACAAAATTCACAGCGACCCGAACCTGCCGATCCGCCAGGAATTCCTTAATCCTCCACAGCATCGTCTGAAGTCTCGACACCCGCCCTATCAAACCGCTCAAAACCTGACGCAAGGCGGATTCAATATACAAGACGCTTGGAAAGATGAGTGGAAATCCAACCTGCCAAAGCCCAGCCTAAATACCTACGACCCTACTAAAAAGCCGTATGGCTTTTCAGCATCTAGGAAGGAATGGTGCCAATTAAACAGACTCCGCACCGAACATGGACGCTGTGCGAACTACTTGTTTAAGTGTGGTTGGCGAGACTCGCCAGCGTGCGACTGCGGGGCCCCAGTGCAGACTATACACCACATTATACATAATTGCCCGATACGAAAATTTGTTGGAGAGGCCCTAGATCTTCACTCACCTAATGCAAACACTGCCCAATGGGTGAAGAACTTAGATATTGTATTATAATTTATAATTAAGCGACTCTGTAAATGCCATACGAATAAATAATAAATAAATTGAAGTTTCGATTGGAACATGCAAAGGCATTTTTAACCCCAGCTTTGCCGATTTCTAAAAGTCAGTCACCTATATTTTATTTGTGAGTTTTTTTATCGCAGTTCATTTTCTCTCGTGCTTTGCTAGGCTTCGTGGAGGAGCTGGGGTGGTTAGAGTAGCGCTACCTCGTTTCACGCAAAATAGGCACAATGGTTGTCGATTTGCGGAAAATGCCCAGAAGCACTAACTAGCACTAACTAACTTTCTCTCGTAACATTTTTATGAATTAACTGTTGATGAAGGCCATAAAATCATGAAGCCATTTTTTGTCCGTTATCGTTAAAAAAGAGTTAATCAAAATTTACCTAAATATTACGCACCCTCTTATAGTTCACTACAAAACTTCATTTATTTCGGTCGATAAGCTACAAAGCTAGTGAGTTTTAGCAAAATCAATAACAAAGAGTCGGTATGTTGTATCCGGCGCGTGTATAATGGCGGTAGATGGACACGATACCGTCCATTGAGCCATAATTATAGGTATCATTCAAAGCTGGCAGGACAATATAACTAAGACACCTGGATTATGAATAGAGAAATTTTAATTTGATATTGATCTTAGTCTATCTTTGTCACACTTGTTAAATACCTGTGCTTTGAGTGAAAATTTGGATTGTGCATCCCGGACGGAGTCATTGTGATGAGGAGACGCATAATATCTTATCTATCAAAGTTTTGGGTAAAGTACTGGGTAGCTAATTAGCAAATAAATTAACTTCCAGATAAAACTTCCTGAAAAACGTAGAACTTTATCTACCAGTTAAGTTTATTTGATGACTGTGTAACGCCAACGATTACTTTATTCGCTAGATACCTAAGTGGCAAGCAGCTTATTGAGGACTTTACTTGGACATTGTGAAACAGGCCCTTAAATTCCTAAATTAGGTAGGTAATTCAGATTGCGGGTTATTTAAGTTAAATACCAAAATGGAATGCGAATAATGCGATATCCTCATCATCATCAGAACCCTAGAAGATAAAGATTAGGTTTTCAATAGGTAGGTATTTTTTATTCGCTATTAAGTGCTTGAAATTACTGAAATCAGATTTTGTTTCACTTTTAGTTGACAACTAGTATATTAATATTGACATCTAATGAAAATTATGAATCATAGTGGCGAAGGCCGGTCAGCATATGTCGCTACAAACCCTACATGATTAGTTTTTTACGGTTGTTTTATTTGCAACCACCCTTCAGCAACGCGGAGGGTTGTGGCCAAAATTGTATTTTTATTATAATTGCGCCTTTTTTTATAGAGACCAGTCCGCAAGGGTAAACATTGTAGGGTTGTTTTGCCACAACTAGCCGGGGTAGGTATCATGTAATTAGTTGTAGTATTTAATAATACATTTTATTACAGCAACAATTATGATCATTGTAAGTTTTGAATTTGGACTATGGAAATCCGACACAGGTTTCGTTTTTATCTTGGTAAGGTTATTTTGATAATTCTCGTTTTCAATGTGCAATATGAACCTGACACTGTTAATAGAGAAAATTATACGAGAATTCAAGTAAAATTTCTCGCTAAAATTGTTAAAATTGTTATCAATTCTGTAACTTTGCTACTGAAAAAGTGATACCGATAGCGTAAATACCATTTCACCCGCCTAAAAAGATACAAATAGACAATAAATATCACTCATGCGTAAGACAAATACTGACAATTTTATTACAAAACGCGATAGGCGAAAATCGAAAGTATTTTGCTTATTTTATAAGCAGGGTTCCGTTACGCGAACGCGAATTGGGAAACTACAATATGTGTTTTGTTTTGTAATTATTAGTTAAAAATTGTTTGACGGCTACATAGCCCAATTAGAAATATCTTTGCCTACGAAGCTGGTGGTCCCTGAATCGATTCTATAGCCAAATATTTATTTGTGTGAAGGAACACGTATTTGTTCCTGAGTTATGTTTTTTCTGTATATTTAAGTATTGCATTAATGTATCTGTCCCAAGTGTTACCCAATTGAGCTGACAGCCACCATGACTTCTATTCCTCCTAGGGTCCGTCTCATGAAAGCTTGTAGTTTGGTTTACAACCAGAAGTCTCTTTTTCATAGCTCACATGCTCTGAAAGTGGGTCATAGTTGATCTATAAAGTACGCAGAAAGTGATACGTTTCTGCTCTAATGCAGAAAAGTAGTGTACTTCTCTGTGTCCCCGTCCTCCCATGAGTAGCTGGGTCGAAACAAATGGAAAGAAATTCTCTATTTCCCCGCCTGGAACAATTGGTAATTGTTCTAATTTTACTAATCCCGCGTTGGATTTTTTACATCAAAAATCATGCAAGTAAAGTGTTTGCATTTACATTGATTTCATAAGACGGGCACCAAAAGGAATACACCAAAAAAAATTTTTAAACCCTTAAACTTGCATAAATGAGCATAGGCAGAATCTTATACAGCCACAATAAAACGTTTTTACGCTATTAAATGGGCTTTTAAAGATATTTATAATTATTCATGTAAATAAAATTAAATATAAGATAAAAATTGCTTATTGTAAAATAACGAGTAATCGTTAATTTTTTTTAAGCAAATAATACTAAAATATATCTAAACATAAAACTAATTTAAAACTAAACCTAAATGTATCAGAACTTAAATATAAATATAAACTAAATATGTACAAAATAACTACCTACCTACTGAATACCGGGCCGCCCCCGGTGCAAAGGTGTCCAACACGCTCGCTGCGCTGCCGCGTTGAATTGCGATGGATAGCCTTTGCATCAGGAAAAATCCGGAGAGGATGTCAAGGCCCCTTTCTAGCAGGCATTTCATTAAATTGTTATTCATTATTTAAATTCTCTAAAATAACTCGCTATAAACTACCTCGACATAAATGGGTGCCTTTCATCCCTTGGTCTAATATTTAACTCTATTCTATTATTCAATCTACTATTTAACTCCCCTTTTTTTAAATGTATTTTTCTTATTTCACTTCACTTACAGTACACTTTTGCGTTTTTAGTATTTCAGAATTTCCTCAGGATCTCTACAAAATACGAAATGTCCCGCTGTCGATTCCGATTCGACCCGCTTCAAAAGGCTTACACTAAACCCTTTCTCATTTTTATATTTCGAACCGATAGCCCATGACTATTTTGTTGCCAATTGCGTGTTGATCCCAAACGTCCTGTAAATGCCTTTTTTATTTTCGTTTATATTTTACGCTAGCCCTGCTTTTCATTTTCCTCTATTGTGCAAATAGGTACTTGACATATGTTGAATATTGTAACAAAATTTAGTTAAATGAATAGAAAATGAGCCATCCATTATAAAAAAGTGGAATTTACAAAATTATATCGTGATTATAAAAAAATACAAGGCTCCAAAGTCTAAAAAAAAAAAGTTTTTTTGTCTTTCAAAAATACACATAAACGCAATATTTCAGGGTCAAAATGGCAATTTCCTTGATCTTCCATACATTTAGGACAGACTTATGTAATGGGACGTCATATCACATTATCATTTTGGTAGAGGCGTTTCAATCGTCGAGTGCGAGCGTCAGACTTTAACTCTCATTTCTGACCTTTGTGTTGTTAAATGCAATGAGTCCTATATAGACATTCGATCCTCAGGAAAATCAAGATCGATTGACATTATTTATAAAAAAAACTGTCAAGTAGCCAATTACTGGCCACCTTATACTAAAAGGAATTCTGTTTAATAATCACACAATTTAAGTTAATCATCAGAACGATAGTAATTTAGTTTACTTGAATTGTGTAAATAAATAAATAGAATTCTTATTTTAGCCATTTTAGTAAAAGGTGGCCAGTAATTGGAGGGTGGCCAGTAACATAAACTACCATCAACACACAAGTTGAATAATATAACACCTAAATTAATTGATTTATTGGGTTGTTGTCTTGTTTATAATTTAATATCACTTCTTAAGCAAAATTAAGATGTTTCATGCCTAAAACAGGACAATTAAGGGTTGATTTAGTACTTAGGTCATACTAAGAGTTCATGGAATGTTAATATTTTTTTTAATTTTTAAAAATCTAAAATTACTTCAATTTGGCAGTGGCAAAAAAGTACGGTCAGTAATAAGTACAAATCAGTAAATTAACCAAATATATCAAAACTGATAAAGATAAATCTTAAACTAGTATTTGCCTAGAACTCTAGAAGGGAAGAGTATTTCAACGTGAAATATGAAGCTAGCATATTGCACACAAAAAGTTATCGTGTCGTGGTAGTTGGTATCGGCCACGGCCTGTGGCAGCGGGTGTGATTGGATATTGCAAATTACTATTTGGTCGACCATTATCGCGCTGGCTTAGTTCCATGGAAGCGATAACATTATCTATAACCAGAATTCGCTGCAGCGCACTGCACGATTGCTCTACGTTCTACCACGTACAACTTTTTTTTGTTCAGTACTGTATCTATTATCTTTGTCTTGACCTCTTTATCGACCCTAATGGCTTTGGGTCAGAGTTGATCCTATATCCTACATAAACCACCATGCTTTGTACACCTTAAAATAGTTGCGATGTGTAATATGGGGCAACAGGTAAGTTGCATTGTTCGGTAAATGCAATGTAGATTAGCAATACTAAAAGAATTTGTTTTCGACAATGTCTAGACTACCAAGAACCTTTTATCTTGTTTTAGACATGTGCGTAACGCACATACGTTCGTTTCTCAATAAAAATCACGTATTGTGAAATCAAATACAAATTTTGATATTGTAATTCGTTTTGCGAAATTATCTGTTTTAGAGATCCGTATTAGAATTTGTTAAATGTGTTATATTTAAGAGTGCTTAATACAGACTATTTTACAAGATTGTAATTAAGTAGCAGCAATTAATAAACTTACTTAAAATCATTATACTTAGCTTTGTAAATAATTTTAATGAATGTGTATTGTCACAAATATGTCAATATCAAAAGATATAGTAATGGTGATGTGAATGCAACGGCTACCTTTGGAAACAGACCCATTTTTGATATTTCACGGATACCCGTAAAATTTCTACAGCTTTGCGCGTTAAAAGTTGAATGTCCTATTCGTCTTTTATGTTTTTGACGAGTTTAATAAAAGATACTGCAGTTGGCTTCAACATAATTAACAAATTAAAACTATGTTTTTATTCTTCAGTCATGGGCAGTATGGAGCTATTTCTTTCAACAGTCAGAAATTAATGAAACTTAAATGGAATGAAAGGTAAATTGTTGCCAGTGTTTAAAAACTGATGTTAATTTATTATTAAGTATATAATTTTTGGTCTCATTATTGGTGCTACGTCCATTGTAGATGTAGGGGTGTTTATTATGTTTCACAGCTTTATTCTTTGCGATTTAAAGTTTACGTAGTGTTTTTGTTTGTTTGTTTTTTTTTTTTTTTTTAATTTTGCCAGTACAAGACTCTAAAAACCGTGCAAGGCTGATACTTGGGGGTGCTACTACCTTGGTAAGTTCGTTTGATCTTCAACTATACTTACCTACTTAAATAAAGAAACAACACTTGTTTTTTTAGGCACTTTAAGCAATTAAATAGTTAACTGAAATTACCTATTTATTTTTGTTTTTTACATGCGTACGTAGGTATTGTAAATTACAAGTAACATAATCAATAAGCTGTTGCACATTAATTACCTTTTGCATTACACAGAACATGTGTGATTATTAATGCAAATATTGCAACTTACTACTTATTTTACTGTTTGTTTTAGTTCATTTGAATATTGAAGTATTCATAGTCAAGTGAATTTAAAAACACGGTTCGTACTTTACCTGAGATTTTACATTGTTAAAAAGAAATAAAAGCTTAGAATCGAAACATTTAAAAAAGAATAAATTGCTGCACATCTAATCCAATCTAGTTATAAGTAGGTATTATGATTGTATAAACAAGCTAAAGAGTATTTCAATATTTTGTTATAAAATAATAAACTCAAATAATTCAAGTAATCATATGAGGGTCGGTCTGAAAGTTGTTAGCTGCTTCTGCTCTATACTGATGCGATTAGATTATTATTTAGGTATACAAGGGATATTTCAATGCTAATTATGCTATGAAATATACCTGACTATAAACGAATGCAAATAGTTTTTTTTATTACAATTTTAGTCACAATTAAACAAATTTCGTACTTTTTTAAATCGAACATAGATACATATAGTTCGTGTCATCCACGATGACGCGCAGATTTCTCAAATCTAACCTTTAATAACATGACATTACGAGTCAAGGCAGGCGTCGTCGTCAGGGCTCGGAACCGGTTTATTTTTAAATCCCGATGTAGCAAAATATTTTTAATTATTTTATACTCTTTACGTAGGACTGGATCATGTATTTAGGTAACAACTTCGCATTATTAGATAGTCCCATTAAAAATGAAATAATAAACCAAAGAACGAAAAAGAACGTAATAATACCGGTATTTTTTGTATGAAGAAAAAACCGGTTCCGAGCCTTGGTTGTGGTGGATGACACGATCTATACAGCCTCAGTCCCCGTATAATAAAATTTCTCTGAAATGATTAAACTAATAATATTTGCATTCTCGTTTAAAATATGAAGTGGGTTAACATTTTTGTTAGCAGCACACCAGCATTTTAAATTTTTAATAGCAATTTGTCATTTTACAGTTACAGTTCGTATTTTCATCGCGTTGGTATAGTAAAATCATTTGTGTTACTCGTACATTCGGTAGCAAAGTTTGTTTAACCCTCCTGTCTTGAAAGTTGAAACCCTCGCAACGATCAAGATCCCAGTTTTCAATTTTGAAAACTGGAATCTTTAACTTGCTCAAGAGTCAAGTATCAATATTAGCACGATTCTGTCTTGTCAACCAGAAAAACAGTAGGTATGTAAGAATAAATTGTAAAACATTGTACTAAGGTGCTGAGTAGGTAGAAACCCTGTTATTAAATCGCACTGTCATTGTCGCACACCCATCTTACATCAGATAATCTAATGACAATGACATATTTTATGCGGTAAGCGCTGCGGTAAACGCATTTTCCTTTTTCCTACATTCCGTTGTCGCATGCGTTCAACGCTGCGTTTATCGCATAAAACAACCGCGCACTTGATTGGGCTAGAAACACCCCAAAAATGCACGTTGGTGAATCTTAAAACTCCATAGCTTTTTTATATAGTGACAGGAAACGTAACCATGGAAACGAGTGACCAGACAAAGATTATCCACTCAAAGAATATGTTATTACGAACTTTTATTTAACTTACCCTGTTAGTACGAGTATGTATGTTTGTTGGTTAATGTGTTAGTGTGTTTGTTCTGGCAAAATGTGTCTGGGGTTTTTAGAATTGTCCATGAGTATTAGTTGCCTGTGGTAAGAAAAGTGCAGTCAGCGATAAAAGCTTTTGTACCTACCAAAAATGTTTTTTTTTTTTGCCAAAAACTTATTCTAATCTATACGTACCTTAGAGGTGTTTCAAAAACCTTCATTGGTAAGTAATTAAAAAAACCTAACTTAATTTAATTTAAAAAAAAACGGTTTTTTGCTGTCAATAAATTCGCCTTGTTTTTCATAATAGAAAATGAAAGTTAATTAGGTTTAGACCTAATATACTATAATCTGCATTATTAACTGACAAATTTACCATTCATAAACTTTATTGCAGAATAAATAATGGCCGCTGCTGATTAGTTAAGACTCTTAGTATGTACAGTCGTGGAATTTGGCTTGTCACTATTCGATTCGTAATGGCATTAAGGTTCAAAACTGACAAACTTCAAATTCCGTGACCTAATATTTTTAGGGTTCCGTAGCCAAATGGCAAAAAACGGAACCCTTATGGATTCGTCATGTCTGTCTGTCCGTTTATTTTTTCAACCGTCGACACTATGACCACAGAACAGAATCATAGGCGCCAGTGTTTTGTGCAATGCAACGAAACGTGCGAAGGGCCGGTGTGCGTATCGCGCGGCGCGAAACGCAACGAACGCACACGCATTGCGCAGATAAAATGCATTCGTCCGATAACCGCATAGCCTATGCGCGATAGCGACACTGTGCACTATTCAGTTCTTGGCAATACGTGTTAAACATTGACACATGAAGCTGTATTGTAATATACATAGATATACGATTAATACGATCCACTCCCACAGCTAAGCACAGGTTTCCTCTCAACGTATAAGGAAGGAGGTTTTGGGTCCACATAGGGACTATTAAGTCCCCATGCTAACCTAATTTTTTGCAGATATTGCGGATTATGACGCTCATTTCGTCACTCATTTTATTAAGAAAATTGACAGATACAGCGGCGACAACTACGCCGCAACAGTACGAACGTCACCTTTACTTGTACTTGCTTATTGTCTAAGTATGATTCGAAAATTCTAGGTCGATCTTGTATGTACGAGAAAAGTTACCTTTACCTCTCGGTGCCTATTTTATCTTAAATCTTGACCTAAATTCATTAAGTTCATGCAGCATGCATAGTGCTCGATCGAACGACTAATATAATAAAAAAAACAATAGCAACCTACTTAGCCGATGCCGGACTTACCTATTTAGCTTAGCACATAGCTTAGTTGGTACTTTTCAAGCCTTGGAAATATTGGGATTAATATGGTAGTTAAAAGGGTCATCGCAAACCGATATTTCGTTGTCTGCATCTCGCATATCCGAGGGATAGAGTCGTTTTGGTACTTACTTCCCTACTTTAGAAAGGCTTCTAAACAAAATGCAGCAATAAAAATTTAAAAAATAATAATTATACCGAACTATCATAAAAAATACATACAGTCGATATAAATATTCTCCTTACGGTGTTACTTATAAATAAAACCGAGTCAACGTTCTCATAGCTGAGGTAGGTAAGATACTCTAACATAAGCCGAGATCAGCAATGTGGTTGACCTTAAATTCGCACACGTTCGCGTTCTGATGTCAGTGATCCAACGCAACGACTAGTCGGGGTATCCCCGACCTACAAACAAATGCAACACTGCATAAATGCGCCGCTTTGTAGTGCAACCAGCGTAATGATGACATTACAATGAGGACTTTGTGAGCGTACGCGCGCAAAAAAATGTTTTTGTTGTGGGCGGGCGAGAAAGATACGTCAATTTCGCACAATTGTACCAGGACTAAATGAGATTATAAGAGGTGTTTGTGTTATGGCAAAAAATGGTCAGCGTAACCAACTCGTTTAAACCCATTCATAAGATTTGAAGATTGTTTCCTGATTCCGTTATAGACTCTACAATATGTTTTTGATTTTTGAGTTTGAGTAATATTGTTAGGTAATCTGCGGTATATTAAATTGGATTACATTAGAGTTGCCTGGGGCATCGTCCTCAGAATGCTTGCTGCATTTCCCCGTTGAATTGCCAGACTTAGCCGCTGAGCGAAGTATTCCCTGCGGTATTAATAATTATCAAAGATTAGTTTAAATGCACCAGGTACCAATAATGCTTCGCATTACATGTAAACTGTTTATATAGTTAACGACATTGAAGAAACCGATGATTTATGGTCTTTACCTTATAATAACCGATAGTCGCTATAACTAAAATTAAAAATAAATAAAAATTACTTCGTTATACCCCGTTTATCGTTAATAATAATATGTGATATAGTTATCAGCGATTTTAACTGTATTGCTAAAATATACGACAAATTTGAAATTACATACGGCAAAATACATTCAAATATGATTTTAATACCTATGATATAAAAAAAACTTAATATTTACGTCGTACTCGTCAATTGCAATACCTTTTGCAATGCAACTCTAAACATATTTCATAGGTACTTTATTGTATAAGTACACGGTGGGCTCAAATAACCCAACAGATTTCAAAGGTGTATTCTTGACCGCATTTAGAGATTAAAATATCATAATAAGTTTTCTGAATCGTCCTTGTTTTAGAGATATGACAATTCTTGTGAAAAATAATCTGTAATTACATCAGTGAAAAATATCTTTTTGGCTGCGACGCTGCCACCACCATGTGACTTGGTTTAGACATACCTACAGACAGACATAAAACTTGCCAAATTTATCTATAAATAAAAAACTTTACTTATTCGTTGTAATTTTTTTACGCCAAGATGTACACAGTGCAGAAAACACACAAAAAAGTTTTTTCCTGATTTTAACAAAAGTTGTAAGTAATACTTTTTGCTCGTTACTCCTTATGACGAGAAATGTGTGGTTAAAATAAAATCTGTCAGGTCGGGATACTCGAGCCCACGGCCAAGGTGTGTAGTTATGTTGTTTACATCGAAACAATCTTTAATATAATTGTCCTAATAACTTGCATTACATATCGTAAAATTTTAACAGAAAGAAATAAGAGTCGATACTTATAAATAGAATTGCCGTTAAAGCTTATCGAGTTATTGACCAATTCGCGAACTTTTGCAAACTTCTATTAGGATAGCAGAAATTCATAGGAGGCATAGTATTAAACCACATACAACTATACATATATATTTGTATATAGGTATGTTGTTATTCCAAAGGTGAATGAACTGAACGAGAATAGTTGGTATATAATTCCTATATATTCACTGACCAATGAACGTCAAGGATACGTATGATAAAGTTTGCACGCGAACTAAACACATAGAGATATGAGTCATTTTGGCAACCGGTTCGCGAGTAGGCGTTGCCCAATTCGCGAGATATGCCGCACACATGGACATGTGCTGATAGCACTCCTGGCGCCCTAGTACTCGGTATACCTAAAAAGTTCCGCCTGGTATTTTGGAATATATCCTGCTGTAACTAAACGGCAGGCCTCCTTGAACATAATTAGGAAAAACCAATGTCAACTAATCATAATACCTACGATAAAACTATGATTCGACATGAATGTCGCTGATAAGTTGTTTCATAACACAATTTTACTCAGAAGGTCTTTTTCATGAACGTCTTAAAATTCAACTGAATATCGAATGTATCCAACTTTCACCCAATAAGTGCCAAAATAATTCAATATTAATTAGGTAAGCTTGTAAATGCGTATATTCAGAAGAACAATCGTAGGTAAGTATACTTACAGTTGACAAAGCAAATATACGTGTAATCTATTCAGTTGCGATATTTGTAGCATAAACAGCTTGTTAAACGCGTGAGTCGCCGAGGTTACTCGAAGATTTTGAGGCCAAGGTCTCCCTGCTAATAGTTATTTATTTTTATGTGAGATAGATACAAATACGTTGAAAAGTAGATAAACTTGTACCTGGCTAATGGCTTGACATTAGAAGATGGCATTTTGCTTATTCTTCAAATTTAATTTTATCGTGGTATAATACTTACTACTTACGTAACTTGATCATCTACATATATCATCAATGTCACATTCCCTTAAAAAATCCAATAAAGATGTGTATTAAAAAGTCGATTTAAAGAATTACAAAAAATCATATCGGAAGTTTAAATGAGCCGAGCTACACACGTACTTTGAAGGTTATTCTGTCGACCCATCAAGTCGTTAGGTCGAATTATTAGCCACGTCTTGCACGTGGAGCCTTTAACGCAACGTTTTAGGTAAAATTGACAGTTCATTAATTTGTCAAGCAACCCCTTGGATGTAGGTAGGTTGTATGTCGGTAGAGACGCCGTGGGCAGCGTCCTCGTGACCAAAATACGCGCGGTGAATAATTGAAGCCAGCGCCACCACCACCCCCGCTGGACATTTTCGGTTCATTATAATATAACGCAAACGCTTTTAGGTTTGAAAACAATCACTTAATATGAATAAATGAATAAAAATTATATTCCTATGGTTGATTCAATAATTTATCCTTCTATTTTTGTTCTTAAATATGATGCTGCTCGAGGTCATCATTGTACTAGCCCAAAGAAGTCCTCCGGTCTGATCTTGCACAGTCATACCACGATCGTGCTCTGATCATAGATCTTGCAACCTAAAATGATTTAGGTCTTTTAGTTACTATGTATTTTCATTAAAATTGGCTTTCTTTCCGAGTTATTAATTAATAGGATAGGATATGTCCAATAATGACAGTTTCAGCACCGATGGGTGTTTTAAATTGATTGAAACAGGAGTAGTGCCGCTATTCGTAATTATAGAGCTGTTTCGGCCTCGGCTCGTCTAAAAGGTAGATATCTATTTGTCTTCTACACGCAAATGTAGCAGGGAAATTTGTGTGAATAATTGATACATGTCATTTGGCAACCCCCCTCCGCCCATTGCCTATGACCCGCTTCGTGTCACCAAAAGTTCACATAGAACCTATTCATAAGCGTGTCGTGAACATATGATGCCTGTAATAAATAACCTGGAACACACATCTGGGTGACCGATTGCTTCGTTTGTCTCGAAATTAAAATGGTATGCAGATTCTTCATAATACAATACAATACAATACAAATATTCTTTATTGCTCACCAATATGAAAGAACATAATGAAATACAAATTTAAACATACAACTTAGACTAATAATAATAATATATGTACATATGTATTGTTTCGTAATAGGATTTAAATTACGTCATTTTTTAATCGGGCCGAATTTAAAATAATTAAGTTGTTTGGGCTGTTATGCGTTGACATCACTTTAAGGCGTTACTATATTATTCCGAATCACGTATATTTCATGCCTGAATTTGAAACGGTTGCACAGAAGCAACAGAATTAGACGATAACTCTCCAAGGTACCTAGTTGAAGGCAGGCATGAATAATGTTACCGGCGTAAGTGTTGGGCAGCCGGCGAGGATGAGCGGAGGCCACGCACGGCCGCGCGATGCCCCACATCGATATTCCGTGCATTATTGAACAGTCGCGTGTTGCCTCCCGAATTTCCAATGTTTGGCGATTGATGTGTAGATTGACTTTTGTCATTTACCTCGGCCATGTCAAACACTGAAATGTTTTTCTATGCCCTCTCCTCAAATTATGGTGGATCGAATCGTAATGGACGAAGGCGATTTATTTATTCGTTATGTTTTTTATAGTCAATGGCCGATTGGCCTGGTGATGGATGAAAGCTGTCCGCGACATGCTCTAGGACCCATTTACTATACGAACCGATTATCATTTGGGCGATAGTACGTTTTCTGAAGCGATTACGAATTCGGTGGTGATGTACCAGCCGATAAAGTTAATGAGCGGTCAGCAAATATTGGGTTTATTTGATTTTCATGTGTTTGAAGCGAAAAGCTTTTATCCTTAATCTATTGTTTGATTTTTTTAGCTTTGTTGCGTGGAAAGATAACTTTTTTTACTAGGCACCGTTAACTAACTTAATTGCAGTGATAAGGAATGCGTAAGGTTTTGCAGATTGGGTGGTCGGAGAAAGGTTTAGGAATGGTTATGGTCATAAAGCGGTTTCTTTTCTAGCATGGATATTAAATGTCGGTTCCTTTGAGCGAAAGCGCCGTCATTGCAGATAAAAATGTTTCCGATGCTAAAAAACTTTTATTCCGCAGAAACAGTTATGGTTTTTTGTATTTCGAGATTGAGCAATATGTACCTAAAGAAAGCCGTTGAGCTGTGGTCCTTAAAAAGACAATGAATACCGACACCAACCCTTCCCGCCGCAGAAAAACAATAGATATACGTATTAAGATAAAAGCCACGCAAAAACGACTAGCTAACTACGTTACCTGTCTTACTTATATGTTAGAACCTTAGATCTACCTACGTCGAAGTGGTTGACCTTTGCCTTTCTCGTGGTTATTTTTCACCATAAATACCTATGTGCTAATATTTGTTATCTCGATCGTTATCTCTAGTTATGCAAATAACTAGACATTTATAGGTACCATGTTAATGAAAAAAAACCCTTTGTTTCTTTAATGTTATTTCGACTAATGGGGCGAGTTTTTTCCTCTTCATTTGAGTTTCATTTCATACCTACACACCTATCGAATGTACTTACGTAAAGGAACTTTGTAAGCAGAAATTATTTGGATAATCAATTTAATGTAGATATTTTGGTACCAACTTACCTACTTTAATTATTAGTTGTATTGATAGTGGTGCTACGAATACGAATATTTGTGTCCACCGAATATTAAAAAGGTATACTAATTTCAAATTTCTAACATAACTAGGTAGGTACTCATTCACTAATTTCCTACACGTAAAATGTCATTCGTTGGTGTCCATCCAACATTTCATACAAGAGCATAACTGTCAGTCAGAATAGAAAACGATAAGTATCATGTACATTACAAGCATAACGGAGTACCTACCTTCGCAGGGCTATGTACGTTTTCTTACTAAGAAGAGAAGACTTAGCAATAACTTAAAACACCGGCCAAGAGCATGTCGGGCCACGCTCAGTGTAGGGTTCCGTAGTTACTCTTCCGTCACAATAAGCTAAATTGTAGCTTAAAGTATAGTAAATTGTTAACCAAGGGATGAAATGGTACCTTACACCCAAGTTAAACAAATAGGCAAATTTGCATAATCAGTAGGTACTGGTAATTAGGTAATTAAAGTAAGTCTTTTTACTATGAAGGGAAACTTTTTGCGATAACTCAAAAACAGCTAAACTGATCATGTCTGCTATAGTTTTCATTTAATGTCTTTCTTAACCTCTACTTCCACGATTTTTTTCATATTTTTTGGACCTATGGTTCAAAAGTTAGAGGGGGTGGACACATTTTTTTTTCTTTCGGAGCGATTATCTCCGAATATATTCACTTTATGAAAAAATGTTTCTTGAAAACCCCTATTAGTTTTGAAAGACCTTTCCAAAGATACCCCACACTCTAGGGTTGAAGCGAAAAAAAAATTTCACCCCCACTTTACGTGTAGGGGAGGTACCCTAAAAAAAATTAAATTTTTAGATTTTATTGTACGATTTTGTCGGTTTTATTGATTTATATATATATTCATGCCAAATTTCAGCTTTCTAGCACTAACGACCACGGAGCAAAGCCTCGGACAGACAGACAGACAGACAGACAGACAGACAGACGGACATGGCGAAACTATAAGGGTTCCTAGTTGACTACGCAACCCTAAAAACGGCTGAACCGATCATATTCGCTATATTTATCATTGAAAGAATTTATTAAGCTTTATTTACGATTTTTTCATATTTTGTGGACCCATGGTTCAAAAATCAGAGGGAAGGGGGCCACATTTATCCAACGATTTATAGGCTAATCTTGTACCTTAAAAGGGAGGGAAAAAAAAGATACGGCGCGCCGCGCGACACTTACGATGGAAGATGTGGCCATAGTGCGGGACTTTATTTTATCTCAATTTCTCAGAAAATATACTTCCGTTTGTAATTTTGCTCGTCCCTCGGTTATATCACAAGCTATTTAAAATTATAGATACTGCTATGGTATGCAGGTAAAGGATGACTCGCGCTTGACCGGGCCGGGGCCGGGCCGGGGTCGGGCCGGAGCTTTTTGCTTGTAGTCTATGCTTGAAAATGTAGTCTAGTTTCCGTGTGAATTTCTTCATGGCATTTGCCCTTGATTCGAACGTGTAAAAATTCAACATAAAAACTACAATTTTGCCTTAGCGCCCCCTCTTAATAATTGTATTCGTAATAGTACTATTCTTTGTGTCACTAATTATTCGTAATAAATTACAAAGAGAGCTAACTCAAAAATGCTTGCCGGTTTTGTAATTAAAACACTTAAGAGGAAAGGGGACGGCCGCATCTCCATATAAACGTAGTCCCCATTTTCCTCTCTGGATATTGACATTATGGAAAATATTTTCACATGATTTAATGTATATTAACAATAGCAATGCTATAAGTTTGACTTTAATCAATTTTTTATCATTGCAAAATTAGGAGCGAATAACAGTTTTCATAAAAAATATTAAATGCTTCTCTAACTCTTATAATAATGATAGTTTCCAATGTGTACTTATGAAGCTGATGCGTTAATACTGCTCACGTCTAATAATCTATCTTTAATCAATTTGCGGTAAATAAATATATATTTATGTCGCTATCTTAAATAGATCTATCTAGGCACATAGCACACTGTAAGCCCATTTAAGAAATTTGTTGTGAGAAAACATGCACAACTGAAGAACCGGGTACCGGTACCGGGGTTCGATCTCAGGACTTACAGTTTCGTAACCAGATTCGTTATCAAAAATAACTACGTAGATAATGGTACTAACATAAAAAAAATATCTCAACTGTTGTCCAAAAGTAACAGAAATATCTTTGTTTAGGTCAAGGGACGGCAAAGCGCGGCTCGCGAGCTTCATGCCGCTTTTTGAAGGTACAAATGCGGCTCTTTAAGAGGAAGGGGAGGAAAATTAGGACTACGTTTGTATGAAAAGGCGATTTTGCCCGGGTCCTCCACTTTCGTCTTAAGCCACACAAAAAGTAACATTTGCGAGTCCTTAGACCACTGAAAACAACACTTGTGGCTCTTTGAGCTACATATAATTGGTAATTTTTGCTGAGATTGACTCTTTTTCTAAAAAGTTTTCCGACCCCTGGTTTAGGTGTTACTATTTCTTGAATGACGCAGTTTTGAGGAAAAACAAGTTTATAAACGGGACAAACTCAGACAAAGTCAAAAATAATTAATTACGTTTTAAACTTGAGGATCGTCAGAACAGCTGTAAAAAAGTAATGAATTAAATACATTTTTATTTGTATTTTTGTATTTGTATCGTAGTTGCACCATTAGACTACCTACATAGTCTAAACTATCAACAGTCCAGTCTATCTTGTGTTAGTCATATAACTACCCAGTTTACGGCACCTAAATAAAAGGTCGGCATAGAATACGAGTAGGTAAGTACTATAATGTGAGATTTGTTTATTTAATTTCTTCCTTCCTACTTAAAATACCTCGGAGCCACATATCGGTTCAAATATGTACGTAGGTTAGGATGGTATGAGTAGATCCTGATTAACGGTTTGTTTAAAATGACGAGTCCTTTTAGTGAGTAGCCGCGTGAAGAATGATGGGTTATCTAGATACTACTTATCTACCTAATACGGTGCCTACACCGCGCCGTCCATTAGGCTCATACAAGAGAGAAATTACTTTCCAATAAAAACAGTTAAGTACCGTTACGGTCCTTTTAGAAGCATTATGCGGAGCAAATAAAAGAGAAACCTACGTAAACCCTTTACTGCACAACGCACGTTTTCTGCAGATGAATAGCGCAATTTTTATTATTTTACGACTTGCCTCAAATATTGCACAACTCCGCAAAGACGCCGACGAATATAAACGGCGCTAGATAAAGGAGTATAATAAAAACAAACGGAAAGGGTTTACACAAATGCGGAAAAATTACGCAACATCCAATTTTACGAGCGCGTCAATAGACCAGCCAAAAAAACCGACTTCGCAGGTACGGAAAGGGTATTGTAGGGTGAGCCCGACACTTCCACAAAGAGCCCGTAACGCGAATACAAGTGCCATTCACCATTATAATGACACTGTATGCAAATAAATGCAAATCTTTTTATGGCCGTTCTTTCACTGTTCGACAAAGAACGTTTTGTGTACGGCCTACTGCTACTGAATTCGATTTTGTGTGTTGTAAACAAATTATCGATTCCAGCAAGTGACCCTTTTGCAAGTAAATAATTATGATTATGAGCGATAAATTTAATTTTATTAGTAATAAATTTTAACTTGGTCATTTTCATATGACGTAATTTACCTACGCATAGGTCGGCGCTTGGCTGTTGATACAATTAAAGTTGCATGAAGCAATTAATAACTGCTGCAGCCCTGTAGCGTGACAAAACAACTCTTCCAAGTGGTATCTAGTGAGATAGTTGCCCCTTTGAACTTGATCTTTTTATCAAATGTGGCTTCGACTCAAAAATTATATCGGCGGCGGCGTCGCATTCCGCGCTCCCATCCACCCACACTGACGCAGCAAACGTGTTACGAACATAATCTACACACACGCATACCAAAACAGGATAAATATCAGGGAAAAGGAAGAGTACCAATACAAGAAAGTGCCAAGTTATCTAAATAGATGCTCCTATAGGGGCATAGATCTGCACGAATTTATGCAAAATAGTCAACATTTACTGGCATTCAGTTTTACAATCAATATCGATTAGGTAGTTGTTACTTTTAGTGATAACCAAAGGGGCAAATATACCTGTTGATACACACTATAGAAATAAGGACGTGTTGCGAAATTGGGATATACTTATATTTGGTCACTTTGGCTGACTAATGCTGACTGCACCTAATGTTAAACCAATTAGTTTGATAAGTTATAATAAGTTGTTACAATATTTCTTATATTACAAGCGTCCTATAATACAAATATTAATCGCATCCATTAGTCATATCGATACGTTGTATAGAAATTACAAGGCTGCACTTACATAACTAAGCTGGAAAGATACAACGCACACGGTAAAAAAATAATCTATCTGCATATGGATACGTTTATTAGATGGGTTAGTGTGTGTGACCTTTACACTGGCGCGTCATGTGTGAAACTGCTTCGCTGCGCGGGCGCAGCGCGGCACACGGATGCACCGCACGCACACGGACGCGCGGCTAGACACGAATATTGCTCGCTATGCTAATGCAGCGGAGATTGGGCAGGTCGTTGGCCGCGCTCCCGGACGTTAAGCCATTCGGCAGAACCCGTCGGCCACCCCCGCCCCACCAACCCTCGATCGTTTAACCGCCTCGCGAGCTAAGATTTGTTACAAGTTTCCAGGAAGAAAGATACCCGTTCAAAAGAAAATTGATCTTCCAACTCAACTGAAATTAAAACTGAATAGCTGCGGTGGGATGAAAATTCTCATTAGCTAAAGGTACGCTGTACTTACCTACTTAGCAGTACTACTTAGTCTTAGTCTTACTTACAGTTTTTTCTGAGTTGCCTAAGAATGTCATGATCTGGCGGATTTCCAAATCGGCCACTTGTCCATTATTATGGATTATGGATATAAATTAAACAATGTGGAGACAGCGCTAGTTGCATTTTAAACTCTACATTGAGGTCACCTAGTCTCTCCAATATTCTTCCAGATTGTTCAGTCTAATTTGGGTAGGGCTGCTTCGGCCCGCTGGCCAGTGACCTTGAGGGAAACAGGCGCAGCAGATTACTCACTTACACACGCGTATTTTCCCCATGCTTGTTTTGTGTGTGTGTGTGTGTAATGTAATTACGTATACTCGTTAAAGGGCTGATTGTACTTACCGTGTAACAAATCATATGCATGTAGGTAGATAGATTATCCTGTTTGTTCAATAACATTTCATGAACCGCGGATTACTTAGTTATATTTTTTAATATAACTTTAGTACTGAAAACAAATTACTTACCATTAGACCTACGGCCCGATTCGGAGAATGATTAAGACACGTTTAAGATATTGGAAACATCTTAAAAAGATCGATACCTAACTAAACGAGATGTCAAAATTAACGTTTATTTCGATTCCGCTGTGATCCCAATAAGATCTATCTACAATATTTCTAACGTGAAAGTGACATTGGTTGCCCGAATCGAGCTGCTTCTTTCAATTATACGACATAAAAACGATATCTAAATAAGAACTTTACTTATCTAAACCAGAACTTATCGTTATTGTATCTCATTCTTCGAATCGGGCCGCTTGGCTTTATTTTACATGAAAAGGCTATCATCTCTTCCTACGATTTTTGTGTCGGTTCTTATAAGCGATATATGATATCATAGAATGCACATAATAAATATTATTAATAATTATGTTACAAGCACTTAGGTAGGTACAGTCAGCATCAAAAGTAGCGGATCAAACAAGGTGTCAAAAGTATCTACCATTCTTGAACAGCTTAACAAAATGTTATGGTTAGAAATATGTAGAACAATTAAGACGGTAAAAGATATACTTGTGAATATACATTTTAGAAATTTATCTATATTTGGAAAAGTTATCCGGGATATCAGATACTTTTGGTGCGTTGTTTCATCCGCTACTGTTGATGTTGACTGTACGTTGAATAAAACACAGGCAAATAAAAATAAATAAATAAAAATTTATGTATTCGTTAGCATAGGTAATTAGTAATTAAATATAAATGACTATCACATTACGCACGTCTCACCTGCTTGCGTAAAAAGTCTAGAACTTTCAAGAATGATTTCAATTTCAATTCAAACATTGAAAAAGATGAACGGAATCTCATATCACTATTATGTAGATCAGTAACTGCTAAAGAAGATAGGCAATAATCAGATCGATCATACCAGTTCTTTTAACTGAGAGTAGCTACGTAAATAAGTCCATCAAAATAGCATTAACACAATAACATTGCAAAAGCTGTTCCTAACCTCATGCATAACTAGTCAAAACTAGTTTCCCAGACAGTTCAATCGATGAAAATCACATTTTCACATCAAATACGTAGTAACCACGTGCCATTAATATTGAATAAACGTTTGCGTAATTACTACGGCGGGGCTGTGAATACCAAACGTCTTTTTAACGATTATTTTAATAATTCCATCTTCATGCACAGTATCTGGAGAAATTGTCTGTTACGTGGGCGTTTTGACAGGAGAGGCGGCAGCGACCAACGTCGACGCATAATGGATGCATCTATTAGTGGTGTGCCACTTCTCGAGAAAGTGCATCGACTGCAGCCTTGAAGAGACCCTTTCCCTCGTCCATCACGCAGCTCCCGCCTCGCGCTCGCCTCGTTACATCCAACCGTGCATTAAACTATTGAGTGGACATTTATCGCTGCCACTTATTAAACTCTCTTTAAGGGATTGAGTTGGCTGCGCTACGGATGTTTTCTATCAAGCGTGCCGGCCACAAGGGATGTTTGTGTTTGACCGCCTCTATGTGCCAGGACTGCTTCCCCTTTCATAGTGTTGCGATGCCTGATGCATCGCAAGTACATCCTGCGGGGTCGGGGCGCGGGAGGGCGAGCGGTTATTTCGGTATGCACATTGCAGCGCAGCGGTACCGCGGCACAGCGAGCCACTTGCCACTCGAAATAGTCAGGTCAGGGACCGCGAGCTCCGCCGCGATCCTTCCCCAAGGTCAAGCCCCGAATGCTCCGCGGTGTCCCATAGCCCTACATGTTTCCAACACGCACAATACGTAGAGGCATTATTTGGTGCGTTAAATATTTTTGGAAAATCTTTCATTAAGAAAAATCTTCTATTAAATATTGTAATCAAACGATTTGGTTCGATATCGATAAATAATACCTACAGGCTTTTTCAATTTCGTGTTATCTATTGGGTCTAATGTTGGCAAACGTGACTTCTGGCAGTTTAATCGATTCTTAATTGCGAATACTCCATTAAACGCGAGATAAAACCGCGACTTAGGTGCGCAGTAATCATTAGGCTCACGAATTTTGCGATAAGGGCTTCGAATCATCAAACCACCACATTCATAGTACTTACATGCGTACCAGAGCAAAGTGCGTGGCAAAAAGTCAAAGGAGATTGATTATGAAATTTTTATAGACAGGAATAGATAGGTATAATAGTGTAGAAATAAATATCTACCTATGCGACTTTATTATGAAATCAGTCGATAAGGTTTCTGAATCGTTCACGTGCTGGAAAATTAAATACTCAGTGCATTAAAAATGAATGGAGTAGGTAAATTGAATTAGCCCGCAGTAAGCTCGGTTGTCCATACAACGTAGCTACGCTCTCATTTTATAACGACTAGCTAGATTGCTCTGAAACTTTGTACAGTCGCCATCAGATATATCGGAGCGGCCAAGGTGCTCACAAATATCTGAACACGCCTCTATTGCCAAGGGGTTAGAGTGCGTGTTCAGATATTTTTGAGCACCTCGCCCGTTCCGATATATCTGATGGCAACTGTACTTAAAATAGGATAAGGTATATCTATACATGTAATTAGTTTATGTAGCTTCAGATACCATAATTTAAAAAAATCAACGAATTTAATTTATTCATACAAAACTTGTTTTTGCCCTATTTTGTTTGTTTTATAAGCTGGAGCTATATAAACGAATTACAGGAATAGCTCATACTTTATGTCATTGTATGTGCAAAGTTTAATTACAATCCAACACGTAATTTTAACTCCGTTTGTATGAGAAGGTGAAATTCGGCCGAGCTCTTAAGTTTTGTGAATATTTTTATCTACACATGCACATATCATAAACTCTCTATGATGCCTTGAAAATCCGTAAATAATAGACAACATTACGATAAACTGTTTTGTTACAACAAATCTTATCTGTGAAAATGTTATATGATTGCATTATTATATAGCAAAATCGATTTGGTGATGACATTCAAATTACGAACATCTCTGAAAAAAAGCAATTTTATTTGACCTCTATTCTAATATCAGTCCAGATGACGTTTAATTCGAAATAAAATGTCAATTTGCATACAATTTTGACATATTTCGCAATTTTGACATAGTTAGTTGGTATCGAACGATATTATTATGGAAGGTAGAGCAAGAAACAGAATCTCCATATACCAAAAAGTGTCCGACAAAAAAACATAAATAGGTGGCGCTACAATACCTAGAATACTTGAGAAAAAAATCTAATCATAGACAGTGCACTTCACTCCGTCAATAACGCCTAGCTAGGTTCTTAGCTAGAGTTAGCGCTACTCTGGAGAGATTTGGAACTATTATTTATAGCTGACAGCTGGACACTTTTGCAACAGTTCTGCCTAAGGAGATTCTGTTCCTTGCCTCTACCTTCCATAGATATTAAGGCAATTGCCCCCGACTCTAATTTGTCTATGAATAAATAAAAAAACTACAGGATGTGTGACATGCGTGAAAAAAGTTTTCCTCATACCGTCATAATTTGACGTACAGTTTATCTTTTCATTAGATATATTTACAAACTAATTAATTATTTTTGTTGTTTTTAGACTAACTAAAGCAAAAGTTTCGTGTAAAATGAGCGATAAAGATATTTCGCAGCAACTATGCCCTAATGTCGGCTGTAATATGAGTATAGTGAATATAATATCATACTTAGAAACTTTATTATACTCACTTCGTTCGTTTCTTAAATCCACCTTGTATTTTAATGCCTTTTATTATTTTTATTATGTAGCAGTCACATAAACTACTAATCCGGGTAGGCATATAATTTTATATAGGTCTCGTATTTACAAAAAAGTATCCAACCCTGCATCAGTCTGTCTTATGAGTTTAAAAACAACAACGTAATTGTTCACCCCTCACGTTCGCGACTCTTGTATGGATTCATCTACCCTCAGGTTTGGTCATCGACACCGAAATGTTTTAAGGAGTCACCAAATATAGGTATCATTCATTATATAGCGATTTTGTTTGTTCCGAAAATGTAATGTTTAGTACAAATTTTGATTAATTATTTTAGGTGGGTAAGCTAAAATACATGAATTTGATTAAAATATATATATTCTGCTTAGAAAGGCATCAGTTGTCAGAGTTGGAGTTCCACCCCGCAGACCCCCAGAGTGCGTAGCCAACATGCCAATCGTTTACGCCTCGTAGCGAATGAAACGCAACTGTCACTGTTGCACTAATATGGAAGAGTGATAGAGAGACACAAAGCGTTTCGTTGTCGTAGCGCAAGCGATTGTTACCTTCGTTGATAGAAAACGACAATTGCAACTTGAATAATCTATGCAATTAGTTACGTGAGTTTTCGTAACATCTGTCATCTCTATTTCTCGATGTACCTAGGATTGTCACATTGGCTGGGCTCTTAGATATTGTATTAAATGATTGGTCCCTCAATTTCGCATCGACACTAAGACGTCGGAGAAGTCGGAGACGTTTCTAGACGTACAGAGTTCATATTTCCAATGCTTATCTAGCGCAGGCGAGTCAGCCGCTCAGACCAAGACTCCGAGATCTTTAACAACCTTGAGTTTGAGACTCTCCAATGCAAAACGCACGCGTACCTGCGCCTAACGATAACGGTTCGCCCGAACGTTCGACTCGCAGTGAGTAGCGATTAAAGTAACAGCCGAGATGGCCGAGAGCAAGGCATCTCCGATGTTGGCGAGGACATTGCACTTCCCCTCTCCCCGGGCCTTGGGTCCTTACTCCCCCAAGTGGCCTTGCCGAAACTAGCTTCACAGTGTTGCTTCTAGGACCGGATTTAACTATTTAGCCACCCGTCGCATTCGGTTATTTCGTGTCTAGTACAGTTGGAGGATGTTTTAAATAATTCTTGTAGGTATTTGAATTATGGAAGGTAGAGGTAAGGAATACAATCTCCATGTACCAAAAAGTATCCGTCAAAAAACCATAAATAGGTGGCGCTACAATACCTAGAATATTTGAAAAAAAAAAACAAATCATAGACAGCGCACTTCACTCCGTCAATAACGCCTAGCTACTCTAGCAATACTGGAGAGAGGTTCGGAACTATTATTTATAGCTGACAGCTGGACACTTTTGCAACAGTTCTCTGCCTATGGAGATTTTGTTTCTTGCCTCCACCTTCCATAATTTGAATGTAATAAATAAGACATTAGGTGTGTACTTTGTTTGACATATGACTTACTTGACATAATAATCCTGTAACTTTGTCGCCTGAAAGTACGGGGTCCGTTTGCGTCAAATCCGGCAGTTTTGATTTTTTTCAGACTTATTTATGATGTTGCTTGGTTGGACCACTGAATAATTTAAGTTCGTGACCTCGAGCGCCCAATGCAACTTTGTCAAAAAATGAGAAAACCCCGAAAATGTAGTTTTTTTTTTGAGATTTGGGTGATTGTAACCCCAAAGGACTAGTTTTTGATGGCACCCTTTCAGGGCGTTTTTAAAGCACCTAGACAAAATTTGCTACAATACGAGACTAGAGTTGCCTCTGTAGACCTAATAGTTTCCGAGGTATAGCCTTTCAAAATTTATATTTTTTTCGAACTTCTATAGTAGTAATTAAGGTAAGTAAGTTCAGTAAGTATGCACTTTTGTCTCAGGCGATGCCGCTTGGCAAGATTGTTTCTTAGGTCAAACAAAGCTGATTTGACCCGGCAGCCATGAGATCGTACCATGCCGACTCCCAAAAGGGGGGAGGGGCATACTTTTTTTGTATATAATTCAGCCGATCCTTCTCCCAATTTGGGGGGTAGGCACGGTACGATCTCGTGGCTACCAGGCCAAATCAGCTTTGTTTGACCTAAGGAACAATTGTGCCAAGCAGCATCGCCTGAAATGCAAGTGCATACTCAATGCACTTACTTAGCCTAAGAATTCAAGTTCGAAAAAATAAATGTTGAATGGCTTCATCTCGAAAACTATTAGATCTACAGAGCTATTAGATCTCGTATTATAGCAAATTTAGTCTACTTTAAAAACGCTCTGAGAAGTTACTATTAATAACTAGTCCTTTAGGTTTATACACGCCAAATAAATAAAAAATCGGAATTTTCGCGCTTTTCTCGATTTTGGACTAATTTGCGTTCGGCGCCCGAGGTTACAAACTTGGATTATTCATTGGACCAACATCATAGACGACCATACCTCCATAGATCATCATAGTTTTGACGACCGGTCTGGCCTAGTGGGTAGTGACCCTGTCTATGAAGCTGATGGTCCCGGGACCATCAGCTTCATAGACAGTTCAAATCCTAGTAAGAGCATATATTTGTGTGATGAACACGGATATTTGTTTCTGAGTCATGGGTGTTTTCTATGTATTTAAGTATTTATAATTATATATATCGTTGTCTAGGTACCTACAACACAAGCCTTATTTAGCTTACTGTGGGACTTAGTCAATTTGTGTAATAATGTCCTATAATATTTATTTATTTATTTATAGACAAGGCTGCAAAAAATCAGAACTACCCGATTTGACGCAAACGCTAAATATATAAAGTTACTGTATTATATCCATTAAGCTATCCGTTTTCACACACTAGTTCTTTAGTAGGTACTTATTTATACTACTACTTTTCACTTTTTTACCTACATACTTGATATTTTTCTGCCGATAACCTGGACAAATGTCTAATTCGGTCCATGTTCGTGACTTGCCGTGCCCATGTAACTGGCTAATAAAACATCTTAATTAATGATGTAACGTCATAAAGCCAGCTTAACATTGAATGCAAGGATAGTAGCACTGTCGATACAATCAGCGTCACGGCGGCGCAGAGCGCAGCGGTTCCCGTTATTGCTATGTGCACGGTACATAGAGTTATGTACTTACTCAGGCAGTAGCGTCAGCAGAGAAAATACGATGCTCCCGCGCACAAAATGTTGTTAGAGTCAGACCAAGAAAAGTTGGCAGCGATTTTGATAGCCCAGACGGTGGAAGTGTCAAGTAAACGTCATAACTTCATAGACGTTTGACGTTTAAAATAACCCGTGCACCGTCTGGGCTATCAAAATCGCTGCCAAGTTATCTTGGTTTGACTCTAGTATTATTTTGGGAGAAAATAAAAAATAGGCATATTAAGTAAGACTTGCTCATAAGCAATCGCGATAGTATATTATATAGTACCCATAGTAATCGGTGCCTGTAACTGAAACACTGATAGTTTAAAAACTATTTCTGTGCACTCGATTTCTCAAGAACCATATTGTACAAATCCCTTGGAAAAGTCTTAGAATATCCATTTAGTATTTCCCAATAAATGTCGAGAACTTAAAATCCATTTAGTATTTCCCAATAAATGTCGAGAACTTAAAATCCATTTAGTATTTCCCAATAAATGTCGAGAACTTAAAATCCATTTAGTATTTCCCAATAAATGTTGAGAACTTTGACATTTCCTGTGGCTGCAATTGGAATTTGAGGTACCTACTCGCATCTACTTAGATGTAGATCTATAATTATAGATTATTATTAGTGGCTTTTGTGTACCTTAGTGAGCTAGAATTTGTAGGTAATGGAGCACCAAACCGACTCCCACTTTACACGGGTTTCTGTTTAAAGTATCCTGTTGGACATTATTATGTATTTATAGTAAAATATGTTTACTGTTTGAATCTGTTGCGTACCTACGCTAAACCACAATGTGCAGTAGACCCTTTTGTGTTCTGATATTATTCATCAAATTCATGATTTCCTTATGGGTCGACGTAAACACATTCAAGTTGAATGGCCTTACCGTCTGTGTCAATAACCTAGGCTTATCTTAAGAATGGTATGTTGTCAGATAAAGTCAAGTAGGTAACTGGGCAAAAATCTGCAAAAACTGATGAAAACGTTATGGTAATTTGTCTAAATGTAATCAGTGCCTGTGATAGTGGCTTCCAGTAATTTGTTTTCACCTCATCAAAGGCTTTATTTTTTCTTTGAGGTCACTAAGCAAATGTCAATTTTATCGAATTCTTCGCATTTTTTCTACGCTCGTTAGCTAGGAGGCGAATATTAACATTTGAGAGCTGATCTTACGCTGTATTTTTGATGATCAAACGAACTTACCAAGTGAAGTTCGATCACAATTATGTGATGCAAGGCTGATGCGTGGGAGCGTAACTACAATATGTAAACAATAAATCGCAAAGAATGAAGTTGCGAAATATAATTTCTATTATGTTTTTGTACTAAGGTATATCGTTACTAAGCAAATAGAGCCAATTATGATATCTAAGATACTATTTTTATATTAATTTGATACCGTACTATGACAAGCAAGATAGGCGACAGTCGTCGAGTTGCGGAGATATCGTCCAAGCTACAATACAATACTGTACTATGAGCGAAAAGGCTATTAGACTTGGAATTAACCAACTGCACTTTTCCTGTCCTAATTCGTGCTGTGAAAAATTCACCACATTTTATTGAACTTTGCTGAATTGGTATTCATAGGCATACAAAACTGTCTAAATATAACCTTTAATCAGTGTGTTTTAGACAGTTTAATTCGTTTCTACAATGAGAAGTTATTACGGTGTGTTTTGTCTGCTGTCGGTGCGCCGGTGTGGTCTGGCGGCGCGCCTGCCTCAACACTCGGCGGGTTCGCCGCGCAGGCCCACGACGTCACGCCGCCTCCCGCTTCCTGCCGAGTGGCGAGCTTCCTACGACTAACGCTGTTTCAATATAAACACTTACTTAACTTCTTTGCTACAAAAATAGGGTATAGTAATTTAATCGAGTAACAAATATTAATGGTAATAATTGGTTGTTGTCGTTTGATTGATGTCCTAATTATAGTTATATTGTTTTAGTAATGTTTATTAATTCAGCGTTATTTTATTACTTACCTATATTTATGCAATGTAGATCATAATTTTAATAACAAAAGTGTCATTTGTTTACCTTTTTGTAAAAAGTGTCATTGGCACCGCAGAAACGCTTTTCTTTCGTTCGACTTGAAAATCTTTTAACGAATGTAGTTCAATAAAAACACCGTGTAATTACCCAGCGTAGCCGAAATCGATTAATAATATTTCTGGAAATTGGTCCAATCAACCACCCGAATATCTTCAGTGGTCACAATTATTTTTAAACATCAACTTTTGACAACCAGACGTGAAGAGCTACCGCATATTGTACGGCGCCATATACACGATTGTTAATTCCTCTAAGATACCTACCTACTGTCTTTTTTTTAGCATTGGGTACTTATTATTTAAAGCTTCTAGCACACGTTAGCAAAAACAATAATATTTACTCTATAATAATTATTGAGACCTAGGACAACATGACATAAATTATGTTTGTGGAGCAATGATAGCGCTATCTGTCTATGCAAATTGCCCTTTAAATGGCCAAATCGCTAATAGCACATAATGTTCATTGCTCAATATAAAAACAGCATAAATGATTATATAATTACCAGTACTTGAGACATTATATTTTCGAGTAAGTTATATTTACCTACTCCAGGAGAGCAAATAACGATAAGCATTCACAATTTCTTCATTGTGACCGTAATTAATATATTTAAAGAATGATATTATGAAATATTTGGGTAACCCAATATTGAATTTTACATGTATGTTAGGTATGAAAAAATAGCTAGCCAGTAAATTAATAAAATAACGTTGTAGTGACTCCCATTGATCCCAGTGAAGCTCAAACTATAAACCTTTTCAAAGGAAAAGTATGAACCTCTCTTTGAAAAGCCTACATTGTTAACTACACCAAATTAAACAAATTTTATTTTATCTATTTATTCCACACATATAAGTATAATCTAACAGTTTTACACCAAAGCGCTAACACGGTATACAATTAAACACTTAAAACTAAACAATTGCATAATATAGATATAAAATAGTCGTATATAACAATATAGATATAAAATAGTAGACAGAATAGAGAGTAGATAAGAGTCATTAAAAAATGACTACACAATTATCAATACTATTACGCAAGTAATGCAATCACAGATAACAATTATTACACAGATGAAAATGAATCAGAATCAGCAAAAGTCAGTATCTAAGTAAATTAAAAAAAAACTGCATAAAAATTAATTAAAAATACATTTTATTTAGGTATGTAGAATTGAGAACAGGCATAACAGCTCTTAGGAAAAGATACGCGCATTCGGGACCTTAATAGAGAAACTACGTACCTAGATATTGCCATTCAATTTAGTTTTACATATATTCTTAATGTTATGGATCAGGGGTTCTCAAAGTGCGGTACACGAACCCCCAGGGGTTTGCCAGTGATAAACAAAAATTTGCGACAAGACTTTCTCAATACAGAGTGGTGTTTTTTTTGGACGTGCGGTTGATGAACAGTCATCTGGGATTGATTCCCTAATCAACCCCAATCGCATACCCCTGTACTTACGTAGGGTAAAAAATTTGAGAAAAGTTTCGGCCGTATGCTTATTTGCTACCGACGTAATATAAAGAAAAACCCAGTGCATATATGCATATCTATGTAGGTACGAGTAAGTACGTACCTATTTAATTTGAAGATGAATGTAACGATGCACCCATACTGCACCTAAATTTAAACTCCCCATTAAGGAAAACGGATGAAAGGCGACACGATTAAAAAGAAAAAGTATTCAATTATATTTAGCAATCGCCCCTGTAATTATACAGGAGGTTCCTTAATTGAGCTTCCAATAAAAAGGTCGCAGCTTCCGACTTCCCACGAGCACGCATGCGCGGCATGTGCGATGCGGCTTATTACGAAGTTACATTATCAAAATATTATGGTGTACCTGCATAGAGCTATGCTGCTCACAGAACAGAAGCGCCAGCATCCATTGCCGCTCCAAATTTTACGATTTTACTCACCATTTTATTACAGTTTTTATTTGGGTAGATTATGAATATGATAATCTCTACCATCACGAAAATTATTCCGTATAAACTGCTTCATGAAACACCACTGGAGTTTCAGGCGTCCATGGGCTACGATGACCGCTTACCATCAGGCGGGCCGTTTGCTTTTTTGCCACCGACGCCGTATAAAAAAATATTATTTTGTAATTTAATATAACGACTACTACCCAGATTTAGATTCTAATTTCTGCGGTCAATTGTTGCCTACACCTTTCATCCAGAAGTAGAGGAAAGGTGTAGGCAACAATTGATCGCAATTTTTTTATAGCCCAAAACGCAGACAGTAAAGTAAAGTAAAGTAAACGAAACCCTTAAGTAACATTAAAAACATATGCAACTTTTGTACTTCATGGTGTAATGCGAACTACAGCTCATTTCTTTCTTTCATTTCTCATCAAGAACAGCTGATTTTTATTTTTATTTTCTTTTTATTTGTTGCTTTCTTGATAAATCTTTCTTGAACATGTCTATTTTACCATAGGTGCATTATCAAATGATAAAAAGAGAAATAAACGCATACGGATGCGCCGTCATAACCTGCGACAACTCAGGTTATTTCCGTCTCCCTCTCCTAGATTGATTGGTCGCGTATTTTATTACATTAATGAATCAAATCGTTATATATAGAGTGAAAAAAAAAACTATTTATGTTCCAGGAAGGATTTTTTTTAAAGGCGAGGAATATTTATACTTTGCGATCTAAATCAACGTGCATACCTATACCCCTAGTGTAAATTTATACGATAACGAAACGTGACGTACGCGTTTGCGTTAAGTCAAATTTTGTATGGGATTTTGAGTTTCCAAAACGTCCCGCTTGGCGCGCTGTTTCTAAATCCTATACAAAATGAGACTTAACGCAAACGCGTACGTCACGTCACGCTATCGAATAAATTTACACTAGGGGTTCTGGTCTAGGTAAAAATATACTAATAAGTACGAGGATACAATAATCATGCACATTTTAGAATCTTACTTAGGTTCCTACCGCCAAAAGATGTCGATTTGGCTTATAACTTATAACGGAATACTATAAAATTTAATAATAAGGTCATCTTTATTAATTCTGCTGGTAAACTGTTCCTTTTTAAATACATTATTGATTGATTTTGGTATTTACTGTCTTGATTTCAGCTATTGAATGAAACAGGTAGGTAGGTACAAAGTTACAAACGTTATTTTGATTAATCAGTTCAATTATTTAAGGAGCCCGACTCGGTATGCGTGGCGTCACGCATGTTTAAGCATACATTGAACTCCATTGTCTTGTTTTGCGAAACACGTAGAAATCGCAAGGTTTGTATGTTAATTATTTGACTTTTGAACTGCATTACAATATTTGTACTTTGGCATAAGTACCTAATTGTTTACACAGTCAGTGACCAGCGCTTTATTTAGCAAGTTAACGATTTCAAAGTCCCTACCTATATTCGTGTTACATTCAGGCTTCAGGCATATTGTAGGTAGGTAGGTGTAGGTACGTTGTTTTTGCCCATATATGGCATTGCTATCATCATGTTAACGAATGGTTTTGGTAATGGTTTTATTTATTTCAAATAGCAAATTCTTTGTACTTTCCAATGCGATGAATCGATAATACGAATATTTCGCCCCATTTTACTGGTCTTATAAGTCACATTTCCTGCCTGACCCATAGTTTTAGTTTACACGCGTACCTACACTAAAAATAAAAAGCGGTCAAGTACAAGTCGGACTCGCCCATGAAGGGTTCCGTACCATTTATGACGTATTAAAAAAAACTACTTACTAGATCTCGTTTAAACCAATTTTCGGTGGAAGTTTGCATGGTAATGTTCATCATATATTTTTTTTAGTTTTATCATTTTAGAAGTTACAGGGACACACATTTTACCACTTTGGAAGTGTTTCTCGCGCAAACTATTCAGTTTAGAAAAAATATATATCAGAAACCTCAATATCATTTTTGAAGACCTATCCATAGATACCCCACACGTATGGGTTTGATGAAAAAAAAAATTTTTAAATAAGATTCTTCTGTTGAAAAGGTACAAATTGAAATATATAATTAAATTTCAACTTGTCGAAAATTTACGTATAATTTCAACAACCGTAAAATGATAAAATTAAATGGATGTCATACATTACACAAAAACTAGAAATACTAGTCATATGACTACTTAAAAACACAAATCAAAAAATATTTAATAGAATAATTTTGGCTATTCGGAGTGACCTGTTGTTAATTAATGCCGCTTTTACTATGTTTGTGTTGTGGTTTCGGACATCAGAGCGGATGCTCCTTTTGGTTTCTTTATCTAATATTCGGTATTCTATTGTGCCTATTTTTGATTGGGTTCGTTTCTCTAACAGATGTCGAGATTTGCTAGATAGAATGGTGCGTTTGCTTTGCTTTATTTTAATTTTATTACTTGCCGATTTTATGGCGTCTAGGATATTGTTGTATTGGGATTCTGTAACATCAGAGTCTAAATTGAGGGCGCTAAACCTGTTTGTAAGTTCCAGGTTAAATTAATTGTAATTAGCAGCTAATGCAGATCTATCCAGCTTTTTGAATTATTTTGAAAACTAAATTTTGCGGTGTATTTAAAGCAGAAGGTTAGTTTAGCCCGAAAAGGTCTATGGTCAGAACTAAATTTGATTTTATTTAGAGTGCCTGCGTTTGTAACTATGTCATTAGTAGTTGCAAGAATAAAATCTATTTCATTTTTAAACTTTCCCCCCGGTGACACCCAGGTCCATCAGCGATGGAGTTTTTTGGGGAAGAAGCTGTTACAGATTTGCAAAGTTAGCCCCAAGGCGAACTGAATCAAATGAGAACCACGTATATTATAATACAATAATTTTATTTATTCCCTAGTTGTTCTATAAAATTGTGTTTGCCCCCTGAAGGGATTTAAATATAAACGCCAAAATTCAAGATGATCGTTGGTGGGTCAGAGGTGAGTAACGGTTGGGCTGACCAGTGGCCAGTGGCCGGTGCACCCTTTCGCGAGACATTCAATGCATCTGGCTGTTCGGGGGATTAATGCATGTCTCACAAAAAGTATTTAAAATACATAATTTAACCCGTCGATCGCACAATACTGCATAATAACACTTCTGTAGCTTTTTATAAAAAAAAGTGTGTGTATATGTGTGAAAATATGCAGTTTCGTCTAGTCGTAAACAATTATGTAAAAGCGAATAGGCCAATGAATTAAATTCTCAGTAAGCTGGAAATCGTTTTGATACCTTAATTTGATCGTAAATATGTGTAATCATTTTGAATTTCTTTAATTTTGGTATAATCAACTTAAAATCTGAAAACGCCTTTTCACTAGTATCTGATCCACAAAACCTTGCTGATAGTGCCATTGAAATTGATGATGGATTCCTTCTACATCGAATGGTTTGGCAATCCAAGGAAAAATGTATCTCCCTAGGCTCCGAAAATTTATGGACACCTCCTGGGATTGCGCAAACTCGGATTACACGCATTTAGGATCAAATTAAGGTTTCAAAACTATTACCAGCTTGCTGGGAATTAGTTCCTCAAAACGTTTCTTTTTAATCTAATTTGATTAGCCTAATATAATTGCGCCGATTGAGATTAGCAAAAGTAGGACGTCATTTGTTGCACAATCGATTAATTTTTCAATTTATATGAAAATGTTGTTCAAAGCAATATAATTACCAAAACGTATCCTAATGTATCAGGATATCTTACAAAGATGTTTCAAAAAGCTGCTATATTTAAAAATATTCACATACAGGTAGGTATAGCATAGTATACAATGTGTATGTATTTTATGGTGCCAAGCCAATCCATCCTAATTTTGTTGTACATATGCTTTTGACACTTTTTCGTAAAATTCATATTTTAGAATACTTGGTCATTACTTTCATGGAAATTTAATAAATCTAGAGTTCCTGAAATCCGAAACTTCAAAACATAGAAAAGTTATATAAAACCACAAGTATTTTTATTCCCACACAGATAGCCATGTTTGCGAAATGCGAATAAGATTTCAATGTCGAATTGAAAAAAAGGAGTCTCGTCGTCTAGTCCACTAGGGTCAGTGGGTAAAGGTGACCAACGGCTGTATTTTAGGGGACTTGGCCTTGTAATAAAAAGACAGTGGATTTTATCTAAGAAATCCGTGTACTTGTGGTAGTTATACAGTAGATTGTTACAGGGATTTGGAAGAATTAAAATAGAGGTACTTAATGCCATATCTTGTGTTTAAAAAGGTATCATCAAAAACTAAAATCTATGTGGTGCTTATTCGATCACACATTGATATTGGAAGCATTGAAAAAAAAATTGAATTTAGTAGTAGTTAGTGTAGATTCTTAATTTATAGGTATACATAAGTATACTAACAACAGTAAAAGTTACTCCGCGATTTATAAAGTTGTGTAGGAAAATGAAAAATATATTTTCTTTTAGAAGATTCGGTAGAGTATTCGCGAAAACTTGCGATTGTTTTTAAAGTTTATTAAATTATGAAACACGAAAACTTTATTGATAAACATTGTACATTTAAAACAAATACAAATTAAAAGCTTCCACTAATGTCCATTGAACACGTTAAAGTTAAATCCCTTCGGCAGATGTCTTCAATGCAACTTGCGAAAGGGTGCAGTGGACAGTGGGCAGTCCAGCCGTTGGTAACCTCTGACCCAACAACGAAAGGTTACCATATAATAAGAGGGAAAATGTTTTTTGATATCAAAAAATATCTAAGTTTATTTTTTATTCATACCAACTGACCTAGGATCATTTTCAGTCTTCTAATATTAAAAATCAATATTGGACGATAGTCTTCTAATTGGTCATTAGAAGATAGTAAGTAAGTAAGTAAGTAAATATTCTATATTGCACCAACAATTATACATTTTACATACATGTAAAACTACAAATGAATTTTAAAGGAAGGTGGAGGTTTTTTTTTTTTTTAATTAGCTGTAGCCTAAGTTATTATAAAATACAAATAGTAGGTATGGGTAAGGCAAATCTAGTCATACAATATTTAAACTACCTATATAAATATTCGCGTTTATGACATGATAAACGCGAATATTTGTTTCTCATCCTTGGAAGTATCTTCATAATAAATAATTATGCATAGTGTTCAAAGAAGTCAATAAACTATAGATAGGTAGGCCTACCAAAGTATTGTTTAGATTAGATTCTTAAGATCAGCGTTAAGCTTGTCCTCAGTCCTCATATATATTTTTCTAAATTTGCTGAATTTTCTTAATAAATTTTCCAATCATAAATTAAAATTATTTTCATTAAACGTTGAATGTTAGATCGTCGCAAAACCAAAGAATTAATGCAGTTCAAATGTCATCGAACGCCCATTTGCATTCGTGGCTATTTTAACCGATATACTACCACGTTTTACAATACGTGATTAGATTATTCAAGTTCACGTACCTAATAAATTTTCAACTAGTAGCAACATCTACTAATTTTTCGCACAAAGAACAAACTATTGTCCTTATTAGTTATTACCGTGCGCTGACGATTGGGCTCATTTTTTTGCACGAAAAAGTAAGCGAATTAAAATTGCGAAGTTCAATGTCGTAGGGATTAAGTTCAAGTTCTCAGTCCCAGGAGGTCAGCGGTCATCCGGGGGTCAGGGGTGACCAACGGCCGGCGAATCCACCGGACAGTGCGAAACAAGTGACTAACCCTTACCCAACCTGGAAGATGGCTATTGTTACACAACAATGCCTTGTGCAAAAATGCGACTTATCTGCCTGTCAGTTCAGATCAACTGATTAATAGTTCTTTGTCTAATGCGAGATGAATGATTTGCTTTGTTTTAGAAATTTTTGCAATACGAAATAGTGTCAAAAGGAAATCTTTATGAATAATCAACGCACGTGCTTTCAAGAGATATTTAAAGTGAAATTGGCTGGCCGCATATTAAAATTATCGACATTCTTAGGCCCTATTTTCATAATTTAGATAGAAGATATCTGTAACCAATGAACGTTGACAATCCTTTTAGTTTCTTGCATAATCGCGAAGATATTTAATTAAACCATGGCTTGAAAATTCTACCTACTACCCCAAGCCTAAATTGCAATCGCTAATAATTAGGTATATAAATAATGTTAAACTTCTAATAAAATTACTATTATTAGGTACTCAAGGCTGTAAACTTCGTATACCTATAGTTAACTTATGAAATATATAAATAGGCAAGTAAGAATGTTGTTCTGCAAAACGGTTTAAATTTGGTTGTCTGAAAAGACATTTACCATACCTACATAAAAAACGAATGTCCAACCTATAAAAGAGAGTACGAAGCGCTAAAAAACTTGATACGATAGAATAGAACCGGGTACCCTGGTCCGTTCGTCACCTCTGACCCACGTCATTCCAGTCCATGGCAAAGGACATTGGCAAGTTCACACACTTAGCCTTGATATTGAATTAGCCAACATTGTAAGAATAATTCTATTTCGTTGGTCTTTAGAAATAATCTTTATTATACTCATCTCGTAGTAAAAGAGGAGAATGTTATTATTAAGTACTGATTGTACACAGATGTATGACAGGTAGACGCGTAAGATATTTATGAATATTTCTGCGATGGATTAGTGTAATCAAAACTAAAAAAAAAATGGTGAGTCGCTTTACAGACAAGACTTTTTTTCAGAACGTAAATTCAAAGGAGATTATTTGTGGATAACTTACAGGTACATGAGATAAAGCCTGCTGACAGACAGACAGACATACAGACGGACGGACACCGGAGTCTTAGTAATAGGGTCCCGTTATTTACCCTTTGGGTACGGAACCCTAAAAATAGGGTCAGTGAGGGAAAATCAGAAACTAAAACATTATGACACTCGAAAATATATTACTATTTGGCGACATTACGGCTGTTAAAGTGCTGGAACGTCGACGCGACCGCTGTTACTGTCAATTTCTTTTATAAAATGAGTGACGTCGCTGCCGCATTACTGTCATGATTCGACCGTTCAATCCGTCAATCATTTTATCTAGGCAATAAGGAGTGACAGGCGCCCACGTCAAGGCCGCAGCAGTAATGCAGCTGCGGCCTTGACGTGGGCGCCATCCGAATGTGACCTTAACAGATACAGAAATATGTTCTTAGGAGTCACGAGGCCAATTGAAAAAATAATATTTAATTTTTTGCACTGCATTCTACAATATTTACAAACTCTCATTGTACAAGTAAATACCTACACGAAAAATGGTAGATAGTTTTTTAGGGAAATTTAATTGCTACACCAACATTAGCTGCAGTGATGCGGCGCGACATTGCTTTCGAATGCAGTAGGTACCTACTGCTGCAAATGTCATAAGCCCGGGCAGCAACTTCGTTTTTGACATTCATAGTAGTAATGCAGACGATATAATAGAGCATTCACCATATTTTTGGTGACAGCTGTCCAAAAACCAATGCTGAATTGCGCCCGTTGCTAATCGGTTATATAACTTACATCACTTTGATGTTCACAAAAGCAAACGGCCGGCACGCCGGACAGCGGTCAGTCCCTTTACGACGCTTTTATTTACTCTAAACTTATTAAACCCTTTCTTTGTTGAGTCATTCTTAAGGGTAATTAATATGGTCGGTATTGTGCAAAAACGTTGTTTTTGTTCTTTGTTCGCCGCATTGTTCGTCGGCCGGTTTCCCGCTTTGTCGAGGTGATCATTAGCCCAGTGGGCATTTTTGCGCTGACCGCTCCGAGTGGTTTTTTCTCACAGATATAGAACTACACTAACCCTTTGACCGTTATTCACTTAAGTACCTTCCTATGGCTTTTTTATGATTAATTAATGATCATTGTTTAGTAAGTGAAATATATTAAGGACATAGGAAATATAGGTACGTGCTATGATTATTATTTTCCGACATATATTTCATACATTTTTCACTGAAATTTACGTTACAGTTTCAGCTACAGTTTACACTTCAACTATACATAATCTGCATCACAGCCAGGTATGTATTTGTATAGTACCTATAGAGATAGCGAAAGTTAGGTCATTCACTGTGTGTAATTCCAATGCGGGCAGTAAATTAAACTAGATATAGAATTCATTCGTGTGAATCATTAGTTAAGAAGTTTGTTTAACTTATACTTAATTCCCGTAAATATTTTTTGAAAATTTACCGAGTAGCAATGTACAGAAAACATTACGAGACAACATGACATGACATTAAACAAGTATTTTATAGTAACTGCCCACAAGCGTTGACAGTTAGGTAATTTAACCCTTTTCCAAGCCGCACCAATCTACAAGGTTTTCCCAAAAAATCCAAATATATTCCAATTAATCCAGCTTTGATGATTCATTTGAAGACAAGTAACATTTCATGAAAGCGTAATTTAATTTGAACCTTAAATCGGAATGCTAAAGTTGAAATTCTAATGGCGCGTATGTGGTCGATAAATCGTACTATGCCTGGAAAAGGGTTAAAAAGCTCGTATCTCGCAACTATTGCGAAACTATTTAGCCGAATTATTTTTTATGGTTAATATTTATTTTCATTGTATTTCTAAACAAAAAATATCTCAATCTCAATAGACTTCATAGGTCCTACTTCACTTCATGCTAACCATTGTTTAAATATTCGCCCGAATTGGATTTACACACTGTATAATTTAATACAGGATGTACAATATAGCTATAGCTGTTTTAGTAATTCTTTGGTAATAGTAACATATATTTACAAATTACACTAAACCAGTTAAAGCTCATAGTGCTCATGAATAATACATAAGTACTTAAGTATGTGGTAGCGCATATACAGAAAATGTATACCTAGTGATTCGCTATAGGAATGCGAACGTGGTTCGCGAATCGCATCATGCGAGAGGAAGGAGGATCGCCCTCCCGCGGCGGTAGCCAATCAAAAGACGTCTAGACTGTAAGCTCAGGCAAGCGGCGTAGTGTGCGTTAGTCGCGAATTATATAGAGCGCCAATCCTCTTTATCTTTGTGTTAGCAATGCGTATGACCGAGACCGATGTGGTTATGTTAAAAATATCATAGGTTTTTTGTTATTTCTTTACATAGATTTAAGGCTTGCCATTGGACAACATAAATACCTAACAAGATTTCGTCATACCTACACGGCAAAGTATATAAAAACAAGTATACGTACCCAGATGACGCAATCCCCGCAGTTATATTTTATCTCCTTGGTTTTCTGTGGCCTTAGTACTCCGACGCGCATGCAAAGTTCTTCCTGTGTTTCTGAACGCACTTTAACTAGTTCTAGTTTAGAACAATAGTTGTTGTCAAAACGTCAAGCATTTCAATAGTACGCCGGAAGCATAAAAACAACGAACTAGGGGTGGATTCTATTAAGAATGGTTGTTAAAGTGGGATTACTTCCAACGAGACTTCAATTAGTGGGGGTTGCGATATGTTTAGCAAAGGGATGTGTGCGGAAGGTAACCCTTCCGTGTAAAATATCTTCTTTTGATCGCTTCTAACACGTGTTCGTCTCACCATTGATCCCTAGAGGAGGTCATGACAAGATTCACTGCTTGCTACTGCACTTCATTAAGATGTTGCTTAAAATAGCAAAATGGCTTCCTCATTAACTGTGCGTGCTTAACTGCAAGCTTACTGTTGGATAACTATTCAAGAATAAATTGAGGAGAATACGTAACTGAGCATTTACGAGGAAAATATATGGTTTCACGGATGACGTGGCCGTTGACATGTAGGTAGGATTGGGTATTGAATTAAGTGCCAAACAAGATACGTTTAATACGAATTTAAATTCACGTAGACCTTGGCAATAGCATACAAAATTACAAACCTTCCATAAAAACATCAAGGACTTTTTTACCTTAAGGTGCGGGATAGGGCAAGGCATTCTCCATACAAACCTTGTGCAAGTTTTATTCGTTAGTTTTGGCACTATAGCATTTAATTTTATTTTTTGCTTGTATGTATTGGATATACGCAGAACTTGAAGTTGAAATTTTTCTTAAAAAAAAAATACACCAAGCCTTAGCTAAGAGAAAAATAAGCATATTTACCGAAAATAATAAGTGTAGCGCAAACACAAACGAAGAAAAACGCGCACAAAGTTTGTATGGAAAGAGCTTGCCCTACCCTTCGCCTCAATTGTGCGTTCAACAGTCGTATCTTTCATATCCTATGTGTTCATATAATATTATAAGTAAAACATGCAGTATCAATTTTTGTTCATAAACTTAGTAGGTTAGATAAAGTCAAGGAATATACGTCATGAAAATATAATATTTCACAATAACAGTTTTACACAGTATTTCACAGTTTATACGTACGTATTCTACATATTCAGATACAAAAAAATATCCGTTTCGGCTCAGCAGTATTGGTAAGTACTTAGCTACATCTATTTTTGGCAGGACGCTTAAAGAATTATATCTACAACAACCCCTTTCTAACCTTATGGGTTTTTAAAAAACATGTCACGGGGAGTAGCGAGATTAGCCCTACAAGTAAAACCAGCAAAAACACTGCGCATGGGCGTTTTTCAATTAGCTGTCACTTTGTCAACCCTTCTGCTATTTTTTAACCCTTCGCAGGCGCCAAAGATACGATAAGTTAATCAAGTGGTAAAAATAACTACTTAATTCGATGGCTCTTTGAGTACTTTGTATCAGCTGGCAGGTTCCTAATAAGTAGGTGCCTAGTACTAGTACCTACTTATTAGGAACCAATTGAAATCTTAGAGGCACACTAGAGAGTTAAAAGCACATATGCTTCAGTCAATGTCGAGTTGCTACTTTATAGTAACCAAATACCAATAAATAAATAAACAAATCAATAACGAAGGATAGTTTCTCCGCCGTCACACATGTAGAAATATCATTTATGCATAACGATTGTCAGTTCTTAGCATACATAGGTCGAGTGAAACAAGAATGAACGTACCAAATAATTCATTAAAACACTTGCGGTTTAATCAACTTCACACTGTGAAGGTGTACATTTTATAGGTGATGGGAAAATTGATATTACATCACTGGTCATACGAGTATATAGATTATAGAAGTAAAGACGTATGCTGGAACGTAGTGGTTATAATTCTGTTTGTAAAGTTTGCAAAGTAGTACGCTACCTCAGACGTCTCAGTAGATATTATTATTGTTACCCTGCTTAGCGTAAGAACTATTAATTAGTGAATAGTGTAAGTTTTTCCCAGGCATAATTATGGTTCTAATAATATTAAATAAAATATGATTCCTAAATACAAATAAAACAACGCTTGCCAACAAAGGAAGCAGAAATACAAACCGGATAGCAGTATCGTTCGTACTAAAGTGTACCTAATGTTAGTACCATTTGGGAAAGGTAACCCTTTACCGCAAAGGAAATGTGTAGGTAAGTAGGTCAGAAATACGATTGTGCATTGCACATGTTGTGAAAGCGACGCAAAAAACACCCTTTTATAAATCGCTTTGTTTTCACACACAAAAAGTTTGATTGTTAGCTGCAATTTGTACCCTCAATATCGTATAGACATGCCGTTCCGAACTGGCTCATGCATTCGATCACTCTCTTATAACATATGCCTAATCTCTCTTCAAATCAAATCAAATCAGTCAGTAATTTATTTATCATCTTCCTATACAAACTACAAAATGTCCTTAACATATTAGGTAGTCTTCTAAAATTATATAAAAAACTGGATTCAAATGGACCAATCCTTTACGAGCTTATTGTGTTAAAGAAATAGCATTTTATCATAGTTTTTGCTCGCTCTCGCATACGAATACCTTCAACCCTCAACCCTTCTCGCGGCTAAGAGCGGGATTCTTTGCCTACCATTTTTTGTGTAGCTCTTCTTTTTAAATGGCACATGCAGAGAAGATTTTTTATGCTCCTCTACCTATTTGATAAAACGCAACCTCATCAGTATACCTGAGTGAAGACTGGAGCTATTCTCTTAATAGGCTATCCTAATCGATTAAATGCCTATGCATAGCTATTTTATACGCTTTGAAGAAAATTTGATTTTTTACAATGAATAGGTAATATATATAATAATACCTACGTTACCGTAAAAACCCGCTTTTAGTGAAAACATTTTTTCTCTAGTTAAAACTAGTTTTCCGTGGGGCCTCGGTGAAAACTAGTTTTAATTTTTAAGAAGGAAGTATACGATATACGTGTCCATATAAATAGATAAAATGTTTTTCCATTCACTGTGATTTTTTAGTAGGATTTGTTATTGACAAGATGAAAAACTAGGTTTATAGGTTTTCATTTTTTTTTCAAAATTTGCAATACAAAAATTTAATTAAAATAGATATTTTTTCAAGCGAAATCTATAACCCTATAATATATTATGTTAAAGCGATCGATATCAAAATCAAAGTGATTTGTTAAGATTAAGTTAGTGGAAATCGAAAAGTACTGTTATTTAGTTAGGATCGCAAAGCTATTGTTCCCTCTTAACCGGGTATTTAAAAGCTACTATTCTTAAAGTGCCTTGGTGATTATTTCGCTGAAAACTAGTTTTTACTAGACGATATACGTAAGACATAAAGAGCTTTTTTCTCAGTTAATATTGCAAAACACTAAAAAAAATTACTGAAACGATACGGAAAAATAGTTTTCACCACACAAACTAATAAAGGCCCTCTTGGTTGTTCAAAAACGAATGAGAAAGTTGCATTTTATTCACATGTGGGGCAAAGTAATCATATGCAAATTTTGAGTTATTTCCATATGTTAGCTAGTAGAATTGACTTTTAAATGATGATTTTGAATAATATTTTATTTATTACATTCATTTGGATTTAATTTAATTTGATTTTTTTGTTATTTCATAGTTGTAGTTTCCTCGTGTTGGTGTGGTGAAAAATTTTGTGTTTCACTCGGAGGCAAAGTTTGTTTACCCTCGTGCATTGAAACGTCACAACGCTCAATAATCCACTTTTCGAATCACTCGCTACGCTCGTGGTACCATTTTGGAATCTTTCGCTTGCTCAGGTATGAATATTAGCACGCGGTTAAACAACAACTTTGCTCCCTTGTAAAACAAATAACTATTTAACCAGGGATAACGAGTTTTCATGAAAAACGGGTTTTTACGGACATATAATACATATAATGATCCCTATAAGTACTTAAATATCCATGCACCTACCTACCTTATCTACCTTATTAATGCTGTAGTAATACTTTGTTGTTACTTCCTAATTGGATTGCATCAGCGTTACAGCAGTGGAAAATGGGCGATGTCATTAATAACTTTTTTATATTTCGAGTAGGTAAGTATATTGACAATTTCTGAAATTTTGTTTATTAGCACCTACCTACTTAAACAAAAAAGCACATAAAATAACTCTTTTTATATAACTAAGTAGATTATTAGAAACCCATAAGACTAAAGTAGTTTCAAAAAGTTGCAGATAAGGGAATTTACTGCGTCAACATTTTTTCCCCGGCTAACAGTAAACCCCTCGATATCACCGCCAAAACAAACGGTCGTATAGTGCAAAACGTCAGATACGGCCGAATCGGATTTGGGAGCAAAAAATCGCGCAGGTAAAAAGTCATATACCGGTATAATTATTGTCACAAATTAAAGCAAAAAACAACACAAAAGGTATCAAAATTCTGCAAGCCACACGAGCAGGTAGAAGAAATTTATATAAATCTGTGTTTTTTTTTATGTGGAAAGAATTGTGCAAAAGCGTGGGACGGAACGTGGGATAACTGTACTCTTCGGGACAGCCGGCATCGGTGGAACAATCTGATGCGCGGAAAACTAACGATGAGGAGTTTGAGTACAAGGAAATACGAGTTTATAAGATATTAGTACTGTGAAGGTTATAGTTATATACTCATTTCTTGACAGCCAATGTATTTAATACGTTTCAGCCAGACGTGTTTATATATCGTTACAAAACATGCTGTGTCACTAAATAAACAATGGTATCACAGTCAATACCTACAATGCCAAAGGGAATGTGGTGCAAAAACCATCTCGTAAAAAATATTAAGCTTCTCCCAGAGTTAGTTGCAACGTGATAAGTTTATTTTGAAACGGAGAATCAAAATCGGCTTACGTTTCCTATTTTGAACTTACATTTTTGTGATAATCTAGTGTGATTAACAGGCCAATTCGAGTTTTAGTTACTCGATTCCTCAGGCAAAAACGTCACTTTTGACACTGACAGATCAGTATCATATCGGAAACAGATCGAATGCATAACTAAAACTCGAATTGGCCTATCTGTCCTAACCACACATTTTCAGAGTTATGAGAACGGAACAGCTAATTTTCATATTGATGTCAGCTAATTTTCTATCAAAATGTCTCGGTGAAAACTAGTTTTTACTAGGATTTCGTGGGAATATCTCAGTTTATTGATTATTGACATTGATCTTACTATAGAATCAAACATCCAAAGTAACCCAAGGGCATTTTGGATTTTTGTTAAGAACAAGAGAGGAGGCCATTCAACTCTTCCTGCCAGAATGCACTTCAGTGACGTTACAGCGGAAACAGGAACAGAGATTGCTAACCTATTTGCTAAGCACTTTTCTTCAGTGTATAGCTCACCGAGCTATGGAAGCAACGCGTTTGATGACCCACCTCATAGATCTGATGCGTACATCACTAAAATCTATCTATCTGAAACTGAAATATTACGGGCAATTAAAATACTGGACGGTTCTAAAGGTACTGGTCCAGATGGCTACCTCCTGTGTTTGTGAAACGTTGTGGTTCAGCACTGTATTTGCCTCTTTTTATAATATTTAATAGGTCACTTTCTGACGGATGTTTTCCTGTTGTATGGAACGAGGCTCGAATTGTGCCAATTTTTAAGAAAGGAGATGAAACCGCAGTACAGAACTATCGCCCAATTTCAATTTTATCGTGTTTTTCAAAGCTATTCGAATCTCTTATACAACCAATACTTTCAGGGCTTGTAGTTTTAAAAAAGCAAGTGTAATTTTCTGCCTAAAACACGCTATTTCAGACACAGGTTAAATGACTCATACACACCCACTTTGTCAGTAGAAAAAGAAGCAAACCTCATTTTTTTATAGTAAGTCAACTCTTCATGCCTATTTTTAAATTTGCGCCCTTTTCTACTGATAAAGTGGGTGTGTCTGAGTATAAAAAGGTCACAGTTGGTTGACATCTTTGGCCGAATAGGACCTAATTAAGCCTACTTTTTAATAAGGACTTTTAAACTTTGGACTGCGCCAGGTAACAATAGAATTAAGTAGTATGCAACAATGTTGTTCCGAAAAGACTGCAATATTTTAACGTTTAAATTTTTGGTTGACTCCTAATTTTAAACAAACCGGCGTTGCCATTGAGCCAGCGTTTGTGAGAAAAGAATATTCTATGTGTGAGTGTTTACAGATGCAAATAATGCGAATTTGTGCTTCGGTTATTTTAAAGTTTTTAATATGGTCCCTGAAATAACGCGTCGCGACGCGACAGGGTGCTAGCATTCGCGGGTCGATGAACCCGAACAAAAAATCCCCCGCGCTATCAGCCGCGTTCTCACGCGTTCTCCTGATCTTTGACATGCCTGAAAAAGCCAATTTTTAACACAAGTAATTTCAAACAAATCCAACAAGTTGTGACAAAAAGTATCCGGAAAGTAAAAACCTTTTAAAACGACCGGCCAATTTTAAATTTTCCCTCACGCTATACCAAGGAATGTTGAAAAATGCTATTAGTATCTATTTTCTGAAATCCACTTTACACAAATTGCAGTCGCGGCGTTCGTCATATTTACCTGCCACCACCTTGCATAACATATGAGCGTCTGATTGAGTTAGATTACACAATCCTTTATGCACTTTTTGTGCACATTAGGGGTAGATATTAAAATGTCAGGCATGCATTACGACGACGGGCCCGGAAGTCGCGTTTCACTGCGAATGTTGTTTCCGGTCCGCCCCCGCTGTGAACTCTCATTATTCTTTCAGCAAATATGTTTTGACTAAAGCTATTACCTCTTTCGATCAGCGAGCGGACGCGGCCGTCTCAAATGATCCTGGGCACCGTCATTAATATAATGATTGAATCATTATCAATCATTAAAGGGTGAGGGCATCACCAGATGCTTTAACTATAGGTACGTCTGGTCGAAGTTCTTTGAAAGTAAATTCGGTCTGCTTGTGGTAGGTATTTATATAACGACCGTTTGGTCACCTTCGTGAAAATAGGCAATGTAATCAGCACATAAAGTTGCAATGGACACATATTTGACATTATGCCACGTCATGAAACAATGTATCTCACAAGTAATACATATTATATTAAATAAGATTGTTTAGTACGATTGCCAAGTCCAATTTAAAACATGAAAGATTTTTTGTTATTGATATGGTCACTATTACGTAATAACTTAAGACAGAAGGTCCCTTAAGTAGGAAGGAACTGAATAAATTAACCGACTTGGTATTACATGGATCTCACAACTTTTTACGATGGAAGAACTGAGTTTGCGAGACTTGGTTTTTTTTACAAGTTATGTTTTTGATGGCATATTATTTACGCCGCTTAGATACTCATGCAAATATACCTGTACTTAGTATAGCCTGTCCAATCTCTAAGATCAAGTTGTTCGCCATACATTTACTATGGCGTACTTGATTTTATAAAAGCATAAAAGACAATACTTACGAACTTAGTAATAAGAAAATGTTGATGTATCTTAAAGTTCGAATCAGGCCGTTATGAATCGTTAAAATATAAATAAGTAGGTACGACAATGTTTATTTACAAACACATAAACAGTAAATCTACATACAATTAAGAAATATGGTTCATTTAAATACATAGGTAAATACGCAACAAACTCAAACTTCTTCTGCGTTAATAAACATAGATAAGCGACAGTGTTCATTAACCTTGGCGTATTTATATCAGACGAGTCCTACCTTCATAAAATTTAATAATGATAAAACATCTTGGCAAAGTTAACAATAATATCAGTAACCCTTGTTTCCGACCTTACTGTGAATAGCGCACACCATAACTTATCAGTAGCCATGCCACGACTGCCTTAACAATGTCAAACTGACATATTCGCCAACGTCTGCGTGGCTTTCTATCTATTCATCTCGCTCGCACTAATATGCGAGTGCGAACGAGATGCATTGAAAGTAAGTTACGCACACGCTAGCAAATATGTCAGTGTCAAACTGGTGGTAGGCGTACCTATAGGAATCGTAGCCAAGATGACAATCGCAGTCGTTTATCGATAAATGCCAATCGAAAAGTAAAAATGTAATGATGATGGTAATCCTTCCGGCCGATTTCGACCATGGCGACCACCTCGACTCCTAGGCTCGTGCGCCCGAAGATGTCTGACGTAGCCGATCTTCGAAGTAAATCCCCGTGCACATTGAGGGCACATGAGGACACCAGCCAAGCATGCTGGCGTGTTTGCAGCTCGTCGCATTTAGCGTCGAGGTCAACTTTACGTTACTCCTCGAAATCGCGCACTTTGTCGTGCACCAGCCTGCGCCACTCAGGACGCTGTGCTGCCAACCCCTCCTACTGAGAGGGCTCGATGTTGCATTTGTTCATGTATCGTTTCTGAACATCTTTGTATCGGAGGAGTTGTTCGACAAGTTTCCGCTTACCCTCCTCTAGTTCAGAACAAAAGATGCGCGATTTATATTACAATCTTAATAATACTTTATAAATAATTGTTGATGGAAAATCAGTACTTGAATGAGTCTAGGATGAGGTTTTTCCTAATTAGAGTTATTCTTTCATTTTTGAAAGAAAGAAAATACATTTATTTAACGCCACAACACACTACATTTGGGAAAACAAGACATACAGAGAAAAAAACAGACACAAAAGGACGTCAAAAAATGTATACATACTAAAAACATACCAAAAACATTTTTGCTATACTACATTATTTATTAAAATTAAAAACATACTTATAAAACTTGATATAAGAAAAAACAGTAACCTAAAAAATTAAAAACTACCTACAAAACAAAATAATTGTCAATTTTAATATTAATACTAAATATTAACTGCCGTCGATAGTAACGACGGTAGACAATAATAAATGAAAGTGTAAAAAGTATTTAATGCCGCTGCACCAACCCAAGGAATTGTACAAAATAGTAGCGCAAATTTGTACAAAACAGTAGCGTTATTTTTGCCATCAAATTGTAAATGCGTGAATGTGTTACTTATATTGCAGGGTTGTTTACATTTGAAATTGAAGTAAGTGTTGACGACATTTTGATTTGAAGTCACCCAATGATTTCAGCGAACGGATCGGTGGAGGCAGGTCATTCCAGCATTTCGTAGCAGCGTACCGAAAACTGCCACGAAAGGCCGCTGAATGGTGACGACGGCAGACAAGTTGCAGGTACCAGGATGACCTGACCTCCGAGGATCTGGAGTTATGAGCCCAGGTTAGCTTATTATAAAGGTACGGTAGTACTCAATGACAAACATAAGCGACGCTAAGTGGACCTTTTGACGCATGGACGTTTTCATAATACAGTTTTCGTTTAAATAAGGCGTCACGTGTGAGCGAGGAGGGATATCAAAGCAAAAATGCGCACCAGGCATTTTGGACTCTCTGTATTAATCTAACTGAACCTCACTGTACTGTTGGTACGCGCCAGGAGGAGTAGCCAGTATATTGTCACAGTAATCAAACCGTGAGAGGACCAGAGCATCACATAACCTCATGCTAAGTTCAACACTAAGGAAATATCTTATTTTATAAAGTAATTTTAGCCTGGAAAAGTAATTTCTAACTGTGTTAATTACTTAAATGTTTTTCAAACCTAAATCTCCGTCCATAAGAAGCCCCAATTAAGTTTCTAGCCTCTTCAACACGTACAAGAATAGTGTCGTTTGTATATACACTTCGAAATAGCTCATAGAAAGTTTCTAGGGTTTAGTGCAAGTGCATTTGCTTGTTACTTGTGACCATCCAGCAATACGCTCGAGATCATCGTTTAAGTTGCGTATTCCTGAATCTCCATTACATAAACTGCTCGGAACGTATAGCTGTAAGTCGGCAGCATAAATATGGTAGTTAAAGTATTTGATTGCATGAATTATATCTCTGCTGTATAATATAAATAATATTGGGCCTAAAATGGAACCTTGTGGCACGCCTCTCAATACTGGAAGTATTTCAGACACGGCTGTCTTACCATTATAAGCTTGAAGTTCAACTAGCTGACTCCAACCCAGGACCTTACAAACCATTTCAAGGTGTCAGGTTTGAAACCGTAACATGACGCTTTGACAACAGGAGCGAAAAGTCTATAGTATCGAAAATGTGAGTATAGTACCTTGTCCTCGGTCTTGAGCTGCCAAAATATTGTCAATAACGCCAAGCAGGGCTGTTGCCGTTCCTCTGTTCTTATATTTTATCATATTAACCTGTAGCTATGCTATTTTGCTCATGCTACAAAACCTTTACTTCAATTTAGCTCTTGAAAGATCATATTAAAATCAAAACAACAACCTACTGAAATAATGATCGCAAGTAAAAATCAAAAATTAAAATGTTCAAATAAAGATATGCTGTTAGTTTTGTTCTTCCATTGTGCCCCTGGTTTAATCAGTTAAATGTAACATCTTCGCTTCACGATTAATAACCGTTTTTTGTGAATATGTTCTTATACCAAAAAGTTACACAGCGTACACACTTAAATAATATAGATACCATTTTTTTTGTCATATCGCCCAATACACAATTGTCATCCGCAAATGCTCATCGAACGAGCGAGCGAAGCAAAGCGAAGTTCTTCCATTCGACTTGGAAAACACGGCTGGCTAGGGGCACGTCCCGACATATCGATGTTTTTAAGTTGATCTATCAGAGGATAGTTTGATGGGCAATAACTTGAGTAATTTTGTTCTAATTTAAATTGAATTCGGTAAATGTATTGTTGAGGGCATTCTATTTTAGTCATTAAATTATGAGCAGGCTCGATCAAGGGGTTATGGAGCTACAAGAGCCTAGAATACCAAAAAGCTATTTGTGTGGGTTCTTGCTTTTCTGGTCATATTTTTGTAAGAAAGTATGGTCGAGTTTGCTATTAAATGGAAGTGCTCAGTTTACACATTTATAATATTGTTTTTATATTTAACTTTTATTGAAATTCAATCGCTCTACATACATAGTTCTCAGTTCGGGGCGAACTACTAGTTATGAGATAAATTTTGATTGGGTAAGCTTCATTATGAGCTCAATGGTTTACATATTTTTCCTGTAGTTGTGACGCATTGATATGTAATTACCGGAATATAAATAATATTTTCCAACCCGCATACTAACAAAAACGTAAAACCGTTTTAAGACGATAAAATAATCCATATAACTGTCATCAGTTCCCCGTTCGCATAAAGAATGTGGGAACAAATTATCGCAAACACTTTGATGGCACGCAAAAAACCATTGCACAAAACATCACCTGATCAAAAAAATTACACTCCCACGCTACGAAAGGGTTGCGCGCACCTGACCTATATTGCTTAAGCGAAAAAAATGTTTTCTTTTGCGTTTTTTTAGCAGTGTTCTCAATCTTAACGTAGACCATACATATTGCAATGGTTTTACGGTAGTGTGTCCTATTATTGTGGTGAAGCCGGGATATAGGCAAGACATCTGAAGGAAATTTCATCATCATTATCAGCATCACTCACAATAATTCATGAGGCATGGAGTATTTTTATTTTGTTTACAACGTTATATCTAAGTATGTATCTTTGAAGACTGTGTTTTGTCAATTACGAACCAATTCAACTACTTAATTAAGTTATTTATAACGTACTTGTATTGTTTATCAGTAATAAATTATACAATTGGAAGTACATATTAGAACAAATTAAATTATTTTCAGAAAATATTTTAATTTGTTTTTATTTCATGTAGAAACACTACTTTTCTTAGTATATGACATTTATTTCAGTTTAGTAATAAATTATATTCGCAAACTTATAACAAAACATTAATCTCTATGGCAATCTTTTGTTCCCTGCATATCTATACGATCAAATTACGCAATACAAGTTTTCCTACAAAACAAACACACAAAATACTTGTCCCGCCACACCGCGCTGGATGTGCACCCCACCTTGCGCAAGCGCACAATGCGGCCATTGTGCTTATGCGCAGGTAGCTTAAAGGGTTATCCGCTTATGCAAAAAACGCTATCCGATTAACACTCAACACGAGTTACCTGTTTATATGCTAAATAAGTCCGCAGCAACCTCACCTTCATCCCAAACGCGTGTACTTATACGTAACTATTTATATTTGCATACTTAATTAAGTACCAATACTAAGTTATTACCTCCTGGTTTTTTTACTTTATTATTCAACTTGTTAAGATATACCAGGGACATTTGATAACTACAGACAAATAAATATGAACAAGCGTAATTTCTTTAAACTAGCTTAAATCAGGAAAATTAATTTAAACTTTTTTATAAATTTGTGAAGCCCAACTATAAGTGACTCATGTAGGTAGATGTGCTAATATAATCAAACAAGTGTCATTTTTTTAAATAAATATCTCTACTTACATACGATACGAAATTACAGTAAATGAGGAATGTAACATCGAAAACTAATCGTATTGATTGTCTGTTAGTAGAGCTATTAAACAAAACATAGCGTGTCAAATATTTATGAGCCTTTCGTCAGATGCGAAATTTGTTATAGCTTTAGAGATGGGTAGTGAGTAAATACTTTATACCCAAATTGGTGTGTATAAACTATTTAGCATTCTAGCTGAAAGGGACATATAAATATGAAATGTAGGTGTATTTTGTGAGCCCTTATGGGATTAGGTAGTCAAAATTGTAAGAAATATTTTTTTAAGAGGGACACTCCATAGATGTAACTCATTGTCACGAAAAAAGTTCAGAAACCACCAACGTGTTACACATAATTAAATGAGTCTTTAAAAATAACTTGAATGTTTCTAAAAACTTTTTTGAATAAATTGTATACTTTTGGAAAAACCCTGTTTCTAAAGGCCGAAATAATGTTTATCCATCTTTAACTTTCAAACCAAAGTTAAAAAAAATATGAAAAATATCGGGAGATTGGCCGTAGAGTACTAAAAAAAACTTTTTTTTTATTTTTCTTTAAAAAAACCCTCAATAAAAGGTCGTAAGTGCAGCATAAACACGTACTTTTGCGCGACATGCAGTTATCTAGAACATCGATAGAAATTAATAAGTCCCATATTTTTAAAGTAAATACCGTCTTATTAAAAACAAAATGGTTAACTACGTATTATCACAAATTGCCTCTCATTGATGATTACCCTTTTTTTCAAAAATTAAGTGTCCTATAATAAATATTGTTAAAACTCTTCAATAAAAAACAATTTAATTCAGGGGGATAGTTTTATTTTATTTTAAGTCTAGTTTTATTTATTTTTAGATCTAGGTTTTAAGTTTTGTAGTTTAGTTTTTAGTATATTTACCAAATAAACGTTTTTTTTATTCATGTTAAAAAAAAAAAAAAATTCTTAAATATCACTTTTTAAATATTTTATTAGCAGTCGTTTTTACTCAGTTTCAGTATTTACTCACTCCTACCCATCTCTAGTTATAGCAAGTACAGCAAGTATATGTAGGTAAATACAAGTCATAAAAAATCCATAAACTGCTATTGCAAATATCAGCAACAAATGTTAATAATTAACCTGCAACGAAGATCAATATTTAACAACAGCAATTCTAGCAAGGGGCGGTTGCGAACTGTCGATCGTAAATACCGTGCATTATCGTGTCCGCGAACAAATTCATTAACTATGCTGTATTTCGCGTCGACCAGCTACACGAGGCCTCATTACCCATGCGAAGCTAGTAGGGAGGAAGCTAGGGTTAGAAATAGCTAAGAACGGATGCATTATTGAGTCGAGCGGCGGTTAGCTAGCGAACTGCCCTCATTTCTCGCCGCTATTTATTCATTTTGCAACACATCGCCTGTCAGACTGACCACCCCTGTCGGCTCACGCTTTCTCGTCGATGAATTCGTAATGAGCTGGCTTCGTTAAAGGCCGCGAATTCACGTAGGGCCCTTGTTGTAAACGCGTTAACCGCAACACGGGCACGCGACCGAGCACCTTCAGCGAGCTTTCCCTCAGAAACAACGGAGATACCTATCGCTACCTGACTACCTATGTAGCCAGAATGTAAAACGAACCACTAGATAGCTATACTACTGTTATAAATGTTATAGTTAACCAGTACGAATAAGATGGGTGTGCTTTTAACGTCTTTTGTGTCATACGTCGCCCTCACTTGTATCATAAGTGCGAACTCATAGGAATTAGGTACAGGTCTCATGTAACTATAGGTATAATGTCCAATCAAAATAATTGGTCAAGCTTACACGAAGAGTCTAATGCTGCATGTTTTTATTAAATGCTTACATTACTGAAAAGCTATAAAACAATGTTACATATATTTATTTATACTTTATTGCACATAAAATATTAAGTACAAATGGTGGACTTAATGATTAAGGCATTCTCTACCAGTCAACCACTGGGTTAAAAAGAGACTTTTGTTAGGTGCAGGCTTTGTACTTGACTCGGTATATTGTCCAAAGACATTTTTTTTTGTTTAGTATTATATATCTAATTATCCCACTGCTATCTCCTAATTAACAAGAGCACCTATTCTTATGTACATACAGCCGTTAAAGTGCTGCATAACTTACTGTGCTCCTAGCTCCAGAGATGAGTAAAAAACCGCATTAGACAGATCTGTCTGCGCAAATGCATAAAAAACCCACTGGGCGAGCACCATGTGCAGTCGCAGGTGCCCTCCGTTCCCACACAACCCTTTCAGCGACTCCCGCGCCCCTCTCACCCTCTCTAAACTATATACAAAAACCAACCGCCGACACTTTTAAATTTCAACTCTATCCTCTCAAAGTTAAGTAACATTATCCAATGTAAAACTAATAGACGCTTAGGTACTTTGTTGTGAATCAGACTTCATTAGTCCCGAATCTACCTGTTCCAATTGTATTTATAGACGCTGTCGTGTCATTAGATTTATTGTGGATATAATGCAATCCTCTCAATTTTTTTGCCTTTCATCTCGAAACAACTTACAGAAATACTTTGATGCGTTTATGCTATTTTGATCGGACAAAAAGTTTGATGACATGGCGCGTTAAAGGTAAAGTCATACGATGTAATTGTCCGTTTAAGTGGTATAGGCACATTACGAGTTATCTTAAGTTTTTTCGGAGTCGAAATAGAACTAAATCGTAAAAGGCATTAACATGTGTGCAAAGGTTTCCACTAACGGGTAATGAACCCCGTACCTTCCTCAACATGAAGGCTTTGGGATACTTGGATAATACTGGACTGGTTTCACAATAAAATTATGAAGATTTTGAACATGAGACCTGTACTACCAAAATATTCATGAAATTGTTTTCTACCAGGCATTAAGTATCGTCTATAACCAAAAATTTAGGTATATGCACTAACTTCACTTGTCTGAAATTTCATAGACAAATATTGAAAGCTAAAGTCAAGTGAAAATAATTATATTAAGGATAAATTATATCAAGACATGGCAGTGGATATAAAGTTTTTTTTTTAAGATTACACAAAATGTATTCAAACTCAAACTGAAAATACAAAAAGTTCTCGTTATCTGGATGTTTTGTAGCCAATTAAAAGCAACCGGGTGACCGGCTGTCGAAACTGTCGAAAGGCTACCCGCAATAAATCGCAACCCGATACAAAATGTTTCCGCTCTGATGCAGACATAAGAAAATTTTACCTATTTAACTGCTCTTATTAATGAGATATTATATGGAATGCCAACTAAATTATTATAGCTAAGTATTGATTTAAACTTTCCCGGTTTATACCTACATGTATAATAAATAATAATAAAGTTTAATAAGAAGGGACTTAATTGCTGTCTATACATATACAGGTAGGTACCTACTAACATCAAGAATTAGGAATACTACAGCAGTTAGGATATATACTTTTTGGTTGAAGTGTATTTATTATACTTATAAAAATGATTAGGAATATTAGGAGCCACGTACCTAAAGGTAACTTTTAAATCATTAAAAGTTTATGATATAAGAAACGATAAAACTCCCGCAACTCTCAGAACAATTAGGTACTCTTTCTAATTCCTAATACGTTAAAAAAGTAAACTTTTTTTTTTTTTGCACGCATTATTTCGAAATACCCGCATTTGGTATTTTTTACCAATAAAACGTACGAAACATAACATATATTCCTTTACTCTATCTGCTACTTATGATGCACTTTCTTCGACCATGTGCAAACTTCCACATCTGCATTATATTTTATACATTTTCTAGTTTATTTTAATAATAATGGGAAAACTAAATTCTCATACATTTCTTATTAGACTTATAGAGGAAGCATAAATGTACCAAAACAGCGGCGTTAGTAAATACGTTATGGTTTTAAAAACGTAAACCTTCGTATATTGACTTGCATTATCTACAAGAGTCAAATGTGTGCATTCCCTAACCGTCTTGGTGGTGGTGAATTAATTCGATGCGCGCGCCGGCCTCCTATTGGTCAGCGCGCACAAGCTGCACTCGATTATGCAGTTGCAGATCATGTCCGATATCATGCCTATTTTATACTTAGCTTTTTACATCTGGCTCATTCAGCCATTATTTTGCCTTTCGACCCCATTTTTAGATAACGCTTGTTTAATATTAGAGGGTCATCGAAATTGTAGTTTCGGTTTTAACGAAACCTAATCGTAGATGACAAAATTAAATATTTGAAATGCAGTGAGTGTTTCCGTAACCGATATTTCTCATTGAAGCCTGTTTGCGTGGTAAAAAACGAGGAAGTCCGAGGGTGGCCGGTGGTCTGAGGGCAGAAGGGTTGCGGCTAGCAGCCCTCAGGGCACAGAGAAACAGAGGTAAACAAGCAGATGGTTGCGGCTTCAGTTACATAATCAACACTCGTCGTATTCAAATGGGAATACATCGATTCTCGGCGCAACGACCCTGAATATGTTAAACGTGCAAACGAAACATGAGGATTATTTGTTTGACTTCTTAATCATTTCAATAGATGATAGATATATAAATTTTGTACATCTAGAGACACCCTTGTAGTAAACATGCAATAGGGTCAAGTTCGAGCACTGCATGATATAGCTATCTACACTAACCATTCCAAATCTTATTAGACCAAGTCCATTCATAATCTATAAATATTATCTGATTGGAACTTCACCGATCTAACTCGCATAACGAAAATTGAAACCGAAAGTTTTATAGAAAGCAGTGCCTACATTATTATTGTAAAGTCACTGGAGCACCGGGTAACAACGATTGTTCTGCTGAGGCGGCAACAAGCTCGTCAATGCATTTGAGTCTATGTACCACGCTATTCAAACATAAGCGATCATCAGTAAGTATGTAGTATTCACTGACGTTTGTTTATGAGGCTAGCAACAACCGTCGAATGTTTAAGCAGCGATAGATTTGGAATAGTGCGGCGGGTTGCCGTGGGAATAGCTGTAGTAATGAAGATGAGTATCACGATGCGCTATATACGTAACGGTGCATTAGTGGCTGACTCACAGGGAACTGACCTAGGGGCATGCAGCGGAGTGCATTGACGTCGCCTCCTCACTTATCACTGACATGTCTCCTCGAAGATACGTTAAATGCGTTGAACATGCCCTTTCGGGCAGATGAATAACGCATACGCTTTCGTGTCTGAAAGTTTTGAACCACTCATATGTCTCGTGAGGTCAAAAACACTGAGCGGCAGATAATTCGGTGTAGGTACATTTTATTTATTAAGTAGTTGCATCTTTGCCAGCGAATTGGCAAAGATGCAACTAATTTGGCTCACGAGTTGATCTAGTTATTGGAAGTCTTCAGAGTGAGAAGTTTTTTTTTTGAGCTAAGTATGTCATATATATATACAAATACTTACTTCCCTATTCCCATGCTGCATCAGAATCCTATTTTAAATTTAACGCCAAAAAAAATGCAAAACGTCTTGAAATTAAGTGACCAAAGTCGATTAAAACTTACACGTTACATATCTTATACCTTTAAACGAGCAATTCTTGTATATATATAAATATATATATATATATTTCTGTGATCTCGGAAACGGCTCTAACGATTTCGCTGAAATTTGGTATATGGGGGTTTTTGGGGGTATACAATCTATCTAGATTAGTCTTATGTTTGGGAAAACGCGTGTTTTCGAGTTTTCATGCGTTTTTCTTTCGACGCAGAATATGGTCGCTAATTTCGTGTTGCCGGCCACTGTCCGTCTGGTCCAGCGGGTTAAGACGCGGACTGCTAAACGAGCGTTACGGGTTCGAATCTCGCCCGGTGACTAACTTTTGTTTTTTTTTTATGTGTTCAAGTTTATATATACAATTTTTTTAATTTTTATTGTTTTAGACAAGTTTAAAAAAATGTAGTTAATGTTTGAGATAACAATATATACTCCTCAAAAGAAAATAAGGGCCACTGAGTTTTTTGGCTATAACTTAAAACATACTTATTTTATGTGATACATTTTTTTACAATAAAAAATGGCATTCTTTTTTTACAATTTAAGTGTATTTCTGTAACCATTAATGAATAAAAAAAAAGAAATTAAAGTTTTAATGAAAATTTACTTCTCTAATAAAAAAACTAATAACTTAGAAATCACTGAAAATTAAACAAAATGACTTTAAATCACTAAGTAACATTTACATTCTTGCACCCTTGAGTGCATGCTTTCGATCAATGATTCACATTCTCCTCTGGAATAGCATCCCAAGCCCTTTTAAAGACGTTTATGAGTTGCTGCTGGTTGTTAACCTCTTGCTGACTCTCCCTAACACGTCGTTTTAACTGGTCCCACAAGTGTTCTATCGGATTTAAATCAGGGCTGTTGGCAGGCCATGGTAAGACATCAATGTGAGCTTCATCAAGTACAGCTTTAGTCGCTCGAGCTGTATGAGCACGGCCATTGTCCTACATTTGGATGAAGCCAGGGTCCACTCGCTGTGAAAATGGGATCACTTGGGGTCTAATAACGCTTTCGATGTACCGCTGTGCAGTTACGGTACCTTCATTTAAAATGACCAGCTCCGTTTTCCCGTGTAGGCTTATGCCGGCCCAAACCATAACATTGGGCCCTCCGAAACGGTCAACTTCATGGATGCAAGCTTCAGAAAAGCGTTCGCCACGTCGTCTCCAAACTCTAACACGCTGATGGTCATTAAAAAACTTCACTTTGCACTCGTCTGTAAAAAGAACCATGCCCCACTGGTTAAGGTTCCAGTTCAAGTATCAGCGACAGAAATTTCTACGATTTGTACGTTGAACCCTGGACAGCGGAATTAGAACCACTCGTCGTCTGGATGTTTGGCAGAAAATCATGTCTTAAAAAAGGCTAGGCGCCAGTTCAAAGAAATCTTCCTAAGAAAAATCATTTTTAAAACATGATTTTCTCAGTTATTTAAACTTAACAGATTATACCTTAAAGGTACTAATTCCTGGCGTAATAAAAATAATTGTACCTTAGCGTTTTTTCTTAAAAATGAGATCGATAACTTGAAAAATGATTACGCCTGCGAAATTGTAATAGCAAGCAAAATATAAAATGAGTAAAACTTGGAAACCGCAAATAAAATGGCTTATATTATAATTGAATATGAAGGTACAATAAAGGTACAAAAATTTGGCTCACGGGAAGATAGCGTAATAAACTGTTTTTAGGGTTCCGTAGTCAACAAGGAACCCTTATTAGTTTTTTGATGATAACTTTGTGTACCGTGAGGTACATATTTTTTTTAACGGAGGTACTAAATAGTACAAATTGGGTACAAAAATATGGTATGCTTTTCATTTATTTTTATTGAGGTACTACCCGCCATTCTGACTCTCACGATGTTTGGTGATCTTCATGCAGTCGGTTACGAATCGTTTGGTCACTGACACGAGTACCTGTCGTCAACCGTAGTCGATTTTGTAGTGTACGAGCCGTAACTGAGCGTTCTCGTCGGGCACTTAATCGGATGTAACGGTCCTCTTGAGCAGTAGTAGCACGAATCCTACCTGACCCAGGTCTCCTTGCAACACTACCGGTTCGCTGAAAGCGATTCCAAGCATTTTGGATTGCTTGACGAGAAAATCCTAGCCCCAAAGCCACCGAACGCTGTGAATTACCTTCTGCAACCAGTGTAGCAGCCCTGGCTGCAGTATTCATGTCCATATGTCTTCGATGTCTCTCCATTATTCATTAAAACGAATATTTAATGAATTTCTTTAAGAAAACCTTATTTTTTTGGACAAAAACGTACGAAAAAGAGCAATTATTGAACACCGTAAAACAAAACAAAAGATCATAAAAAAATGAAATCGTTCTATTTTTTTTAATCAGCCAGTATATTTCAACAAAAGTTTAGATTCCAGAGTTCGTGACATGCCTAAATTGAATCTTACTTTTTAAGTTACGCTGATTAAACTTAAATAAAGTAGCAGTCGTCAGTTGGCACTTATTTTCTTTTGAGTGGTATATATTTCTCATAAATATGTCTAACGTTTACCTATACTGATTACGTGAATAAGATTTATGCTTTCGAGTTTTTATTTTATTGAGACTTATTTTGTGCAAAACGAAAAATTTACCGATACAAATTTTAAATACAGTTTCTAGGGTAGTTTTTGTGATGCCATCTCTCGGATAATGCCATAAAAACTAACTACTATGTCTCGCACAATGCGTATTGACCTAAATTGAACCATAGCTCACGAGCTATATAATAAGAGAAATTGACAATAGATGGCGTTACTCTGTGACAAGTGCTGTAAGGCTGAGATTACGAATATTGAAAAAACAAATAAATTAATGTGGATAACATCACAAGTAAGTAGCTAAAGCACTTTTGTCATGGAAATCAGAAAGAATGACGGTACCACAAACACCCAGACCTGAGACAATGTAGAAAAGCGACATCTTGAAAATCTATCAGAAATATCTATGGTATGTTTAGCTGTGATAGTCTTAGGGCACTTCTTCGATCCGAGCGTATTGTGTGACTTTGGTGGCCCAATTTTTTAAATTATATTTTAATATTCGAATAAATAAATAAAAAAGTAAGGAAAGCCTTCATGTGATCATATCAGTTTTTAGTATCACTGAAATCAAACACCTGATCTACACTGAAACCGATTGTAAATAATAATAATTGTCAGTTCACATTTTACTTTTTTAAGTTTATGTTATAAATAGTTATAACCGAGCAAAGCTCGGTCGCCCAGGTACTTTATAATTATATAGCCATCCGTATCCATGTACTAAATAATATTACAATAAATAAATAAATAAAATCATTTATTTCGGATAACAAGACCCATACATTGCTAATTACATAATATAATTATCCCACCAAAAACACTTTCATGTAAAATGTTGGCAAGACGAAACCTAATGGCCCGTACTGTCAAAAAGTTATCAGATATATCTCATATAGAGCAAAGCTTCTAATTTTACACGTTATAACTCTACACCTCAGTCAAAATATGTGGCTAGGTCGTTTCGTTATTACTAAATTTTTCACCTTACAGCAAAGCCACATATGTTTATACCAGGAGAGTTTGTGAAGTTAGGGCTTGTAGAGTTAGAAGCTTAAATTAGCTCTATATATGATCTGATCACTCTTGACAGTACGAACCATATACATACAGTCTCGTCTTTGCAACAATTTAAATGTTTTTGGTGGGATTTCACTTCTTTTAAGTTGCTTATGACATGCATTTTGTTTATCTGGTATAAAATACTATAAATAAACCACACCCAAGGTATGACAGTTTCAAAAACCGACCAAGCGCTTCGCCTTGTGCTTACTTGTCTCGGTGGGAACATTACCTTATTATAGCTTAAACTTGGTTACTAAGTAGTTGCCACAGTGCAACTGATTCATTGTCGAGTCCTTAGTTTATTGTATTATAATACAAAATATCCTAAGTAGCGTTGCGATACGTTTTCTATCTACCAGTAGCTATAGGTAGGTACCATAATTTAAACGACATCACACATCTTTCAAGGTCAACTCTTTCTGCAGGTTACACCTTAAAATTAACATTCGGATTGGATTGGGATTCGGGTTGTAACAGCGTTGGTGCCGCAACGGTTTCATTTTTCTTCCAGAGCAAAAGCTGGCATGGTAATTAAAAAAAACACTAATACCTGTTAGCATAAAACACAGACGGCGGAAACTTTATTATTATCAGTTATCACAGAAAATATCATGCGACGTTAACTTGACCGTAATTCGTATGATCTAACCAAGGCGATGATAAGCCGTATTTCACAATAGCAGAATTATTGGCGCTGTAGGGCCGCGTTATCTTTGCCTTGAGATGCTCCGCGCAAACAACTTCAGTGATCGAGCTCACTGAAACGTATCGAAGACAATCGCGCGCGAAATTACTTCCATTTTATATCTGCCAAGACGAGTAAAGCGAAGCAAGGGCACTACCTACCTTTTCTCGAAATGCTTCGTCATTTTTTTTTAACCCGCTTAACTTGCGTTTGGATTATACCAGATAAACAAAATTCTCGGGATATAACGTTAATAATGGACTGATTAAGCATAAAAAATTTCAATTGCATAGCTCTCTTTAGATTTTATTCGTATCTAAGCGACCAAGCAATATATGTTGACTAAGGGGTAGAGTTTGTGAAGTTAGGGCTTGTAGAGTTAGATGCTTGCCTCTACATGAGATCTGATAACTTTTTGACAGTGCGAGCTTTATGGTCTCGTCTTGGCTACATTTTACATAAAAATGTTTTTGATGAGATAAGTATAGGCAAGAAACCTAAGTGTCCCTTATGTAAAACTGGCATTTTTGACTTTACACGCAGGGACAACATAACGACATAACGAAATTTAGGAACTTCCATGGAACCTACATAAATAACCTAATACCTATATAAGTAGTATTGGAATATAGTATTGGAATATCACAATGGGAACGGGATTTAGATAATACGACGATTTTCATTGAAATTTTGAGCAACAAAAGTAAAAAGCAAACATTAGGTTTGTGACACAAAATATTCACATTTTACGAGAATATTGTGCTTCAGCTAACATTCAGTGCGTATTTGGTATTCGGGAAAAACCACCACACAGTATCTCTAGTTGTCATATTACTTACACATTTAAAATGCAATAAATGCTTTTAATTACATTTCCTACACAGTACCTGTGCGTCACATCGCTTATTCTAAACCCACTATTAATTGTAGACTAGCCAATTTGTTATTTTCTTATTTTAAAGATATACTGTTGGCCATAAAATGAGATGAACCGCACAACGAACGCATGTCGCAAGGCCGGTTGCCTACTTACAAATTGGGAAACATCTAGATGTCGCCCGCTATCAAGTTCAAATCAAGGTATTTTACATGTGTATTGTGGAACGTGACCGAGTGGTGTCGCGAAGGGCTTTTAGCAGCGAGCATACTGCGTGCGCGCCGCTGTTGAGCACCATTCCACCAACGAGTCCATGCCGCTGCCGCAAACAAACATCGTCCGTATGGGCATTGAGATAAGCTCCATAATTGAGCGTAATATTTACACTCGTTAGTAAATAACATGGTTATCTATAGGTATATGTAAGTAGGTCAATGGCGGCGCGTGACGCCGGTTTGGCCCTTCGCGAACTGCGCAGGGCTCGCCTTGAACTAACCGCCTCATCAATGTCGGCAGCTTTCTTTGCTAAACTGATTTGATCTTAATTTTCCAACGCATTGTGATAATTTTAAAAGAATATAACGAATTGGGAAAAAAGTTTGTTGAGCAATATGGAGTGGAGCTGATTTCAATAGCTATCTAAGCGCATGTCTGAGACTTGTACCTATGCAACGTACATTACTGACAAGACAACCGAACTTTCCTCCCAAAGCCGCAGTTTTTGTATAACATATATACATTAATAATGCTGGTAAAAGGTATTGAAGTACGTTTCTCTTCATTGACTGAAAATTAGTGAAAATAATTCGATCTATAATTTCTTATTTACTTAATTTAGAATACAAATTTTATCTACTTACGTACATTGAATACTGCAATACGTGTTTTAATGCCCTGTCAGTTGAAATAAAAATACTAGATAGGAATAATTTTAAATTTAAGTAAAAAATTGGTTGATTGAAAACGTATTTTACAACCTAAATGAGTTTTTTTAAATTAACAGTTTGATAAGTAGAAGTTAGTCGGTAAAGTAAGCTAGTAGTTTTAAGATCGGGTCTCTAGTCTCCATAGTTTCCCATAAAGTTTTTAGTCATAATTTGTTTTTTTTTTCAGAAACTCGTAATTTTTCAGAATTGACATAAAACAAACCTAACCTAGCCTATCCTACCTATCTGTAGGGAATATAATATCTATGGAAATATCTGAAAAGTTAACTGTTTCAGAATTATAACTAATGATAATCTGTCTATCATTACATAATGACTTTCAATAATTCTGTAAAACAAAGGGATTCATTTAAGATCATATATATACCTTTATATTGTATGCTCGAAACGGGCGAATGGTTCGATACCTCCTGTATATGACATCTTATGTACACAATTAACAATAAATAAATACTTTACTTTATTATCTACTGGAGGATACCTAAAGTTATTACGATACTTATCTGTAGATAAAAAATAGTACATAGGCACGTATCTTATAAAATTGCATAGTAGCATCAAGAAATAAACTGTTTTTATCTCTGTCTTACCATCCAAAGTTCCAACATACGAAATCCTACTATCCTCCAAATTCATGAACATAAGAAAAAATGAAATGCTAGAGGAAAAGACCGACGTGATTGGTTTAGTTATACAATACCTGCATTATTCGGTACAAATAATAAGGAAAAGATCGCCTCGGTATATTTTTCGTCTTCCAACCTTGGATAGAAGAGAACCAAAATACTTATTATAAAAAATTACCTACTTACCAACATTGACTTACTCGCAAGTTCCAAAAAACCCCGAATGCTACAGCAGGCTTCCTAAATAAATTACGCGCATTTACTAGAAACCTACTGGAATGTGTGCTTCAGTCAAATAGAGGCAACTTTCGCAATGGCACTCGCATTGTTAAATCGTTCTCGATAGCGTCATCGGCAAATTGCCGAGGTCGGTAGGACCCAGGCTATTCCCAATAGGTACTAACTGAGCGCAATACTTGATCCCAACCAGTAAGGCTCCTCTTGGATCACGCATGTTAGCAACGAACCTCGAGATCATAATTAAAGTGGTCTGCGAGTGTTGAATACGTTTGGCGAGCGATGGAACGGACGGCCCAGGCTGCGTACGCGGCGGTATCTGGGCCAGCTATTTACAGCGAGCCCTCGCAAGGGACGCTGCGACTTTGACACGTATTCCTCCCAACAATATTGGCAAACACATCTAAGATTGAGACAGTTATTGTATGAATAGGTTTTTATTGTTGTTTTTGACAACCAAACTCAGTACCTACTTTTAATAGATATTATAGGCTTCATGTATAGGTACGTAGAATTTTGAAGATATTTAGGTGCTTTATACTTATAAATAATACCTACTGCTTTTTATGACAGAGTTTTTATTACTTCTGAATGTACGAATTATATTCCAATAAATACAAGATCTTTCTTCCAACCTTTTCAAAACTTCAATGTTAAGGAAATAAATGCTTAGGTAGCGAGTGTGTTACACGAAAACGATTTGAATAAGGGCTGCAGTCAATGCTCGTTGTGATTACCCACTTGTGGTTTTATTATGCTAAGGAAATAAAAGATAAAATACTTAATACTCGGAGCGGGAAACATTAAGACAATTTGCATTTTAAGGGCCGGTTCAATGCTGGCAGTTAGTCGTGGGCCAGCAGAAGGTCTCGGCCTCTTAGGCGAGGACCTTTGATTCGCTATTACCATACCACTTCATAGCAATCAACAATTAATGGAAACCAATACGCTTATTATTAAACAATTTTAACAACCTGTGTCGATACTATTTTTTTTATTTCCATAGTGCCTTTATGCATTTGAGTTAGTGATATATTAACCAAGATTAAAGTAATTTCAATAAATTAATGGGGCAAAAAATTAATTATTGGGTCCGTCATTATTATTACTCTTTATATACTTGAACCATAGCTTGTTTGGGCTGATAATGCTCAGCCGAATAAAATCCGGCTCGATAAGTCACTTAGGACCAAATTTTTTGGGCTATTGAAATAAACGTCCGCCTCTCTGGACCGCCTGATTAAATTATATATCTAGTAATCCGATCTCATAATACAGCCAGTATACCTAAAGAACAAGTATGCACGAAGCGGCTCCAAAATCCTATAAAAATAATGACAGATTCGAAGGAGGTTTGTGGAAGGTCTATCATTTGTTTTTTTTTTGTTGACGAATCAAAATCATTTTACTTACACCCAAAAACTACATCACGAACGTCTTGTAACTTGTAACAACCAGAAATTAAGTGGCAATATCCTAAACTTTCAAGTACAGAAGAAACATTTGTTTTCTGCGTGTATATGACCTGCATCCTTAGTTGCTATGATCATCCATGCCGCCCACAGCCCGTTAAACTGTATTAAAACGAAACTATTAGGGCGTAACACACCGTCCGAACGCGGTATATTCGCGCAAGGCTGCATTACGCAAGCGTTACACGTGTCGCGCTCAGCCTCGCCGCGACCTCTTCTAACACTTCCGATTCGCATGCACAACAAACAACTCGAAATATTTTGAAAGGCGAAGGTGACGTCCATACGGAAATAAACCTTTAATGGAACGGTTCACAGTCAAACAACGCAAGGACGACATAATTTGCTCTTAAGTCGATAGCTGAAATAATCCGATGCTTGTTGCTCTAGATTTGCTCTAGACACTTAACTATGGGCCCGATTCGAACTTATAAGATACGTTTAAGATTTCCTAAAGATACGATATGGATTGGATATGTCAGTGTCAAAAGTGACGTTTTTGTTAAAAGAAAAGTTTGTTTAAAAACTATTTAGACTAGACTCTCAACTCAACTATCTACCTTCTACTGCTTTTACCTACTAAACAGCCACCCCCGATGCCGAGTCAAAACTTTTTTATTCCTTGTACCCAGGAGTAGACCCAGGAGTCATTACAATATTATGTTTTTTTAATCGATTCCTAAGATTGTGGAGATTTTGGGTTTGGTTGGTGATGGTGGTGGAGACGTGTTGCCCTAAGCATTTACTGTAGGTTAATCCGAAACCAGGAGGCAGCGCGCAAGAACAAAATGTCCCTGTGACGTAGGTACCTATGTATAAACTTACGGTGAATGTTTAAAATAGGTATTCGGTGTTTTATTGTCCCTTTAATGTGCATTGCTTCAAATTAAAGCATATATGTTTAGACTATTTATTAGTATACTATTTTAAAGTTATTAATTTGAAATTGGTTAAATCTAAGTAGATTAGCATATAATGCATTAGGTCATAAATAGACAAGCTTCTAGGGTTTGAAATGAGTGTAATTGAATACCAAATTGACTTCTTGACTGCGCTACGTGATTGCGAAAATACAAGCTCCACTCCGCTCCGCCTGACCCATATTCATTGCCAGTAGCCGCAAATCCAAGTGTAAACAGATAATAATGAACACGTGCAATCAGCAGTCATAAGCTACGAAAGGTACAGTCCTGAGAGCCGTGCCACAGACCTCAAATGCCTGTAAGTAGTACCTGAACGTTGTACCAAACGGAGTCCATTCCATCTGACTCCTACTTTCCGAAATGTATCCCTTCCGATAACCGACCATCTTGAGCTTCTCGGAATCTCGCTGACTTCGAAACTCAACTTCGGCCCGCACATCGAGTCGAAAGCACAGTTAGCAGCAAAAAAGCTGGGCATCCTCAACAAGGTGAGGCAGTATTTTACACCTAGGCAACTGCTCGACCTTTACCTAGCACAAGTGCGATCGTGTGTGGAATACTGTTCGCATCTGTGGGATGGTTCAGCAAAATACCAGCTTGAGGCGCTCGAGTCAGTTGAGAGGAGAGCCAAGAGAATCATTAATGATGACGATCTGACGAATGCTCGACTCCAAAGTCTGGAGCATCGTCGCAAGGTTGCCAGCCTAACGATCTTTTACAGGATACATTTCGGAGAGTGTGCCGAGGAACTGCACAACCTTATTCCTCCGTCCCCATTTCACCATCGGACTACCAGACAATCGGCACTCTGGCACCGCTTCATGGTAGGTATTCCACAAATACGCACGAAGCGTTTTGCTTCAACATTTCTTATGCGAACTGCCAAGGAGTGGAATGCCCTGCCCGAGTCTGTGTTTCCGCATGAGTACAATCTGGGTCTCTTCAAGGCTAGGGTAAATAGGTATCTCATAGGTAAGCGTGCTAGACCGCATCATCACTTACCATCAGGTGAGATCGTGGTCAAACGCTTGCCTATCGTTATAAAAAAAAAAAAAAAAAACATGGACAATAACATGAATTTCGTTCCTTATGTCGTAGAATCCGTGTAAGCGAACTCATTATTTTTACAGCTACGTTTGGATAATCCTGTCCAACTACATACAATTTCTTTTTCATGATGATCAAACAGAATTACTTGTCAAGTGATTTATTTGATGCCTTTATGTAAACTGTATACATCTACATTATACACGCAAGCTAAGTTTTAAATAGGTAGGTACCTAGTGAGATCAATGTAAGCCCCGATACCTTAAGCATACTAAAAACGTTCAACGGTAAAATGTCACAACTTTTAAGTACGTTTACCCGATGTTTCATTTGCCAAAATTTAAAATTTATAACCATAACATTTTCCAAAGTTTTGATAAAGGTATCTTGTAGAATTAATTCGTGTATTAATTATTGAAGGCACAAGCAAAAAACTGAAAAAAGAGCAAAAATTTATGCACATCTCCTGGGATTGCGAAAACTCGTATTACACGCATTTAGGGCCAAATGAAGGTATTAAAACAATCACTAGCTTGCTGGAAATTAATTCCTCGAAAATATCTAATTTGATTGGCCTAAAACCTGACGTCTTAAATTGTACCTAATTGAAATCTCCAGAGATCGTTACAAAACTAAGCGGACTAGGCAACAACTTAACCCACTAGCACAAAATATATGGATTACTTGGCCGCCAAACCAACAGCTGTTTAGATATGATACCGAGCGACAAGGCCCTGAAATGTGTTTTCTAGAAGATACTACAGTTACAAACTATTGTATTGGTAAATGATTTAAAGAAGTGTGTACTTCTGAGTCTATTTTACCTATAGGTAAACTAGGAACTGTTTGATACTTTAATTTAAATAGGTCATTCGGTAATGTACCCAGAGCTAACAACTTTTCGTCCTGGATTAGTGGTGTGAAAAAGTTCACCTAATATTTACAGAAGCTTAATCATAAATTTTTTCAGTACATAGTAGTGTGAAGTGACATTCGAAAGTTTATTCAATTATTTACCGTATTAAAACTGAAATTCAAATGTCGCTTAGGTTATTATATAGTGTTTTGGGGCAGAACTCTAGTCATGGTTCAACTTCTAAATTTGTTTATTATATACTGAAATGCGGCACGCCATTTTTGCCGCAATTGTCAAAAATCGACGTTGCTGCCCGGATTTGCGGCAGCAATGCTAGTGTAGTCTGATTCCGAACGTTAGATGCCTTTAATGTTTTAGCCACTTCTTGCAAAGCGAAGGACAGCCCTCACGTTACACGTTCTCGTGGACCTTAAGAATGGGCGTTTCCTTAAAAGGTCAAAAAACTTACGATACTTAATTATGATGTGCCCTTGTGCGATGTACCTACTTGTGTAAATGTTCAAATAGAATTCGTGTGATGTTGTGATATGACATAAGTAACATTAACTTCTCAATCATCGTAACAAAATGTTTTGCTCGCTCCTGATTTCCAATTTACCAACATTATCTACGAGGTAAGTAGGTACCTAATTAATATTCTCATAAAGAAATTTAGAAAATACAGTACCTACATACAATACAATAACGTTTAATACGATTACCCGCGTATTATGTCATGTTAAAAACTAGTCCTGCAACTTGTTTGCAAATATTTTTTCACTGTTAGGTAGGTACGCTTTCTCGCTTAGAATTCAGACCTGATTTATGTGTGGTCCTCTCAGAATCTTCAGAAGCAAGTTTTATTAATGGAGTATTAATTTTGGGAGTAACAAGTGTCAGGTTCAACATTATTTTTAAGCGCATTAGTATACCTACTGCCGGTCCTGCATCAAATGGTTTCCTTCAATCCTCGACTGAATCATCGGTCAACCTTATCGGAAAGCTTTCTTTGGCTGCGTTTTCAGATGCTCACGGGATCGCGAATAAGAAAACTTAACCTGTAACTTATCCTATTTATTTTAAACGAATGTAATACCTACCTTACTTTTAAAAATTAATTTAGTATTTTTAAATAGGGTCAAATATAATTGAAAGTTGCATAAACATTTAAGACATCATTGAATTAAATGAGTCAATTTCCTTTAAGCATCGCCCAACGCGTTTATTTTCGTAACTAATCGGTGCGCACAAGAAAACCTTCACAAAACTAATTGAGGAAAATTCATAACAGCTATTTAGCATTCAATTAATTGCAGGTCGACCGCTACGAGCCCTTCACTTAGATAAACCAGATGGTATTACTATTACTACTCAATCGCAGATGAGTCGGCCGCTCAGACGATTCAGTGTTGCTGTGACCTGGAGATTTGTAACGGCTATGCGTTATCAAATAATGCACTTCTGATGGTTCGACAGCGTTAGACTCGCCTGCACTCTGTAGGTAAGCAACAGGAATGCCCAGCCGGCGCAGAAATGGAATAAACAAGTCCAATGTGTTGGTGTGCCCATAGGTATGCAACGCACACAGTCACGCAGGTTTGTTTTGCTGTTGAGATTCGCGCGTGGTCTTGCGCAAGAGCGAGGCCGTTGACTCGCGTGGCCGCCATAGCGAGTCGACGCGCGCGAATCCACCGGCTCCCGATGTGGCGCAACCGTGTGTCGCCGTTACCAGTGACCACCCGTGCCGTCCTAAACCAAAAAGCCGTATATCGTTAATAAAACTCGTACGCCGATACGACTTTTTGGCTTAGCACCGGAGCGTGGCCTTAGCGCGGAATGCGACCGCGATGAGGGATCCTCTAGGCCCTGTGAATAAACAACACAACATTTATCAAATCGCTGTAAAAACTTGATCCCCCATAATCTGTAGTTTCTCGTAGTTAGGTAGGCTACGCGCAGGGCTACTAAAACTTGGCTAAATATGGTAGGAAGGTAGGAACGTTAAAGTTAAAAATACTTTTAATTTTAAGCACGCTTTAGTTTATAAAGACATCAGTTATGACGACATCCAGTAGGTACCTAAGTGTAAGGTAGGTATCCCTATAATATATTTTTTTGTCTCTCGCGCTTATTCCTTCGTCCGATCGACTATCTGGTTCTGGGGTTTTCAGAGGCATACTTTAATCTTTACATGCATGACACACTATCAATCAACAAACCGCAGATTTACAACAATAATACCCACATAATATTTATAGATTTTGTCGTCACTAAGATAATTAGAGCCTAGGAAATAGGTATGTAGATACCCAGGTACCAATCTTCTGATACTTAATATCGCCATCAGATAATCTTCAATTGAGATTGCAAAAGAGTAGGTATTTCAGAAATGGACATAAGTTTGTAAAATTACATCAGCAACATCATGTACCTATACATGTCTTGTCATATTTAGAAAAGATTCCGTTCATAACAACCGACACTATTCCTTAAAAAACTTCATTAGTGCTAAATTTCTCCCGCCGGTTACAGTCGACCCAATTCGCAATTTAATAATTAATGTCGCATCCATTAAGGGCATTTTAGAAGCAATTTACTGAACAGTCCGAATAATTAATGGAAATTGCTTCATTAATAGATCATTTCAGTGCATAATACTTCAAGGTTTTATAGAAATTGTTGAAATTAATTCGACGTTTAGTAGGGACGGGTCGAAACTTATTTTGCTCATGGTACGTTGCGTAACAATTCGCAAACAGATAACGGAGTATAAAGCGCTCCCCTCCGTCCTCTCGCAGAATCCGGTCGGGCTTTCCTCTCGCTCTCGCACATCTGCTATATTTCGCCCGTCCTGCTCCCACGCAATGACATAGATACCTACCAGTTGAGTTGCGAAACAGCGCGGATTATATTAAGGTATGGCAGGTGGATTGTGGCAAACAAGTTTAAATAACTGCTTTCACATGCCTGCGGATATTTAGCCATGTAGATTACTTGTAGCCAATTATGGCCATTTTTAATGGACTGGAGGCGAAACTTTTCTTGACGTTATAACAAATCTGTGCAAAGTACCCATTTCAGCCGGCAGCATTACATTCAAAAATGTATGCAGGATAGTTAGCCACTCTTCCATATTTTAAGCTGAAAGAATTCCGTCCATACAAAGTAGAAACGGACAGCATTTTTATTCCACGACGTTGGCCAGTCCTCATTGTTATCTACATACCTTCTTCTTCTTCTTTTAAAATATGGCTTCCATCAAATCTATGATGATTTTGCCAATGTAAAATTACGTTGTAAGTTTTAAGTGTGCTCGTAGAGCACGTTGTTCGGTAGTTGCTTTTTGTAAAGAGATAGCTGGACTTTACTAAAAGCCACGACGGATTGCCGGGTGTTAATTAAAACATGGTTAAACGCGTTTCAAGATTAGTTTTTCATTAGCTGCACACTTCCACGATAGTTCATTGCATAATAAGCTATCGATATTACACTTTAAACTACATGAATGAGCAAAACACAAAAAAATATTCTCGAGACGTCTTCGCCATCTTGAATCTCAACAACAACCCCCCATCACGTAGTGATTATATGCTCTTTGCCCCCCATCTACATACCTAGGTATATAAACGTTTGCAAGTCCAGAAGTGTCACGAGTGCGTTGCCGTCATTTTACAGATGGTTATAGAACATTCACTGTGTTGACAGGGACGAATAAAAGCTTGCACAGCGCATCTTCGGGACGTCATGATAGTGCCAACGTGAGACCCATTCGTCTCGTGAAAGTAACCTTAACCTGCCGCATTATCACCTTGATGAGTAATTATGTAAATATGATTGCAAATATTAAGAAGTGAAATATCAAATAGCATTCGCCCATGTTAGTGGGTATATGACAAATTTCAATGACCGTAAAACAGGGATCTATTAATAATACGTACAAGTCTGCTTATCAAGAAATATGTAGCGTATGAGCATATCCAATAAACAACAATTGTTTTTATAGGAATCCCATAAATATAGGAAAACAAGGACTTACCGTTTCGAGACTAACAGGCGACCGCTGTACTACTAGGTTAAGTATAGGTTATGCGAATAATTTCACGAATTTATTAATTAAAAAGCGGCCAAGTGCGAGTCGGACTCGCGCATGAAGGGTTCCGTACCATTTATGACGTATTAAAAAAATCTACTTACTAGATCTCTTTCAACATTTTACCACTTTGGACACACATTTTACCACTTTGGAAGTGTCTCTCGCGCAAACTATTCAGTTTAGAAAAAAATGATATTAGAAACCTCAATATCATTTTTGAAGACCTATCCGTAGATACCCCACACGTATGGGTTTGATGAAAAAAAAATGTATATTTATTTTATGACTTATTAAAATAACTACTTACCAGATCTCCTTCAAACCAATTTTCGGTGGAAGTTTGCATGGTAATGTATATCATATATTTTATTTAGATTTTTCATTCTGTTATTTTAGAAGTTACAGGGGGGGAGGACACATTTTTTCACTTTGGAAGTGTCTCTCGCGCAAATTATTCAGTTTAGAAAAAAAAGATATTAGAAACCTAAATATTATTTTTGAAGATCTATCCATAGATACCCCACACGTATGGGTTTGATGAAAAAATATTTTTTGAGTTTCAGTTCTAAGTATGGGGAACCCCCAAAATTTATTGTTTTTTTTCTATTTTTGTGTAAAAATCCTAATGCGGTTCATAGAATACATCTACTTACCAAGTTTGAACAGTATAGCCCTTATAGTTTCGGAAAAAAGTGGCGGTGACATAATCGGACAGACAGACGGACATGACGAATCTATAAGGGTTCCGTTTTTTGCCATTTGGCTACGGAACCCTAAAAATGCGTGGCTATGATACCCACTGTAGGAACGTTGAGGTTTTTCCGGTATGGCGTATCACCAAATAAGGTCAATAGTTTCATTTAGAATAAGTGAAACATACATACGCTACGGAGACTGCTTACCATCAGGCAGGCCGTATGCTTGTTTGCCACCGACGTAGTATAAAAAAAAAAGTGAATAACGAAATAGGGTCGTGAATGACAATTTATTTAACCATCTGTTACTTAGTCGACGACACAATGGTCTAGTCGTCATCGTGGGTATGGAAAGTAGAGGTAAGGAATGCAATCTCCATAGACAGAACTGATGCAAAAGTGTCCAGTTGTCAGCTATAAATAACAGTTCCAAATCTCTCCAGAGTAACGCTAGAGTAGCTAAGAACTTAGGCGTTATTGACGGAGTGAAGTGCGCTGTCTATGATTTGTTTTTTTTTTCAAGTATTCTAGGTATTGTAGCACCACCTATTTAAGGTTTTTTGATGACACTTTTTGGTATATGGAGATTCCATTTCTTACCTCCACTAAGGTTGATTGCAAGTTTAATCAAAATTATTGTGGAGGTTATATTCAAAGTAATGTTTTACGTATAGGCACAGAATAAACCTAATAGTACTACCGTATAGAAAAGAAAACTCCTACAAAACCGAAGTTTGACAGCGAAGTCCCTTTCTAATGTATGGAATTGTCCCTTTTGGCTATTTAGGATTGTCAAAATTCAAGTCATTATCTTATCTGTGGTTTTGCACGCAAAGGGACGTCAAGTTGTGGCAACCCTAATAATAATGCTGAGCCGAACGGGACCGAGACTGCCCGAAAGGATCAGTTTCACCACCGTGGTACGAGCTGCTGCACCACAATACTGCAGCAGTAAAGCTAGTGAAGTCTGAATGTTACCTTTAGCAGCTTTATACGTGGTAACCATGGGGGTGGTGGGAGCGCTGGTGGCCTAGCGGTAAGAGCGTGCGACTTGCAATCCGGAGGTCGCGGGTTAAAACCCCGGCTCGTACCAATGAGTTTTTCGGAACTTATGTACGAAATATTTGATATTTACCAGTGGCTTTTCGGTGAAGGAAAACATCGTGAGGAAACCGGACTAATCCCAATAAGGCCTAGTTAACCCTCTGGGTTGGAAAGTCAGGTGGCAGTCGCTTTCATAAAAACTAGTGCTTACGCCGCACCCGCGTGACGGATATATGTAGTATGCCAAAAATCACAAATAAATCGTAGTATAACCACCTGCAAGGATATTATGGTTTGTTTAGCGGTTCTTGAGTAATAATGATTTCTTGTTCAATTTTTTTGAAAAAAAGAAAATCGTATCTCGACATATTTCATTTCAATTAATCGTCTAAAACTCATAGGTTACCATAACAATGCTGGGCATAACCTATTTCAATCAAAAAATATAAAAATAACATCTTCGGTTTCTATGTCAATGAGAGCCGAATTTGAGCCCACAGTGCCCCGTCTCGAGCATCTAAAACAAAACGCAGTGAGCAACGATGCAAGTTGCGAATAATTGTGAAGAGGCGGAGTCCGCAACATCCAATACGACGGCTTAATGTGCGCATGCGTGCCACGTTGCTGCCCGCTTCACTTGATGTTGTCGCTGAAATTAGACATTAAACCTATTTGCAATAGGACTACCTGCTTACAACGGAAGCGTTAGGTAAGAAGTTAATCTGGTTATATAAAGAACAGAAGAATGAGATACGATAACTATAAGTTTTGGTTTAGATAAGTTCTCATTTAGATATCGTTTTTATGTCGTATAATTGACAGAAGCAGCTCGATTCAGCAACCAATGACACTTTGACGTTAGAAATATCGTAGATAGATCTTATTGGGACCACAGCGGAATAGAAATAAACGTAAATTTTGACATGCCGTTTAGTTATCGATCTTTTCAAGATCTTAGACCTGTCTTAATCATTCTTCGAATCGGGCCGGAAGTCATGGGCTCCATGCATTAGACACAAAACTACGTTATTTCTTCCCGAGCTCGTAGAAACTAAGCATATAATTAATAAATTTAAACTATAGCCTGCTCGTCTTAGCCAATAATCTAAAACAAATATAGATTTAGCTAAGTATCGGAACATGTACTGATGTAAAACTTAAAAAAACCTATATAACGCTGGTCAACAGTGGTTTTGTTGCCTCTGGTATAAGATTGATTTCCGATGTATTTATGCTCACAATTTATGAAACTATCAATGATTTTGGAAGATTTGCTCTACTTTTTTAACTCCATATTTTCATTTTATATTTAAAAAATTGAAATATATGATACGAAATATGCTGAAATCATAAAAACTAGAGCACATTAATAACTTTTGTAAACTGTGCACTTGAAATCATATAAATTCGCACAGATATCTAGGGCAACAAAGAAATAATGTTTTTTTGTAGAGCTGTGTAATTATTGAAAATTGTTAAGTTTTCAGAAGACAAAATTTAGTACAAAAGACATAAACGCGCGTTGAATATGCTCATGAAATAGTTGCCCGTTTATGTCTTTTCTATGGAAGCGAAGAGGCACGTGATTGGTCAAATTATTTATAGTTAGTTAACTACAGCACAGCGTATCGAAATTAATATTATAGTTGAGTTGAGAGCCCATACATGAATAGTACGCAAACGTAACGCGTACCCGTACGCGCAAGTACGCGTGCGGCCGTGCGGTATACGAAATTTATGGTCGACGAGTATAAAAACTAATTTAAGTATTTACATTTTTGGGTAAATAAAATAATGTTTACATTCAGATGGTAACTTCAAATGTAAATGTAAAACTCCAAAGTAAAAATAAATAACATAATGGTTACATTCAGGTGGTAACTCCAGCAGTATTACTGTTGCAACATTACTGCTGCCGGGTGGACGCAGTTGATGTCACTGTCAATTTCCCACAATCATTGTCACTGTCACTATTAAAACGTTCCCCTGCAGCTAAGGTAGCTAAGGTAACTAATGGTGACGTTCGAATAGGTACTGCAGCTGCGATATTATTTGCTGTTCTGACATTACTGCTGTGGCTTTGACATTTATACATATATTTTATTGATTTGTTAAAAAAATTGATAAAATGACTGACGTTCCCAGCCACATTACCTTCTCCTTCTTTTAAAATATGGCCTCCATCAAATCTATCATGATTTTGCCAATGTCGAGTGTCGTCGTAGTTCAGTTTTTTGAGTGTTCTCGTAGAGCTTGCCGTTATTCGGTAGTTACTTTTAGTAAAAAGATAGCTGGATTTTACTAAAAGCCACAATGGATTGATTGCCGAGGGTTGATGAAAACATGGTTAAACGCGTTACAAGATTAGTTTTTCATTAGCTGTACATTTCGACGATAATTCACTGCCCAATAAGCTATCAATATTACACTTCATACAGCATTGATGAGCAAAACACAAAAAAATATTCTCGAGTCGTCCACACGACAACCCAGCCACATGACCTACTACCGCCATTAGTAGGTAGCAGTAATGCAGCTGCAGTGGCCATCCGAACGTCACTTTTAAAAGTTACATTCAAATGTCGACACCAACAAAAATGTTACTAACAGCGAACAATTTTAAAGAAATGAGATTAAAAACTCTGATTACTGAATTTGGCATAGCTATCTAATAACTATTATTTTTCCACGATTGTAGCGTCATCTGCGTTAAGCTTTGCGAGTTTACCTTCATTGGCATGGCCGCAGATGCACGGAATTTTCAATCGGTTTCATTCATGTCATTCCGTACGGATAATTCCGTGCGCGTGCGGCCAAGCTGCAGCAGCAACGTTAATTTGGCAATCACTTATCTAATTCTCGTCATTTCAAATACTTTTTGAAGTACAGTCATGGTTAAAATCATGTTAAAATGCCCCAAACCATTGTAATGTTAGGATTTCTTTTTAGGGTTCCGTAGCCAAATGGCAAAAAACGGAACCCTTATGGATTCGTCATGTCTGTCCGTTTATGTCACAGCCACTTTTTTCCGAAACTATAAGAACTATACTGTTCAAACTTGGTAAATAGATGTATTTTATGAACCGCATTAAGATTTTCACACAATAAAAGAAAAAAAAAATTTGGGGGCTCCCCATACTGAAACTCGTGTGGGGTATATATGGATAGGTCTTCAAAAATGATATTGAGGTTTCGAATATCATTTTTTTTCTAAACTGAATAGTTTGCGCGAGAGACACTTCCAAAGTGGTAAAATGTATGCCCCCCCCCCCCCTGTAACTTCTAAAATAAGAGAATGATAAAACTAAAAAAAATATATGATGTACATTACCATGCAAACTTCCACCGGAAATTGGAAAAAAACGAGATCTAGTAAGTAGTTTTTAGGGTTCCGTAGCCAAATGGCAAAAAACGGAACCCTTATAGATTCGTCATGTCCGTCTGTCTGTCCGATTATGTCACAGCAACTTTTTTCCGAAACTATAAGAGCTATACTGTTCAAACTTGGTAAGTAGATGTATTCTATGAACCGCATTAAGATTTTTACACAAAAATAGAAAACAAAAGATAAATTTTGGGGGTTTCCCATACTTAGCACTGAAACTCAAAAAATCTTTTTTCATCAAACCCATATTTGTGGGGTATCTATGGATAGGTCTTTAAAAATAATATTGAGGTTTCTAATATCATTTTTTTCTAAACTGAATAGTTTGCGCGAGAGACACTTCCAAAGTGGTAAAATGTGTCCCCCCCCCCCCCCCCATAACTTCTAAAATAACAGAATGAAAAATCTAAAAAAAATATATGATATACATTGCTACGCAAACTTCCACCGAAAATTGGTTTGATTGAGATCTTGTAAGTAGTTTTTTTTAATACGTGATAAAATTAAAAAAAATATATATTTCATCAAACCCATACGTGTGGGGTATCTATGGATAGGTCTTCAAAAATGATATTTAGGTTCCTAATATCATTTTTTTTTTTTAACTGAATAGTTTGCGCGAGAGACACTTCCAAAGTGAAAAAATGTGTGTCCCCCTCCCCCCTGTAACTTCTAAAATAACTGAATGATTAGATTAGATTAGATTTTTATCTAAAAAAATATATGATATACATTACCATGCAAACTTCCACCGAAAATTGGTTTGAACGAGATCTACATAGTAAGTAGTTTTTTTAATACGTCATAAATGGTACGGAACCCGAGTCCGACTCGCACTTGGCCGCTTTTTTAATACGTCATAAATGAGTTATTGGAACGAAAATCGTTTTTATTCATATAATTTTCTTTCCTAATTGATTTTGTGTTATAACATTAGTAATAAATTAGTAACTTTATTAAAACAATTTTTTTATTAAAATAGTAATACCTAACTAGTATTGCCGATTTCGTTGAAAACTTTGTCAAAAATGTGACATCACCAAGAGTGTCACACCCTCCCAGGGTTTGCAAAATCTGACCAAGTGTGACAAGGTGGGAGAGGGGTCAAAAAACGTAGAAATTCGTGTGACGTAATTAATAGATGACCCTTTATGCCGCAAAAAGTTTTAAGGGTCCCCAGCAAGATCCTTTCTCCATACAAATATAACGTTACGCTCTCATTTTAAAACTACTTGCTAGATTGCTCTTAAACTTTATACTTACAATAGAATAAGGTATATCTAGTCCTGTAGTTAGTTTATGTAGCTTCAAATACCATAGGTAAAAAATCAGCGTATTTAAGTTTTTCGTACAAAACTTGTTTTTGCTCTATTTCGTTAGTTTTATAAATTGGAATTATATAAACTAATTACAGGACTAGATATACCTCATGTCATTCTATGTGTAATACGTTATATTCATTCTATATGCATTACAATCCAATACGTTGTTTTAAAATGAGAACGAAACTCCGTTTGTATGGGAAGGTGAAATTCGTGCTTGCCGGGGACTCTAAAGTGTAAAAAATCCAAAGTCCTCCGAAGCGCCCGACTTATTCCACTTACGTCAGATACCACTTAGGTCAGATTTTATTTTTTCATATAACAAAATTTGAGAAATTCCGTATAGGTCAGAAAATCAAAACTGCTGATGTAAGTGGAATGTTTTAATCCCAATTTCGTCAGGTCCAGTTAGGACAGAAGTTTTTTATTCCAGTTCCATGTGATTACAGCTAGATCTGATCACATTTGCGTATCCCCCAATTAGCAAGTCAGCCATGAAAGTGGTCTACCACTTTCGGGTGACTATTACTTGATAATCTTGACATATAGTCTTAAGTAGTCGACCACATTTTGTGGCTGACTGTACATAAAGTCGTCAGTTTATAGGTAAAATTTATTATTTATTATTTGCTGCCTTGCAGTGATACCTAATGATAAGGCAGGCCACATACATTATACACGTATTCCACTGCGAAATTTGGTAATATATAGAAGGTCATTGGAATCCAATTAGGTCAGAGATGACCTAAATGGAACAAAAAATTTTCTGTCCTAAGTGGAAGCTGACGTAAGTGGAATAAGTCAAGCGTCACATGCTGGTACAGCTGTACAATTTAGGTGTTAATTTTGTTATTCGTAGTTATTTACGCCGACGTTCGTATTAAAATAAGTAAGGCAAGATTGGCAGTGTTGCCAGCGATGCGTGTTTCTGATTCCCATTTTGTGCGAGTGCGACACGGCAGCGCAGCGATAGCGATTAGATAAGAACAATCGATATTTTCGCGCGATTCGTCCGCTCGCCGCACGAAAGGTCGCGTTGCGAAATAGCCCTATAGTTTTAATATAGTTTCAGGGTTTAAAAACATAATAGCAATTGGTATAATACCAATCTTAGTACACCCCTCTCGCACCAATTCAGAATTTCGGCCTGTGAGCAGTTTACGCCGAAATTTGCATGAAATTGGTATCATATATTTTCAATCGTACGCCTCTCTGACTCCTATCTTATCTGGATCGCTTTATAATGTATGACCTACTTTCCTAGAAGTTAGACCAAGATAACTCTGCAGCGATTTTGATAGCAGACTGTGCAAGTGTTATTTAAACGTCATCATTCCATAGAAGTTAGACGGTTAAAATAACACTTGCACAATATGTGTTATCAAAATTTCAAAATTGCTGCAGAGGTATCTTGGTTTAACTTTACTAATCCAAGGGAAGAAGTGTTTTTTTTTTCAAATTTGTTACGCAATGCTTGTCAAGGAAAATATATCAAAAAATGACTATGGTAAACTGTGTTAGTTTTTAATGTCTGGTAAACATTAACAATATCCCCTAATAAAATGTATTTACGCGTATTTTTAACACTTTGGTATGTAGGTAATAATTTATTTTTCAGCTGATGACGAAAATTTTTTATTGTGATAGCTGAGGAGTGGGACTTTAAAACCGAAGGCCATATTGGTAAGGTGTCTTGATATTCACGTTTGCTAAATCATGAACATCAGGCATGTGGCGTGCATTTGCACATCGCATGCACACGATTAGCCAGAGCCGCATTCGCGCGGTTACTTGTAATTGTAACATATGAAATGTATCAAACGGCATGTAACAGTCAGATGCAGAGAGAGAAATTAAGCAAGTAATATCGTCTTACACTACAAGAAAAAAATCTGAAAACTATAGATTTATAAAAAAAATAGTATATTATTGCAGAGGCCGGGAAAGGGCAATTCGTGGATGAGTCTCGATTTTGTCGGACGAAAAAGAAGACGAATCCACGAATTGCTGTTCCTGCCGAGGAATATATAGTGCTTTTCTCCAAACATGCGAGGAAATCAGGTAAAATAATCATAATTTAAACATCAACCAGCACTCAAATCGAACCTTCACATCAAAAACGTCAAAAACAATTTCCCTCTTTAATTATTTTTAAAAAGTTAAAGGCACAACTATTCTGCCATTCACTACCATTCAATATTCGCTCATTCAATATAATTGTGCAATATAAGCTGTATTTGCAAGCATGAGATCCTTAAAAAAAATATAAATGTTATATAGACTTTGATTTTATTAAGCAATATTCGCACGATCTTACACGACTCGACTCTATCCTATAGCTTGAAATGACGCTGACTGGGTCGTGTAGATGCAGCCTGCGGCTGTATTAATTGACTGTTTGCGTTTGTCTTAGTGGATACATGTTTTTAAAAAGTAAAAAACAATACAGTAATAACTTTCCCGTCCGCCAAAACACGACAATAATGGTTTGATTTTTTTTAATTTGAGTTTAACCATAACGAAAAACTTCCCGCACTATTTTTGCTACAATAAGGTGAACATTTCCGAACATATTGGAGAAAAATAAGTTAAATTTGTGCGGAACCCTCAGTGGGCGTGTCCGACTCTCACTTAATGTCCGGGTTTTTTAAGTACAACAATACATAGTACAACTGACATTGTAGGTTGAGGATTTTTAATATTATATATTATTTCCACTCAGAATCACGAGCCGTTTCGATCCTAAGACGAGAAAAAAGTGTTCCCAAATTTCATACATTTTTTTGTATAAAAGATTGGGGACAGTTATTTCTCTCGTTAAGGATGAAAAGAGCTCGTCATTTTGAGTTGTTGTGTTGTTGTTTACAAACTATAAATAGCACTGCCCATTTTACCTATCATTGTCATTTACGTCTTGTAGAAATCGCCGTGTACGTCAGTCAATCAGTGATTTCTACCGACTTGTTGAGTAAAAAAAAAGTATATATAGTAAGTTGGTAAGTATTAAACTATTAATCTAAGTAAGTATTAACGGGAAGGTATTAACTTTTGTTTAGACTTCCTTTTTTCATAAACTTTAGGTCTTTTCGAGCGGTTTTTTCCCAACAGAAAATACGACTCTGTGCTAAGTAAATTGTAACTAGTATGGCTGATGATTGCAGTCCGGCGCGGCGGCGCCTGACTGGTGACAAATGTCGCCCGTTTTCAACTCGCTTCAAAAAAGGATGTCCCCAAATCAATCATTTTGCCGTACGCCTAATGATGGACTTGTAAAAGTTTTGTTGGCATCTCCCTTGCATTTCATGTAGTTCATTTACATCCTTGCTATTAACAACATAGAAGCAATAAAAGTATAAGTGGGTTTTTGTTTTAATTTTGTGTCTAGGAAAGTATGTAAGTTTAAAAAAAGTATTATTAATACATATTATTCCTATTAATAACAACGACAATATGGGTTTTATCTATAATGAAAAAAAAAAATCGACGGAATAATACCAAGTACTAGGTAAGCATAATGTCTAAATATATCAACATATTAGCGGTTATGTACTTAACCGTGAAACATCAATGTGCAAAGTCCCTGGTGCAATTAGAATTACCGATTACTACCGAGGATAACTTCATCCTGTAAGGTTAGTCTGTGATTAATGACTATCCTCACTTAAGCGATATTTGCGAGGTTTTTTGAGTCTCTAACGAAACCGAGTGATTTATGAACTTCGAACCATTAAGAAGCTTGTCACGGCTTGTTGCCAAAGTGTTGATAGAAATGCGCTTGCTACGACCACATATGTGCTCCATCCAAGTTAGGTATATTTGGTTTATGCATCTTATTAAAATTAAAAAAATATTCTAGCAGTATATGTACTATATGCATGTACCTATATTATATAAAGTACTTGTTACTACATTTCTGTATACCTACATTGTGTTTTTTGTATTAAAAGCGCGATAAAATATTGATCTAAGTGTATACTTTTTAAATAAAAAATACTTTGTTACCATCCGTGTAATGAGAACATTCGTCAAACTCAATAAACAGTTAATTCTAAATATTGTAATGAAACAGACATACGAGACGCATATCTGTATACTTACTTGAAGCAGAGGGTCATCAAACTTAAGAACCCGGACCTACCCGAAAGCAAAACCGATAACGGCTGCACCATACTTGTTACTACTTCAGAGTAACAAACACTCCTTTCAGAAATAGAATGCATCAACCGCGCATCAAGGTGTAAAAACATCGTAAAGTTAAATTAATGCCGAATATTTATTCTAATCTCGATATTAAGAAAAGGTTCATTTTCAGCCACGTGGTATCGATAAAATTTCTAATAACATATAACGACAGTGCAGGGCTTAAAATATTTTTTACAGGTAGCGTAGTGGTACAGGTAGTGTAATGAAAGTAGGTACTTAATGAACGGATAAGCAACTACCCCAATTTATTTGTTTCTAGGGGTTATTCATCTTTTCATGCCACTAACACCCTTTTATTCGAATTTAAGGGAATCATTTCATAGTCATTGCTTATAATAGTGAATAAAATGCATTCCAATATTGATAATATTTCATTACAATTCTTTTGCCCTTGGCTAATTTTCGTCATAAACTAAACGATCTCAAGTTTTATAAGACACACAATTTATCCGATATGCGTAAGATAAATCCCTCTTCTCTGATATGCTTGCTTTTTTCGACGTTTTTTCAGCGTCTGCAAGCAGGTTGGTTGATATGATATAACAACACAGAGCCGAACTCTGGGATCAAACGTTACGTCACTAATTTAGTTCAGTTAACTAAACTTTATTAGCACGAATGATCCTGATAAGTAAATGAATTTTAATGTTTCAGCACAGATGTACCAATAAGTAGTAGGTGTTAGTGTCATTCAAATTAAAATCTTCGATCTTTACCCTGATCTCCATGCAGCGTGCGTTTATGACTATTGTGTACCAACACAAATGTGCGTTTTCTTTCACATTTCCAGCAAAGTGTAAGCTCAACTTAAGTTATTCTTTTGTCGCTAGCATTAATTAAGCGTATTATAATTCGGCTCGATCACGAATCCGCCCCGCGGTTCTGTTGAGTTATTTAATAGTGTTTTTTGTGCGCGAGTTGCCCGCCACCCTCGGCTTCGCGCAAAAAACCCTCACAAATACAGAATGTTGGTGAGGAGCGAGGTGTACGGGGTACGGGGGAGGGCGATCGCTATCACACGCACCTCCAGCACGCACCACTATCCTTCGGCTGCCCACTTAATTGTTACGCGACGCGAACTCTAATAACGAATTGACCCTTTACTTAAGTAGGTACTCACATGAGATAGTACCTACTTAAGTTGCATGTAAAACGCGTTTAAAGATTTATCCGATCCATATAGACATAGACATAGAATTTTTTTATTTAACACCACATTGAAAAATGTTTACAGGCAATGCTGCAAACATTACAAGCCTTAAAATGAAACTTAATCATACCTCATACCTTTACCTTACCAAATACATACCTTTAGCAAATGTTTGACGTATTTTTTAAGATATGGATCTTTAGTTCGAATCGGACCGAATGTTGAATTTTTCAAACATTCCTGTACTGTACTTACTCATATACAGTAGTTTGTAGCAATGTACCCGCAGAAAAAAACATTTTTTTTACGACCAGAGCATAAATATGACTTACCTATATCGGAATAAATTAAAATATAAGAGAGAGAGCATGAGACGACAGGTGGGCAGTAACCTGTTATCATGGTAGATGTCAGCAAAAACTCTCACTAACCCTTTGATCCTTTTGAGGAAGATCCGCTCTTACAAGTACGTACCTACCTTTTATTTTGTGCTTGCATTCTCTAGCAGGTATTGGATGTCCTTGTATCTTTCATTTTTAGGGTTCCGTAGCCAAATGGCAAAAAACGGAACCCTTATAGATTCGTCATGTCCGTCTGTCTGTCCGATTCTGTCACAGCCACTTTTTTCCGAAACTATAAGAGCTGTACTGTTCAAACTTAGTAAGTGGATGTATTCTATGAACCGCATTAAGATTTTCACACAAAAATAGAAAAAAAACAGTAAATTTTGGGGGTTCCCCATACTTAGAACTGAAACTCAAAAAATCTTTTTTCATAAAACCCATACGTGTGGGGTATCTATGGATAGGTCTTCAAAAATGATATTGAGGTTTCTAATATCATTTTTTTTCTAAAATGAATAGTTTGCGCGAGAGACACTTCCAAAGTGGTAAAATGTGTGTCCCCCCCCCCCCCCGTAACTTCTAAAATAATAGAATGAAAAATCTAAAAAAAATATATGATATACATTGCTATGTAAACTTCCACCGAAAATTGGTTTGAACGAGATCTAGTAAGTAGTTTTTTTTTAATACGTCATGAAATTAAAAAAAAAAATTTTTTTTCATCATACCCATACGTGTGGGGTATCTATGGATAGGTCTTCAAAAATTATATTAAGGTTTCTAATATCATTTTTTTCTAAACTGAATAGTTTGCGCGAGAGAACCTTCCAAAGTGAAAAAAAGTGTGTCCCCCCCCCCCTGTAACTTCTAAAATAACAGAATGAAAAATCTAAAAAAAATATATGATATACGTTACCATGCAAACTTCCACCGAAAATTGGTTTGAACGAGATCTAGTGAGTAGTTTTTTTTTAATACGTCATAAAATTTAAAAAAAAAATTTTCATCAAACATATACATGTGGGGTATCTATGGATAGGTCTTCAAAAATGATATTTAGGTTTCTAATATCATTTTTTTCTAAACTGAATAGTTTGCGCGAGAGACACTTCCAAAGTGGTAAAATGTGTGTCCAAAGTGGTAAAATGTTGAACAAGATCTAGTAAGATTTTTTTTTAATACGTCTTAAATTGTACGGAACCCTTCATGCGCGAGTCCGACTCGCACTTGGCCGCTTTTTAATATTAACGATTCCATGTTTTCTGTTTAATATGTGCGAAATATTATACGCACAATATTATTATCGCTGTATTGCTTTGTGTCCCTTTAAAGTTACGTAATTAGCGATTTTATAAATTATTATCGGATTATAATCGCAGGTGGCGTTGTGTCCATATTTCTGCAACAATATTAAGTAGGGGAGTGGACAAACAACACCGGATATTGAAACATTGCCCTGCTTTGCGGAAGCATCGGTCACACGTGTCGGTACGTAAATGTCCTCAACAGTATGTCATATGATTTATCAGTGTATTCTCCAATAATGCAGAATAACTCATTTACCGAAAACACTTTGAAACACATTGCGTTTTGTTAATCTTGAAATTAATGTTCGCGCGCGACTTGCGGCCTTATAAGTATTTGTGAGCATTGTAAAAATAGTTTTCTTAACATTCAGCTTTTCCCCGAATTTGCTGCATAAAAATGCGTATTGGTTGCGTGTGCGTACGGTCGTAGCATGGAGGCGATGGGGGAAGCTCATTAAGGTAAAAAGCCGAGTGCAAACGGCGACTAATGGCGAATTACACGAAGGGGAACGCGAACCCCACCGCGCGACCGGCCGCGACATTGTTTACATATTGCTTTCCTGACTTTCCAAAATTTCATGGGATTTTTATATTTTATTCCCGTCCTAGACTACCTTCAAATATGCATTTGCAAATGTATTGTGGGTGGGTTTATTTTCAATTAATCCCAAGATTTTTAAACATTAGTTGATATTATTGCACTGTCGACGATATGTCAGTGTAAAAAGTAACATTTTTTCAAACGAAAACGTCACTGACATACCTAACCGACCTATATCGTATATTTAGCAAATTTTTGACGTATCTTAAAGTTCGAATCGGACCGTGTGCCTATATATAATCTAGGTACTTAATCCGTGTAGTCCTAGTATAAATAATGTAAGTACAAGATGTCGCGTGAGGGGCGTCTACCCCCTGCTGAAGATTAAAAATTTTAGCCAAATGTAAGGCAACCGCCACAATTATTATTTTTCCATTAATTTAAGGTAAACGTCCCAGTTTGAAATTCCAATGCCCAATAGTTGACAACCTGCTATGACCTCTATTGCCAAAGACGTAAGTTAAAAGACGTCTACCTTATTATACAGCAAGAGTCATTGTATTTTATTTGTAGTCTCATATTAATCAACAACCAAAAAGTTGCATGAAGTCCTTTACAAGTTTTTTTTTTTTTACATTTACCTAGAAAACGACTAACGATAAAGATTATAACCGAACCATGTTGCTAATTGGCAGGATGCGACGATTTGAGTTACCTTCTTAGGTTACAGAATTCCTGGCAACGACTGAAAAATGGGCCGAGTTGCCGAAATTACGACTGATATTTCTATGCTAGTTCTCCTTAATCTGATAGTGTAGGTACATGAAAAATCATTATCTTTCTAGCATTATCCCGGCATTCTGTCACAGCTCACTTATGAACGTTTTATGATTACTTATATTATAAATAAATGGACGTCAGCTATGTCCATTCCATTGAATTCTTATACCTCTTTTAAAAGATAAGATTGTCATAAAATTCGTCGCGCAAATTGGCCAGTCAAAAGTGCCGATTCGTTCCTAATGTTTATTATTTTATAGCAACTCAATTAAGCGAAAATTTTCCAAAAGGAAAAAATAACAGGTCTTAAGCCTCCCTATTGTGCTCTATCTGATGCACGCACACATGTCGTGAAATAACTAATTTTAATAAAATATATATGTAGGTATATACATACCTAATTATGCAAAAACAGTCGTGATCTACTAATTCTGCTATCCTTTTTGAGTCTTAAGATAAACGTGCCCCTTCAGGCAAAAGCCAGCTATCAGCATTTCGGCGCGTCCACGTACCCTCCCCGCCTCGCCCCTTCACCCCTTGTGACGCCTTTGCTGCACCGCGCCGAATTCGCCCTGCGCCTTCACTTCATGCCTGCGACGCTCCCCTCTTTGCGTCGAACCAACCTTGAAAATTGTTTTTACCGTCATCAAGGGTATTCACCCCGAACCCGAATTCCGAGGCCCGCGCCACACTGCCGCTTTCGGCAGGACGAACAACAAATTCTTATAGGAAGCCGACAAGATATTCATGAATCGCGTTGTGTAGTCTGGTGTGCTGTTTACGCGCGCCGGGCGAAGGATATTTGACTTCGTCTAGTTTTTTAGACGAGTCGTGAGTTCGCTTGATGCGGCTCCTGCCTGAGATTTTGTTTGTGAATCTTTTCTAAAGAATTTTCAACGACGCTTTGTGTTTGAGTTCTTTTTTGTTACAAACCTGTATTCTATTTGAATATTAGAAATGAGGCGAAACATTTCTTGCAGTAAATACTAGTAAATAGATAGTTAGGTACCAACCATGTCAATGTACCAACCTAAACACGTAGGGACTAAACATAACATAACCATAGGCGATGTACTTAGTTAATACGATTACACATAGCGAAATAATGAAGTTCAGATTTTGAATTTGAACGTAAGACATACCTATGTACTTTTATAAGTATGTACTTTTTTCTCTTTGCTGTCTTGCAAAATTTAGTAACCTATTTTTATTTAGGTATGCCTACTAGAATCTAATTAGATTTACCATAACTTATTACTAATATCCCTAGTAGGTAGTACCTTGGGACATACTTTATAACATAAGAATAATATTCCTACAAGACTCTAACCTAACCTAACACACTGACTACGCAATTAAACTAGGTACCATACAATCAAGTCGGCCGAGCTGCCATAAAAGGCGGGTACAAATTCCTCCCACAAAGAAAAACTAAAAATTAGGTTAGGGCCTTATTTACCTGCAAGCGCTGCAAGAAAGTAAAATAAAAATAAAAAGCTACATAAGCAAGCGAGCGAAGAAGGGTGCAACGGCAAAAAAGTAAAAACAAACGTGTTGCACTCGCATCATGGCGCGGCGCGGGCGCGCCTACGCGAAGGCGCGACAGCGTACACAATGCAGAATGTCTGCTTATACAACAACGCGTATAATATGGGTTCGTTTTTTAGCACTGGAAAGAACGCATGCCGAAGAAAGCATAGTTTTTACGGGCACTTTATGCGGGATAAAAAATTAAAAACGAAATAATCTAGCACGATTATTACCTACTCATTCAGCAGGTTACATTGGAATTCAGATTGCACCAGCGCTACTGTTGCAGTATTGCCGTGATGCCGTGAAGCATTGCTGCAAGAAATGTCAATTATCCTGGACGTCGACATAGACGTAGGTCGACAGTACTAAGTACGCCTATAATTTAGGATGCTACCAATAAAGTTGCTAAGATGGGGCGATTGCCGGAAACCGATAAACCTATGCGCATTGATTATCACAGAGAGTGCACTTTCTGTATGTACATAATATCTGTATTGCGATCAGCGATGCGGCCGCGCGTCCCGCCCGCCGCTTCGACACCAGTATTTTGATTGTCTCCATTACATATTTTATATTTTTGAAATTGTTTTGTTTATAAATAAAGAAGGAGTTAAAACTTAAAATTACTGTCACCAAGTTTTACCTATCTACTTTGTTCTGGCTGTTTTTGAACTTATGTCATTCATGTCATCATACTCATTGTCAATAGAAGTGACAGCAAAGTGTCATCTACTGGGCATTTAGCATATCAAGCAAGCACTTAGAACGTTTACTTTATAGGTAAGGCGGAAAATCCAAAACCTACGTATTTACCCAATAAAGTAAAATAAAAAAAAAGCGGCCAAGTGCGAGTCGGACTCCCCATTAGGGTTCCGTACCATTTATTATGTACTAAAAAAACTACTTACTAGATCTCGTTCAAACCAATTTTCGGTGGAAGTTTGCATGGTACCTAATGTATATCATATATTTTTTTTAGATTTTTTATTCTGTTATTTTAGAAGTTACAGGGGGGGGGGGGACACACATTATTTCACTTTGGAAATGTATCTCGCGCAAACTATTCAGTTTAGAAAAAAAATATATTAGAAACCTAAATATCATTTTTGAAAACCTATCCATAGATACCACACGTATGGGTTTGATGAAAAAATTTTTTTTTTTCAAATTTTATGACGTATTACAAAAAAACTACTTACTAGATCTCGTTCAAACCAATTTCCGGTGGAAGTTTGCATGGTAATGTATATCATATATTTTTTTTAGATTTTTCATTCTGTTATTTTAGAAGTTACAGGGGTGGGACACATTTTTGTGTGTGTGTCCCCCAACACAAGTGTCTCTCGCGCAAACTATTCAGTTTAGAAAAAAATTATATTACAAACCTAAATATCATTTTTGAAGACCTATTCATAGATACCCCACGCGTATGGGTTTATGAAAAAAGATTTTTTGAGTTTCAGTTTTAAGTATGGGGAACCCCCAAAATGTATTGTTTTTTATGGTTCCGTAGCCAAATGGCAAAAAACGGAACCCTTATAGATTCGTCATGTCCGTCTGTCTGTCCGATTCTGTCACAGCCACTTTTTTCCGAAACTATAAAAGCTATACTGTTCAAACTTGGTAAGTAGATGTATTCTATGAACCGCATTATGATGCTTATACAAAAATAGAAAAAAAACAATAAATTTTGGGGGTTCCCCATACTTAGAACTGAAACTCAAAAAATCTTTTTTCATCAAACCCATACGTGTGGGGTATCTATGGATAGGTCTTTAAAAATGATATTGAGGTTTCTAATATCATTTTTTTCTAAACTGAATAGTTTGCGCGAGAGACACTTCCAAAGTGGTAAAAAGTGTGTCCCCCCTCCCCCCCCCCCCTCCCGTAACTTCTAAAATAACAGAATGAAAAATCTAAAAAAAATATATGATATACATTACCATGCAAACTTCCAACGAAAATTGGTTTGAATCAGATCTAGTTAGTAGTTTTTTTTTAATACGTCATAAATGGTACGGAACCCTTCATGGCCGAGTCCGACTCGCACTTGGCCGCTTTTTTTCTATTTTGTGTAAAAATATTAATGCGGTTCATAGAATACATCTACTTCCCAAGTTTGAACAGTATAGCTCTTATAGTTTCGGAAAAAAGTGGCTGTGACATAAACGGACAGACGGACATGACGAATCTATAAGGGTTCCGTTTTTTGCCATTTGGCTACGGAACCCTAATAATAGAAAAAAACTTGAAATTACTCTCTTTTTCATACAGGTGGAATTTGCACTGGGCAACAATTTGCTAAGGTCTCAGTTTTGCTATTTCATGTATGTCCGCTTGTCCGGCTGTTCTCCTCTACAGGTTTCGCATTACTCAACCGATTCTCGTGAAATTTTGTGAGCAGGTTCGATACTCAAATTTAACGATTTAATTGTCGAACTTAGTGTTCAGATAGGTATATTTCAATATTTTAAAAGTCCAAGGTGTTTTCTCGAGGTCTACAGCACACTGATCCACTGCCACTGTGCATATGTGTACCTGAACTACTTGAATAAAGCTGAGTAAGTATGTGGTTTTATGTCCATGTCACAGCATTTGTGATTTCACTAGATATGAAATTTATCAAAATACAGTCGCTGTTAAGTGCCGCAATTGTCATAATTCACCACATTGCACGTGCGTTCCTCAATAAGTTCTCATTAGTGAAGAATGAAGATGCGGGCCGTCTCCCATTACGTTATCTATTCTATTATGTGCGTACTTATAATGTTATGTTTGGGAATATTTACGTAAATACAGCGAGAAATTCTTCGAGTACAGTCAGCATCAAGGTAGCGGATAAAACAACGTGCCACAAGTATTTGCCATCCCCTAATAGTTTTTTTTTTCTCATAGCGTAATATTTCTCAACAGTTCTCACTTAAAAGTATAATTCACCGGTTGTTGCTGTTTTATAGAGACATTCTACTTTTTATAAAGCTATTAGAGAATGACAGGATATTTTTGACCCCAGACCCATTGAAGTAGTATGTACTATCATCCTTATTCATAAACGTGTACTAAAGTTACGATGCCGCTGATCATCGTTTGTCCCTTTCCATCATACCATTCCGTCGGATATGTAACCGCGATTTGAATAAAATTACTACGAATACGAGAATCAAACAATCTTGTTGTACAAATAACTATTCATTTGTACAACAAGAGAGCAAAGTTTGATATTTGTTCGAGTACTTGTTTTGAGTCCCGTGCAAGCGAAAGATTCTATAATAGATTCACGAGCGTAGCGAGTAAATCTAATTTAGAATCTTGAGCGTAGTAAGGGACTCAAAAGCGCACGAGATGTAAATAACTTTGATCTTGTGTAGTACACAAAAATTTTCACATCAGTCAGCCATCAAAAAATACATTCTGAAAAAATGTAATCCAGACGGACGGATCACTATTTCACTCATGTTTTCTGAAGGTATTCTAACAATTAACTTTAATTACCGCAATAAAACAAAACGAAAGAAATTTCAATAAAATAATACGAAAATAATGAATTAGAACATCAATTGGCAGTTCAATCGACAAATTGTTTTTGTAAAATAAATCTTTGTAAGATACGGTCCGAATTGCGGATAATTTAATGTCAACTATAGTAGAGACCGTTAAAAGTAGTTAAGTAGAATTATTTACTGCGGAATAATTGCGTAAGTTCATTGTTTAGATTGTATAATAAAATACGTAAAATATGGTGTTTTTATTACATTTTAAACTTTTATTTCATTAAATAATTATTACGAATGAAGACTCGTAGGGTGTTTTGGAACGATGCGGTTTGACTTATTTCGGGGGTCTATTATAAACCGTCAATATACCGTTGAATTACGTATGGACTTTTTTGTCTCTTTCTTTTTGCGAATGACGTGAAAGGGACAAAGACAATAGAATCCAAATACAACGAACTTGTATTGCCCCGCACGTTGAAATGACATTCGAATCTAAAGGTCAATTGAATGTTATTTTGTCTCACTCAGTGAGCAAAATGCGACTTTGCTCACTGTTTTTAAGCAGCAAATTACCCTTGTTCGAGCTGCTGACGTGAAAAGAGATTTATGACTATTTTTATAAATTTTTCATCACACTTGCTCGAAAAAGATCTTATTTCATGCACGTGTACTGAAGGACAGGCCTATTATGTTCTCGCGGGAGTTATGGATTGTGAAAAAAAACTATAACTCCCTAGGGAATTTATAATTTAATGTTTTTGTTTATGGTTAAGATTATTTAATTAGATTAATTTAACAGCCCTTTTAAATATTTTCACATAATTTTCAATCGTGGCTGAATGCCGAATAGTTCTGTACCTTCGATGCTTAATCTGTCAAGAAATTACAAAATGGCGGACAAATGTTTAATATGTCACCGTATTTAAGAATTATTTCGCTTAAAATTATTATTTTTTTCTTCGCAAGTGTGATGAAAAACGTTGTGTGTAACTCCGGGGGTAAGAATATTTCAAACTCGGGTCTTTAATTCCTTCCAGCCTGCGGCTGTTGGGATTTACCGCCCTCATGTCCAGAATTTCACTTACCCCCCTCGTTGCACAATGTACTATTAATGTCGTCAGTGTCACATATGTAAAAAAAAACAATACACTTGCAAGGAAATAAATACATTCTATCTAGATTCTTTACAGTGCGTATGTAGGCAGAAAATGAACAGTTGTCATAACAGTTTCGCCTCTGGCTAGCTTAGTGACAGACGTCAAACGCCAAAAATGGCGGACACATTTTGTTATCGATAGCCTGTCTAGTACGTAGTACCTACCTCAGTGCCCAAACCCATAGTCTCATCCATGTCTCATCCGCTACCTACTAATATATATTGATTAGTTAGGTTAGCCTACTGGAGCTGTTTCAGTTTGTGACTGCAAGCTGCTGTAGCTATATATTCTACCCCACCACACATATATAACAGCCGCAAGTGACATTGGAAAATCAGTTTGATTTGAACTCTTTGTTTAACTGTTGTTATGCCTGGTGTTTTGTGAAAAATATCAACACAGAACAAATAGAGTCTGTGCGGAAAGAGAAGAGTCGTGGAATGTATGGTGCCTAATACATTCCACAACTCTTCTCTTTCCGAACAGACTCTGCTTACTACCTACCGTAGAGAAAGAAAACTTCCGACAAACCGAACTTTGAAAGCGATTCAAGGACTAATCATGTTGTCCCTTTCTAATGTATGGCACTATCCCTTTCGGCTATTTAGGGTTGTCAAAATTCAAGTCATTTTCTTATCTGTGGTTGCACGCAAAGGGACAAATTTGCGTGCAACCATTAAAAATTGCTCGTAGCAATGCTGAGCCGAGAATGCCCGAACGCTGCAGTTTCCCCCACTGATAACAATAATATTTGCAGACTGTTAAGATGTACTATTAAATTCATATATACTACATATTTGTGTATTGTGTCGGCGCGGCAGCCGAGTGTAAAATCAGGTGGACCTTAAAGTTCCTGTATAATGATTTGACGGTAGTCACATTCAATCTATCTAGTGGTAGGATATAGGTTCGTTAGATTGTTTCAGAACTTTCAGGTGTCTGAAGCCTATTCAGTAATAAGAACTACGCGTAGCGGAGCGGAGCTCCGTCGACTCAGGGAACAAGACAATGATTTTGATTTGATTTCTTTATATGCCTAGGATTTTCATGATCTGGGGGCTGATTTTTGAATTTCGAGCGCCCGAATTCGTCACTCGAAAATCTCTGGAAAACGGCGAATTGATATTTTAGAAATACGAGCAATAGAAATAGGGAATCTAGTGGTATTGACCATAGAGGAACAATTTGACAGAGGCCGCGCAACTGACGACCAGCTGTGACACTGCAATGGCGGAAGGATTCAATGTGTGCGTGTCACGAATGTATACCTAGGCGGATTGAGCACATTTTTTCTAGTTTGGTACGAACACCTTTCTAGCTCGGGGATAAGGTTCAATTTAGTGGCAAAAAAGTGAGAGCGCCCTCCACTTTAGGTACAACTTCATGGATTAATATCGTATTTTACGAAAGATGATGTGTTAATTGATTAACTTATGTATGAAAATTTATCCGACCTCCTTTTTTCCTTCGATCGGTATAATTTTTGCAACATTCGACAGCGCATGCCAGTGTATTTAATTTTTTTCTTCGAACAATTAATGCACTGACGTTTCAATTCGACTGACGGCAGATTGGTGGATGAGGCCATAGAGATAACTGTCAATGTGAGTGTGTCACGCGTAAATACTAGAAAATTAGTGGATGATGGAATCTTATTTGTGTTTTAACGAAACTACGTCCTTAGTATTCTAGGTCCATGGTATTGACCAGTCGTTTTTTTTTTTTTTCAATTATATTAGTAGAATTTAAATGCCTAGTAGTGGAGATAAATTGAAGGGAATTACACGAAATCGAGCACTCGAAATTCAAAATCGGCCCCTGCGTGATTTTACGATCGGCCGCCGACATATATGTTAAAAAGTCGAATGCTAATGACCTAACTTTTGATCCTAGCGGGACTATGAACCTGACTCAATACTTACAATTTTTTCTTATTTCCAAACGACCGGCTAAGTGATGAGCCCACAAGTACAAACTTTTTAAAGCTCATCCCTCGCTCACCTTTACTTTTGATCAAAACAACTAATAGTCATGACCCGTCAATTAACTCTAGCAACCCCTGCACAGTGCACATTTTGATTGGTGGCCAGCTGCCCGTGGCGGCAAAAAACTGCTTTCTAAAATTACTGCTATCAACCGCCGTAGATATCCAACGTACATCTAGTGATGTGCCATTGCCGGGAACTAGAACTTGTGTCAAACGACCTCAATGCTAAACTTAAATATTTAGGTGTCATGTGCTTCTCTGCCGCATACTGCACGTCTCTTTTGATTTACCAAAATCGCTTTTTTATAAAGCTACATGCTGTAATAGCGATAGCTGCCGTAGCGATGCGACCCAGAATTGAAACTGCACTTAATTGCGTAAAATAAAGTTTTAAAATTACCTCCGACATTTCGAGGACGGCGTTGTCGTAAGACTACCCGCCGCCACTCATCAACAACGCCGCGCTGTCCTCAAAACGTAGAAGGTAATTTTAAAACGTAATTATACGCGATTAAGTTCGTAATTTAATAATGTGTAAAAATCATGAAAGTTTAATCGGTGTTTTGCTAAAAACCCTTCAAATAGGTAATAAAATTATCCAAGGCAGCAAGGAAGTTTCACAAGACTGTGTGAGACTAAACATACGTTATATATAGGACATTCACGTTTTTTAAGTAAAACATTGTTGGATTGGCTGAAGATGCAGCGCAGTTGTCTGCGTCGGTCAGCCAACGCGTGTGGCTCCTGTTGAAGCTTTTTTTCATTATAGAGCGAAACACATCGAGCAATTTTCGATACAAAAACATGAGTGTCCATTTTTACGATACTTATTTAATATAGCACATTAAATCGACATAGTACCTACCCGGGAATATTCCCCTGCACGGGAACGTCGGGAACATTGTTAACGGCACACCACTACAGACGTACTGACACCCGTCTTGCGGAGATCACAATCAAACGCCAGCGGCTTCTGCCGCATAAAATTTACGTTAACCTGACTTATGAACGGCAGACCTTGTTTTAACTGCTTTCTTTGTCGTTAGATTGGCAGGGTTAGCCGAATTAATGTTATCTAAAAGGCAATAATGAATTAAACGAAATGATGTCTTTTTTTCCGTTCTTAAAACGGCATTTTTAGTCTTTTACTGCATGTTAATCGAGTAGGTATTTGCTGCAAAAATTTGATTGGTAGTTTTTTTCAGTGCCACATTGTTGTCGTGATTAGAACGTTCAATAAAGGAGAGCGAGGGACACATCGCCTTTATTTATTAACGCTACGCCCGCGCCCGTAACAGCAATGGTACTGCAGTCACCATCCGAATATAACCTTAAGTATAAACAAATAAACGCAAAACCAAATATAGACTCTAATTATGTAGTTATATTTGACCGGGTTTGATTTTCGATCGTGTACAGTTCATACGAAGATTTATTTTAATCTATAAGAGGAAAAGGCACGTCGTCATTTGACCGCTTCTCCATACAAACGTAGTTCCTATTTTCCTCTCCGGATTTTATAGAAAATATTTTTACGCAATATTCAAATATTCCTCACTGCCCCTTGAATAACTATAACACCCCTAGATATAAATGACGAAACTACAATACGTTAATACGTAGCAAGTCGTACTTATAGACATTATGAGAAAAATCGCATAGTAAAACACTTAGTTAAGTACAAATTATGCATATGCATACCTTCGTAAAGTACTTAACACAATAGAAAATACTTCCTGCACTTACATAAGGTATCTACCTACCGGAGTAGGGGTACCGGTGCATTTACCTAGCATAATATGTTAATACCCATGCCAGCTACCCATAGTCACTAGAAACAATTTCATTTTAGATAAAAGCTGCAAGGTTGACGTGGCGGGCATCGCAGCGAAGCTCGAGATAAGGAACTGTTTACACTGCTTGAGTCAATGTCCTCCTGCGCGTGGACAGGGAAAACCTTGGAGACGTGCCTTAACAAGTCTTCCGTATCTGAGACCTTGTGCAGAGGCTGTTGACCACCGAATGGCCTGTGTGGGCCATTTATACGCAACGCACTTAGCTGAGTAATGAATGGCACGTGAACTATGGAAAATTGATGTTGCTCATCGCTGGACTTGACATTAATGTTTGTCTTTCTGGTGAGCAAGCAAGCCCTGAAAACTCGCAGTTTTATTGATGTTACAATGGGTTGTTGACACTTGTTGAATTTTATAACTACATCTAGTTAAATAGAAAATCAGCAATTTATCACAATAAATTACGAAAAAATATGGGAATAATAAAAAAATACAAGACCTCAGAATTTCGCAATTTAAGTTTTTTTTAAATACCCAAAAAAGGAAAAAAATGTTGTATAACAATATTGTACCGCAATTATATACATAAACGCAATATTTTACTCGTACCTAAAAAAATCCTTTGTTTTCCATACATCGAAACGTCCGATGTATTGCCATTTTGTTAGGAGCGAGTGTAGTGCGGTTGTCAGACTTGTTTTGTTTTAGCGCAACGGGTTCCATATAGACAACTGATCCTCAAAACCAAGCACTACCAACCTTTTCTCAAAGCCTTTCGTCGTTTTTTTGAACCCTCATATCATACTTGAATTTGGATTATCCCAGATAAACAAAATTCTCGGGATATGATGTCAATAATTGACCTATTAAACATAAAAAGTTTCAACACTTTCAACTGCATAGCTCTTATATTTTAGATTTTATTGATATCTGAAAAAGCCCGACTTCGTCACTGAATCACTCTCATTAACTGATGATCATCAAAACTCTTGGGGTACTTCCTGAAGTCCTAGAAAGCTGAAATTTGATATGTAAGCTAGTATTTGTACACAAGCAACAAAAAAAAATCTAATTATTGGAACTTTTACCTCCCAACCCCTTAAACTAGGGGATGAAAATTTGTATGAGGGTTCCTCAAAATTTGATGATGGAGGTCTGAAATATATATATGGACTCCTTTTTATAAATAATAAAATACGTATTTCAGGATTTTTAGTAAATCACCCCCCACCCTTTAAATTAGAGGATGAAAGATTGTTATAAGCAACTTATAAAATAAATAAATAAACCCACCAAATACATTAACATGTAAAATGTTGCCAAGACGAAACCATAAGGCTAGCACTGTCAAAAAATATCAGATCTAATGTAGAGCCAAGCTCTACAAGCCCTTCTAACTTCACAAACTCTACACCTTAGTCAAAATATGTGGCATGGCCGTTTCGCTGCCATCGCATGGGCGTAACGTGAAAAGTGTATTCACTGTTCATTACTTTTCTGTTATAGGCACATACGGTTTGCCTAAATGGGGCAAATGCTACAACAACAACAAGACTAACTCCTACTCCTGGTTACAGCTATTTTAAAGTTTTTAAACTTGTTGTCCGCGGCGCGACTGTCCCAATCCCAACAAGCTCGTTGACAGCTGGATACACCATACAGTTTACAGAACAATAGTTGTTATTTGTTTTACAAGGGGGCAAAGTTGTTGTTTAACCCCTCGTGCAAATATTAATAGACACCAACGCAAGGAAACAATACTAACCGTAAAAAATCCAAAAAAATCGAACCAAATCAATTTGAAATGAATGTTATTAAATATTTATCATTCAAAATCATAATATATACTTACATCAGCATAACTCAAAATTTGCATTTGATTACTTTGCCACACATGTGGATAAAATGCAACTTTCTCACCAGTTTTTGAGGTACCAAGAGAGCCTTTACTAGCTGGTGTGGTAAAATTTTTCTTATTTACTATTAAATATTGGCATAGGTATACATAGATACAGGGTATTTTTCAACCCTTAACGATATTTCTCGAGATGTAACAAAAATGGTGAGGATTCGTTTAAGGGCATATTCGGTATCGTGTTCTAATTAGGAAAAATAAGAAGAAAAAAATATTAAGCGAAAAATTTTGGCCTTTGCATAAAGGGTTGGCTGACTTGGGCGAATAGATTTTTTTTTCTTCTTCACATTATGAAAATCACATTCTGACCCTAAAATCAATTACCTGTTTGGGTGTCATAGATTCATAGATTTCGAAAATAGCTATTCCACAGTAGAGCCGCGACTCTGTCCCATAACTCGCGCGCCCCTAGCTGCCTCGTAAATAAATTGAGCCTGCATTAGTGGCAATTGTTCGCTTGCCGATGCGCTCCTGCACGTTCCAGGGCCGGACGAACCAATAGCAATTACATCAAAGTCGCGATATTCATATTTCTACAATACCTAAATTAAGTATGAAATCATCGTTTGAGTACGAATAGTAGTGACTAGTGAGAGTAGTGAGTCTAGTGACATATTATGTTATCGCGACCAGTATTAAGCTTGAATGGGGAAACCTACTAAAGACTAAATCGAAACTCGAAATTTACTTATCTGCCTCTCTATCGCTCTTGCTAATTGGAGTGATAAAGAAGCATATAAAGAAAGTACGAATTTCTGTTTTCGCAGTGGGCTCTCTCTCTTCTTCTCTCTCTCTCTCTCTCTTATTTTTTTTTTCTCTTGACATGATGACCCTATAGTTATTTTCTACCAGAGTCAAGTTAGATATTCAAAGTCATTGAAAGTTGAGAGGATATTAGGTACTTGGCAAATTTTATGACATCATCGAGATCTCCGATTATTGAAATGATGTGACCAGCATTGTGACCATAAAGGTTACATTCCAATTATGACTGCGGCAGCGTTCATGCATCGTCTTTAATTCAGGAATGCTGCTGCAGTCGCCTTCATCAGAACGAAAACATAACTTTTTTATGCTTCCCGTTTAGTATAATGCAAAGTTTCCTAAAAAACCACCATCAGATTTATTATCGCAAGACTAACATATTGACGGAGCTATTAAAAATCAAATAGGTAAGTGCCAAAATATACCAGTTCGTGCTAGATCCCGATAACTCTGGTCTGGTCCTAGACTCCTAGAGCATATCTCACGAACCTAATCAGTTCACAGGTCATTGAGTCGAGTATTTAAATGGGTATTGCACGTTTAGCGTCATAGCGAATTCGTATCAACACGAAATATTGCTTCACACACTACAAATAAGCAGGTTCATGGGTATTCCGATTGTTAACCAAGTCGCCGAGTCCGGCGGCAAGGCAAGTATAGTTGACCTAGAGATTCCTAGTTGCTATACTCGAGCTAATATTTTCAGAGCTCGAGCGAAAGTTTCACCTGATTACGAGTAATATCTCTACTACGTTACTATAATTATAGTAGGAACCTAGGAACTGGAGAGGGCAATTACTACACACATACTAATACACCTAAGCATTTAACTTCTAACTCGTTCGTTACTCATTCTAACTTTTAAGCGATTGGAACAAAACTACCTAACCCAGATGGAGAGATTACTCTGAATAACGTACTGACTAGTTTTAAACAAGTACATTCATGCTACGCGATTTTAAAAAACGAAAATGTGCTTCGCGATGACGTGACGTAATGGTACTAGTATTAGCAAGTTACTTTGCCGGCCACGTCAACGCGGTCTTCAATTTTTAACATTAATTAATACTAAGGCATCTTTCAGTAGCACTTTTTCCAAGTATTCGAAGAACCCAATTCATGCAAATAAGTTTATGATCGGATGGAACACGAAGGAAGCCATAGTTTTTAGTTAAATTAACACCTCAAAATTCGTCTAACATTCCCCGTCGAGCCCACCGAGCTTGGACATATAACGGATAACGAATTGCACGAAAAAACGAATCTCAACAAAAAATAATTGCAGATACGCGAACCATTAACGTTTTTGTAAAATTAACTTTTTTCGATATAACGGGCCCCGTCTAAATTATTGCGTGTAATCTTTTGTATATTTCTTTTGTTCTTTCGAGAAAAAAACTTTCCCACACTGACCTGCAGAAGGAAGCTTCAGGCAGATTTGACAAGATTTATTACCTTGATTATTTCCGAAAAAGTAATAAATCTATATCTCTCCCTAATATTCCTTATAAGTCATTTGCCGGTTATCTACTTGACACGTAGGTAATGTAACTCTATTCGACTTTTTTCACAGCGGCTTAGCAAAAATACAATGATATGATTAGTATGTTTAAACTTACTTTTTATAAAGCGTCGGGTCTTTAAAGTCGCAGGATCGACCTGGGAAGACTCCAACAACGTGTGTATTTATAATATAATATTATAAAGAATGCACAAGTCATAGAGGCACCTGTGTCTCGCCTCTAACGCGTATAGTATGGTAACTACCTACCTGCAAAAACATATCGTGACATGAATGTGGATGCAACTCCGTTCCATCTTGTCAATAAAAAATATATGTTTATTTATCTACGGTAGAATTATAAAGATATCGCTCGAATTTTGTACCAAGATAATTATACAGGTACTTGAATTAGATTTTTATGCACAAAAATAAACGCCTGAAAGATGTAGGTACCTAATGTGCAATATTATACTCTAAGTACCTTAATATAGTCTAGGTCTCTAATAACGAAGTGAATGTCTCATTTAACCAATTTTAACTCAGTAATAGGGAAGCGTTACATACGATAATTATTGTTTGCGCAGAATAAGGAATAACTCAAAACTAACAGGTTGCTGTGAAAAATAAAACTTCCAACACGAAATCGAGTTGCATCCTCTTTGGGTTCACGCGAATAAACTTTATAGGAAAGTGGGATAAGGGTTTTATATAAAAAACATATTGTGAAAGGTCGCACTGTGTCGCGGCATTTCGACAAAAACTATCGCGGACCCCTCTCATTTATATTTTTTATGCCCGCTAGCCGCGCGAGCAGGTAGACGCGCATCTCGCAATCTTTGTATAATACTCTATCGGCTAGCATATTTTCTTTTCATTATATTAGAAAATTACGTTTGTCATTTAAACAGGAAGATATTTTGTCCGACAAAGTTTGGCGCTGCCATGCCAGTGGGCGATTGAGTTGAATATAAGTACTAGATAATTTGCCCGAAAGGTACGAAGTGTTTACCGATGTTTAGACGCTCTAAGAAAAATTCTATATATTAATATAAATGACAATGACTGGAAATAAATTACAATAATATTTTTAAAGAGAAATTCTCATTTTGTACTAGTAGGTAGGTATATAATTTAAATAGGTATCCATGTAAAATTATAGTAAAATATTAGCATATTAGACATAGACACACATTATGAGAATGAATTGCATAAACAATGTATGCCAGGCATACAAACGACTTGAGTCGAGTAGCGACAAGTCGTCTAAACGAAGCTTCGTTTTCTCTAAAGAAGATTTACATGTGTTAGCCTGGGGTTTAGACCAATCTCCGAGAACTACATATTTTGTAAACAGTCGCAACAGTAGAAACTGATTCCAGTGATTCCCAGTTGTCCGCAGTGGTGGCAGACGATTAGGCTACATGCTTAAACTTTTACTTATGAAATAAGTAGATCAAGTAGTTACCTACTTGATCTACTCTCTTGAACACTTCTCTGTATCAGTACTGATAAGTGAGATCAGCCTCAATAAGAAAATAAGATTGTATTTCTTTTTTGAGAGAAATGCACTATGGTCTAATTGTAAATGGTTTAAATTACTTACATTAAACTGATTTGTACCTGCTATGGATGGTTTTTCTAAATATATGGATAACAACCCCCTTAAAACATATATTTTATGCCTATATTTTGATCTTATATTATGTCATGACATTGAAAACCGGAAGTGCTTGTTAACATAGGGATGAATGAAAGGAACTTCTGAGAAAAATGAAATTTCGTTACATGCATCTCTATCACTCTTGCATAATATTCGATCGATACATAGTGGCAGATAACGATATTGTTTCCCGGTAGGCCCTCTGACTCTGACGTGGTATTATGGCGCTCGAACGCAGTGAGAGCAGTAATAGTTCGAATCAGAATAGATATGTTTTTCACCCGACTTAAACACTTTTCTTTTAATTTCGAATACCTACGACGAAAGTACCTAAAATAAGTAGATAGGTACCTATTTTACAAAACATTATTAATACTTACTGAGGGTACTTTCAATTCACATTTTAAGTAAAATGAGTGTTAATTTTAGAATCAGGAGTATAGGGTTAGACCAAGCTAAGTTGGCGACGATTTTGATAGCCTAGACATGGCCTGGGCTATAACCGCGAAAATCTAAGTTCGTCAATTGCGGGCGTTTTTCTCTGTCGCTCTAATTACGTCTTAGTGAGAGTACAAGGGAAAGATCCCCGCAATTTGCGAATTTCGGTTTTCGCGGTAGGCCCCCTGGACCATAGGCCTATATATATGAGTATTCTATGCTCTGAGGCCTAGACCGTGCAAGTGTCATTTTAAACATCAAACTTTTATGAGATTATGACCTTTAAATAATCCTTGTATCATCTGGGCTATTGGGCTATCAAAATCGCTGCCAACTTAGCTTGGCCTAACTCTACCAGAATATAAAGGATTCAACAAATCCATTCAGAAACGAATTTTCATTGAATATCGTAAGAGTAAAGTAAGTATAGCCCTGGCACGAACAAAAGTATTTTCCGTTTCACCAAATATCAGCAGATCGTTAACAATATTTTAAATGTAAAAAAATGGTTCATATGCAAAAATATCAAACATTGAACATTTTTGGCAATTAGAGACAAAGAATTTTTACATTTAAAATACTTATTGTTAATGAAATCGGCGGGCATTTTTCTGTTACTCGAATTACGTCTTAGTGAGAATAAAAAAGAAAGATCCTCGCAATTTGCGAAATTCGGTTACCGCGGTAGGCCCTAGGGACTGATTTCAAGTGTGGATGTAATTAGTGCTTGAGTGGCAAGTTGTATTTGTCAGACTATAAAAACATACGTTTTAACGGATAGTTTTTTTATTTTATTTTATTAAGGCTAAGCCCCCTTGAAAAATATTTTATTTATGAACGTTTTAATTCGGTACTCAAACCGCATGTTTGAACTGTCACTGTCAGTGTCAGTCGAGTGACAGACACAAGATGACAAGACTATGAATGAAAACTATGACAATTCAAATCGGACATCGGACTAAAGACAGCAAAGAAAACTTCGATAAGTTTTGCCGAGTAATTGGTTTCACTGATAAAACTACTTTATTTTCTACATTTATTTCAAACCGTTAATATGGAGTATACTAATAAGGTAGTGAACGCTTATTGTTGCTTCTTTTACACAAATGATTTCTATTGTTTATTATGTTATTGCTTTCCTGGTTACAGGATTTCCCTAAACTTAAAAATGACAGATTATTAAGAGCTGCATTAGGACAAGAAGTAGATAAAGTTCCTGTGTGGGTGATGCGGCAGGCCGGTAGGTATTTGCCGGAGTTTCAACAAGTCCGCGCGCAGCACGATTTCTTCACTGTCTGTCGAACCCCAGAGCTCGCATGCGAAGTGACTCTACAACCACTGAGAAGATATGAACATCTAGATGCATCCATCATCTTCAGTGACATACTTGTTATACCACAAGCTTTGGGCATGACTGTGGAAATGCACCCAGGATTGGTTGGTATTTTTTAACCACTTTTCAGCCAGTAATTGACTCCTCAAGTCCCAGGGATCTAAATTTGAGACATAAAAAACATACTTAGAAATATGAAATTTGGAACACTTAATTCCTGAGGTCATAGACCTTTAGAGGAATAGCTTTGTGATCCTAATGAAATAATACTTTTTCTATGAAATTTCAGTTTCCATTAACTAAATCTTCACAAATCACTTTGATTTTGATCGCTTCAGCATAATATATTCTAGATTTATTGGTTTTGCTTATTTGAAGAAATATTTTTTTTTGCAAATTTTAAATTAAATTGAAAGTCTATAAACCTAGTTTTTCATTGTGTCAATTACATACTACAAAATAATGGAGAATGGAATATATTTATAAGTGAAAAAACATTCTTTTTATGGACAATTATGTGCTATACTTCCCTCTTAATTGAACAATTAAGAGATTTCAAGGATAAGTGTTCAAATACTACCCCCTATGTATACCACATCCTCTATCCACCACTAACTTAGATGTTCAACTTGACAGTCATCATTATAAGAGCAAAATTTTGCTTATCAGCATTGAGGGACTTGTTGCATAACAATTTATTACAGAAATCTCTTATCAAAATAATTGGAAAGAGGTGCCTGTATTATGATATGAGTTATAAAATGATAGGAATGCAACAATTGTTCTGGTGTTTTTGCATGAATGACAAACTCATTTTCACATTGATAATATTAGTATGTTCTTACAAATCAAATGTTTTTGTCATTTGGTTAATTTTCAGGGCCCAGTTTTTCCTAAGCCTCTTGGTGGACCTTCAGAAATTGATCAATTGCAAGAAGAGGGAGCAGTGTCCAGATTATTGTATGTAGGCAAGGCAATTACTCTGACAAGACACAAAATAGAAGGAAAAGTACCTTTAGTTGGATTTACAGGTGCACCGGTCAGTAACAAACATTGATTTATTCTTGTTTCAGTTGAATAATCACTCAATATGTTTTGATCTGCTTAGGGGATGCTGTATCTAATGAAGCGCACTAGAGTCTAGTGTCATGGCAGTTTAAGTTCACTGCTAACTAAGTGCATTGTGCTAGTGTTTTGGAGATGCATTGTGGTGAAAAATAAACATTAAATTTTGTTGCCAACAGACCTGGACTTTTAAAATTTTATTGAAAAAGTCTTGTTTTTTTAATTCCAGTTTACATTAATGGGATACATGATTGAAGGAGGAGGTAGTAAGACCATGTCTAAAACTAAGGAGTGGTTAGAGAAGTACCCTAAGGATGTTCATAAACTCCTCAGTCTGCTGACGAGGGTCATTATTGATTATTTAATCATGCAGGTACATGGTTTTATGTAACATATACATTTTATTTATTTATTATTTATTAGATCTTGGTTGTTCTTCAGAGAATTTTATAGCTTAGATACATATACAGTGTGTTGGTACACACTGTATATGGTAGTGTAGCCATTAACCATGTATAGTAGGTACTATGAATTTTATCGACAAATCACCCCCCCATACCTTTTTTTTTCTCAACCATTTTAAACATTACTGCGCTTGGTTAACAGGTCCACTATACGTGTACAAACACAAAAACAACAAACAATTTTCTTTTTCTACTGTTTCCCTTCTGAGTAAAAGCCTCCTCCAGCTGTTTCCATCTTGACTTTATCTATTGCTACTCTTTGCCATTATTTGCCTGCAGTAGCAATAATTTCATCCTACCACCTGGCCAGTGGATGTCCTCTCTTTCTAGGTCCTTTCCATTTGGTCAACTTTCCTGTCCACCTCCCGTCATTGAGCCTTGCCACATGACCAGCCCATCTCCATTTGATGACCTGTCTGGCCTAATGGGTAGTGACCCTGCCTATGAAGCAGATGGTCCTGGGTTCAAACCCTGGTAAGGGCATTTATTCGTGTGATGAGCATGGATATTTGTTTCTGAGTCGTGGGTGTTTTCTATGTGTTTAAGTATTTATAAATATTTATATATTATATATACCGTTGTCTAAGTACCCTCAACACAAGCCTTATTGAGCTTACTGTGGGACTCAGTCAATTTGTGTAATAATGTCCTATAATATTTAGCATCCATTAATTAAATTTGTAATTAATTTTATGTAATTGACCAATAATTGCCTATTAAACTTACCACTTGAGACCTAGAACATATTTGCCAGAGAGTATACATGATTCCAGCCCTTACCTGTTGACATTTTCATCTCTTTTAAGAGATAAAACTAATCGCCTGACACTTCACACGAATTCATAAAAAATGCCAATTAAGTCCCAGTGTAACCAGTGTTCTATTAATACACGGAATAATTTTATCTAACTAAAAAATTGACTAGTCATCCACTTGCCAAGCTACGAGAAGAAGACTAATAATTTATGAATCCACTTGACAACCACGTTTGTTAACTTGCAGGTTGAAAGTGGAGCTCAATTGCTACAAGTGTTCGAGTCCAGCGCCGACCATCTTACACGGGAACAATTTCTTGAATTTTCTGCGCCATACTTGAAAGACATTAGAAGCGGAGTGCTTCAAAAAATCAAGGATAGGAATTTGGAAAATGTTCCAATGGTAAACTTAGACTTTTAACACTTAACACATTCACTGGCAACGTTTTCCCGCTTTGCAGAGGAAACAACTACGAACATTACAGAGAAAAGAAAGAGAATCTACCGAGTGGATTCCCGGCACTCAATGTGTTAAGTACCTTAGATTATTATTATTGTTTTACTAATATGTCAGTAAATATCTTCATATTCAGTATTCATTTATTTCTTGCTTCCCTGGTACATTTTTAGGTAGTAGTTACACATTTCTTACGGTATCACATGGACCCTGAATAGGGTATAGCAAATACAAAACAATTTAAATAACTTACAAAGTTATTTAACATAATATTAGTAGGTAGTACAATAGCTCAAAATAACTTTTTATTTCCAGACGGTATTTGCAAAGGGAGGAGGACATTCTTTAGATGTACAAGCTAAACTAGGGTATGAAACTCTCGGATTAGACTGGACTGTAGACCCTATAGAAGCTAGGAAAATTGTTGGAGACAACATCACGTTGCAAGGCAACCTTGACCCTCAAGATTTATATAAAACTCCGGTACGTGCTCATTCGTTTGTTTAAAAACATAATGCAGATGGCACGCAATTTACTGTTTTTATATTGTAAGCTTAACCATAGAGACATAAGTAATCTCAGCACCACTTGCACCATCCCACTAACCCGGGGTTAACCGGTTAAACCAGTGGTGGGCAAAGTACGGCCCGCGGGCCAGCTCCGGCCCGCGCAAGGGTTTCATCCGGCCCGCCGCCGGTTCTTAGAAATAATTAGTATATGGCTCACGACAACGATCATAACGACGGTTTCAAATCAAAATATATTTATTCTGCAGTTCTGGCCCTCCGTGAAAAAAGTTTGACCACCACTGGGTTAAACCATTAACCCAGTGTGAAATTGTACTGGTAACTGAGGTAACTCAGGTTTAACTGGTTAACCCCGGGTCGAATTAGTGGGATGGTGCAAGTGTCCCTTAGAGTACTTCTTACAACACCCTTACTTAATTATTAATATAAGTTGCATGGGACGTATGGTAAGAAATATTGTCCAAGGTGTGGTCAAAGGGTTAACATTTCTCTTAAAGAACAAACACCAAATATAGTGTTTCTAAAACGTTATTATTGATTACATCAAATCTACCTAACCCCAGTTTTACTTTGCAGGAGGAAATCAGACAAATGACAATAGATATGGTGCGAAAATTCGGCAAGCACAGATACATTGCCAATTTAGGCCATGGGATAACCCCGCAGACTCCACTGGAGAGTATGACCGCATTTACCGAAGCTGTCCATGAAGCAGTTTGAATAAGTAATACACCATATATTGTTGGATTATTTTAAGATGTCCGAATCTTGAAAGCTATTTCCTATCATGCGGACATCTTAAAAAATTCTAACTATATATAGGGTGGTGGACAAAGAATGTCTCACTCATCATAATTAAGTTAGCCGGTTTTCGTTGTTATATTACTTTTATTGTTAAATTACTTTTGGTAATAAATGGGATATTGTTTCTGAAAAGTATGTTTTATTAAAGAAAAACTTGTATTTACAGTCCTAGATACTATAATTACATAGAATAAGTTGTTTTTGTGTTTGTTCCGGGCATCTCTTCATCATGGCTTCCAACCGACTTTTTCACATACTGAAAAAAAAAAGACAAAATAATTAGTTTCACATACCTACATACTTAGTGTTGGTAGGAACTAGTCTTTGAATCTAAATTTGAAAAACTGGACTCGTTTTTACGAGAACCGGCGCTTAAAAACATTCTGAGTCTTTCAACTCCCGAGGCGAGCCCTTTATTGAGTCTTTTTTAAGAGCAACTCAAAAGGACTCTAGCCTTTAGATAATAAAGAATCCGTCAACAATTTTATAGATTTACTTAAATAATAGTAAATAAAGGAAGATGCCCAGATTCATATGGACTTTGGCCTAAAAACCAATAATGACAAGCCATATGTCATTTGAAAGGTTTTTTTCATATTCTAAAACTTTTTGTATGGCGGGAAATCTTAAATCGCTGTGTGAAATAAGTTATGGCAAAATAAAAACATCCCCTCAATAAGAATTTTTTTACTGATATATATATATGGTTTATGTTAGTCTTAGCACTCCACTCTTTCAGCCTCCGCCTCACGTGGACACATTTCTGACGAATCGACTAGCGAACCAGACGTTACTCTTCTGGAATCCGGTAGGAGATTTGTTCTCGGACCGGATGATGGGAGACGACGTCAAGGGACCAAAGTAGATTCAGCGGAAAGTTATCCTGCGTGGGTAGGCTCGGAGGAAGAGGGCCATGAAAACGATACATTTATCCCTTCCCCCTTTATACCCCTAATCTTCCTAATAAACTTTACCTAGACCAACCCTCCCAATCCCCCTTCCCGTCTTGATCCTCTTATCCATATCCCCTCTTTCCTGGAGGAGACAACCTCGACCCCAAAAACCCTAATCCAAAGTGTGACTCACCGTGCCGATGGATGCATGGCTGAGAGGGAGCTCAGTCGCGAACGATAGGCCTCGGGTGCCGGGCGAAACCCGTTCTATATAGCCTTGTCTACGCAAGCGAGGCTCTGCGTGGAATGAACCTTTTATATCCCTAGCTACTCGTGGGAACTTAATGGCAACAATAACTAATAAAAATCTAAATAAAAAAACAAACAAATCATAAACAAACGAACTCCTTAGATGAGACGGCACATGCTGAAGCACTAAGGAGGGCGAAACAGATAGGGAGTGGCATGGCCGTGGAGGAGCCATCGAAGCTGGAACGGCCACTAAAAGCCGGGGTACCTACCGGAACCCCAGCCCAGGTGGCTGAACCGGAGACGAAGGAGCCTTCGACAGCTGGGCCCTCTAAAGACAAACCGATGACAGCTGAGAGTGGGACACCATGTTGAACCCTCGAAGCAGGTCATAAATCCCGGCTGGGAGATCAGGTGCAAACCAAGAGGGATGCCTGCCCAGACAAAATCAAAATCATCAACAGTAAGAAAACCTTCATATTCTAAAGCGATATAGGAACTTAGTATCAAAAAGCGGCCAAGAGCGAGTCGGACTCGCCCATGAAGGGTTCCGTACCATTTATCACGTATTAAAAAAAACTACTTACTAGATCTCGTTCAAACCAATTTTCGGTGTATAAATTACATTTAATGGGAAACATACAGCACATAATAAAACAAAATGGTAAAAACTAATCTAAATTAAAATATATCTAAATAAGGCCCCCGCGGCATTGTGCCAAAGATGCTGGCAGCATTCCCTCGCTGAATGGCAATACTAATGCGCTGCGAGAGAAAGCTGCCAGCTCTCTGGTCACCGGTAGAGTCTATGAGCCTTTTACTCATTTCCTTAAAAAGTATCTTGGCGCTTGGACCCCACGGCCCTAGTGTCTCGACTCCAAACGCCACAAAGTGGTATTGGGGGCCGAGACTTCGATATTTGAAAATCTTTTTGGTTTCAGCCGCCTCGGCAGCTGCCCCAGCCTTGGCCGAAGTTCTTGGTAGATGGGACGGTGCCAGTGTATCGACGCATGTGGCGTCCCAGACTAGCACTCGACCCATCTTCCATGGGACCAGGGTCATACCGTCCGGTCTCTTGCCATCGTCCCTCGAAACGCATTAACGGTGGAAGTTTGCATGATAATGTGTATCATATATTTTTTTTAGATTTTTCATTCTGTTATTTTAGAAGTTACAGGGGGGGGGGGGACACATTGTTCCACTTTGGAAGTGTCTCTCGCGCAAACTATTCAGTTTAGAAAAAAATGATATTAGAAACCTCAATATCATTTTTGAAGATCTATCCATAGATACCCCACACGCATGGGTTTGATGAAAAAGATTTTTTAAGTTTCAGTTCTAAGTATGGGGAACCCCCAAAATGTATTGTTTTTTTTTTCTATTTTTGTGTAAAAATCTTTATGCGGTTCATAGAATACATCTACTTACCAAGTTCAAACAGTATAGCTCTTATAGTTTCGGAAAAAAGTGGCTGTGAAATAATCGGACAGACAGACGGACATAACGAATCTATAAGGGTTCCGTTTTTTGCCATTTGGCTACGGAACCCTAATAAGGTACATAGTAACGTTTCAAATCATTAAACATTTTTATGCAGCTATAACTTTTTTCACACAAAGATTTGGGATTACCTGCCATAGTAAAAGTTTTAGAACTTTGAATAAGCTATCCAGTGACATATCGCTCGTCCTTATTGGTCAATAGGCCAATCTGACCACCCTCCTTTGGTATTTAAATCATACGATTTGTGTATTGTGCCAAAGATACATTGATTGAGTAAGATACGTACAATCGAAGACAATTTCGAGCTGCGAATTTGACAGGTAATCGAGAAACGCCATCCCATACATACATTTTGCGGTAACTCTGTTTGTCAAAAGTTGACGTTTGACAATTCAGTGGCCTCAAAACATATGGGGCAGTAGAGCGCCATCTGTTTTAGATGTCAAAATAAGGGGCACATTCTTTTCTTAGACTTTACCTCTCTATTATAATTAATTCTTTTTGATATTACTTAAAGCATTTCGAAATATGCAAAAAAGTTTAGTATTCTCTGAAAAGGACTCTGGTCTCTAACAAGTTAAAAAGAACTCGAGTTTAGACTTAATTAAAAGAGTCTGCAAAACTGAGTCGAGTTTTAAAGCAGAGGACTCAAAGGACTCGAGTCTTAACCAACGCTATGAACCGTATAAAGTACCTAAACTATGATGGGACTCAAAACATTATATTATTATATCAATAGTAGAAGAGGCATAAAATCCAAGTAAGAAAAATCGTGATTTGAGTTTGACAGTTGTCGCACATACGTCGGCGGCCAAAAGTCTTAGAACTTATCCCTAAGAGGAATCTCTACCATTTGGACAACCAGTGGCCAGGCCAACAATATATAATATTAATTTATATTATATTTTTATTATCGTTTATGACCGTGCTAAACATGACCTTGGACAAATGTTTTTTTTATTAATTTTGATTTTTAAACGTTATTTCAAAAAAGTTCCCATTCCGCCCCAGGTAAAAAATAAAGGTAGGTATTACTCTTAATTTCTGGGGCACAATACTCGTATATAACAGTTTATTGGAAATATTTAAGAACGGGAAGTAGAATGGATTGCCATATTCCAAAAAATTCATTCATGTTGCTAATTACCTGAGGATTGACTTGAATCTGCTCATCCATTTCCTGTATATACTGGTGCAGCTTGGTGCAAGCGGCCATCTGCTGCTCCAGCACACACAGCGTCTCGGGCGAGGCGTACTTCTCCGGGCTGTCCAGGAATACCACCATGCCGTCTTTCTGGTTAATCATGGCGTATATTTCGCCCTCTTCAATCTGCAAATAGTAATTAAGTAAAGTAAAAGTATTTAAAGTTTTAAATAGAAGTTAATCTGCAGTTTCTTTTATAATAATAATTAATAATAATAATATAAGCCTTTTATTCAGACAATTTAAGTTTAAATTGTACATTTCTTATTGAATATTTAGTTTGACATAAAATTTACTATTTCAGACAACATCGGTTTGGTCTGTATGCCATTTGGCAAAGGCCTCTTCCATCCCTTTCCATTTTTTCCTATCTCTCGCCAGTCTGGTCCAGTGTCTCCCTGCGAATTTTACGATCTCGTCTTCCCATCTCATTTTTGGTGGTCCATGTTTTCTTTTTCTATCTTTTAGAAACCACCATATAACTCTCTTACTCCATTTCTCTTTGCCCCTGATCATATGTCCTGTCCACCTCCATTTGAGTGTTTTAACTTTAATTGTTACGTCTTCCACACGTGTTTTGGATCGAATAAACCTGTTTCTTATTCTATCTTTCAGTTTAACTCCAATCATGCTCCTTTCCATGGACCTTTGACATACTTGCAGTTTGTTTAAGTTGCTCTTAGTTAGAGTCCAAGTTTGGCTGCCGTAGGTTAAAACTGGTAAAATGCATGTATTGAACAACTTCCTCTTTGTAGCTACACTAATTTCTTTGTTCTTCATAACTTCCCTCATTGACCAGTACCGTTTCCATGCGTTAGTTGTTCTTCTAGCAATCTCTTTTTCCATCTGGTTGTCCATGGATATTGTTTGTCCTAAGTATATGTATTCATCCACATACTCAATGGTTTCCTGGTTTACTACTATAGGTGTCTTTTTGGAGTTCGTCATTGTTTTAGTTTTTTCTGCATTCATTCGCAGCCCCATTACCTCACTTTCGCTGGCTAGTTCCTTAAGCATAATTTGCAGGTCTTTGGCTGTTTTTGCTATTAACACTAGATCGTCTGCAAAGCGTAAATGTGTAAGAGTGGTACCATTTATTTTAAGTCCGTAATTGGGGTTTCTATGCCAGTTAAGATTCCGAAAAATTCCCTCAAGCACTGCAGAAAATATTTTTGGAGAAAGAGGATCCCCTTGTCGTACTCCTTTGTTTATTTTGATCTCTTCTCCCTTGCTTTCTAACTGTATTCTAGCAGTGCTCGCTTCGTATATGTTCCTTATTACTCTTATGTAGTTCGAAATTACACCTTGCTCTTTCAGAGCTTCCCAAATTTTATTATGTTTGAGCGAGTCAAAGGCTTTGCTGTAGTCAACATATGCTATGTATAGTGGAATTTGGTATTCCTTGCATTTTTCTGTTAGTTGCCGTACAGTGAATATATGGTCTAGCACCGAGAAGTCGCGCCTGAACCCAGCCTGTTCCTCTGGTTGATTTTCGTCAAGTATGTTTGTTAGTCTGTTTAGTATTGTCTTTGCAAATATTTTATAAACATTTGACATCAGACTAATAGCAGTTTCTTTTAGTAGCTGTCAATTACGCCCTAAAGTACCTACTAGGGTGTCCCTTATTTAACGATTTTCAGAAATTAATAACGCATGAATGAATTTCAGGTCATTCCTGTAACAAGAACCTGTGCCGACTTACAACTAAAATTCCCATACAAATTACTATGGAGAAATTTGGTCAGACAGTAATTTGATAATTTTTTATTGGTTTTCTGTTCGCATCGAGATTTTTTTGTGAAATAATTATATACGGCAGTAGAAAAAGAAAAAAATAAATTGGTACGTTTGATTGCGCAGCGACCTTCTTTTTAGCCCCCTTTCTGACCACCTTAGTCCATTGCTGGTCCAAGGAAGCGGGTGCAGGAGGTAGTGTTTGGGACTCTTTCGGGGCCGATGTTCCAGCAGGCTTCGAGCTCCCCTTCTTTGCCTTCTCCTTATTTGGTAGCTTCCCACCTTTGGGACCCTCTTGTGCTGGAGGAGGATTTGTAGGGGTTGCCTTCGCCTTGCCAGGTGCTACTGCTAGCGTCTTGTTTTTATTCTTGTTAGCACTGGTGGGCACTAACACGGGTGCCTCGTTTTCTCTCGCCTTCTTTTTATCGGCCGCCAGTTGGGGCCGTAAGTTTTTGGCGGCGAATAACCTCCCTTCCACTTCTAGCGCATCAAAGCGGGCATTCATCATTGCAACTATGGTTGCCCTCTCTAGTGATGGCTCCGCTATCTCCTCAGGAGGTACAGTCGGCTGCGTCTGCATCGGAGAGGGTACTCTCTCTGACTCACGCTGCCGTAGATCCACCTTAAGTTGGGCTAACTCCGCCCGCAGCTCGGCTATCTCCGTTTGCTGTCGCTCGTTACACCTTTGAAGGCGTTTCACCTCATCTGAGGACAGCAAGCGCGCCGCCAGAACCTCTATTGCATCTACAATGGAGTCTCCTGCTTCCTTGAGCTTCCTTTTTTCCCTTTATCTTCATATTTTCATAGACTGCTATTATATTGGCCACAGGAGTATAAAGGAATGAACTCTGTTTACCATATTGAGAATGTAGGTCTCGGCCTGCGCCGGGCCGGCGAGCTGCACCCTGGCCGCCACATCGCTTAGGGAAAGCGTCAGGAATGTTTTTGTTAGCCTTTGAATGTTCTTCTTGTACATAGAGTTTAAAACCTGTAATAAGACGAATGAACAGTTAGTGTTAGTTTTTATGAGGGTGATTTGCAAATAAATATGGTAACTAAGTTAAGGCCTTAATTCATCCACGTTTAATTGATTCCAATTTCCATTGTGTTAAGAATATTATACAAACTACCCATATAAATATAATACCTATGGGTATTGTATTTAATTTTACAGACATCTAAGTTTAAATCTCACGCTAACACGGTACTTTTTTAGGTAGGGTCCGTCTGTCCGTCCGTCCGTCCGTCCGTCCGTCCGTCTGTCACCAGGCTGTATCTCATGAATCGTGATAGCTAGACAGTTGAAATTTCTACAGATTATGTATTTAATTCTGTTGCCGCTATAACAACAAATACTAAAAACAGAATAAAATAAATATTTATTTCCAATCTCGAGGTTCTCATCCAATCACCGGAGTTACGCAACGTCGGGCGAGGTCAGTACTTGGATGGGTGACCGTTTTTAGGGTTCCGTAGTCAACTAGGAACCCTTATAGTTTCGCCATGTCCGTCTGTCTGTCTGTCTGTCCGAGGCTTTGCTCCGTGGTCGTTAGTGCTAGAAAGCTGAAATTTGGCATGGATATATAAATCAATAAAGCCGACAAAGTCGTACAATAAAATCTAAAAATTTTATTTTTTTTAGGGTACCTCCCCTACACGTAAAGTGGGGGTGAATTTTTTTTTTTCGCTTCAACCCTAGAGTGTGGGGTATCGTTGGAAAGGTCTTTCAAAACTAATAGGGGTTTTCAAGAAATATTTTTTGATAGTGAATATATTCGGAGATAATAGCTCCGAAAGGAAAAAAAAATGTGTCCCCCCCCCCCTCTAACTTTTGAACCATAGGTCCAAAAAATATAAAAAAAATCGTGGAAGTAGAGCTTAAGAAAGACATTAAATGAAAACTATAGCGGACATGATCAGTTTAGCTGTTTTTTAGCTATCGCAAAAAGTTTTCCCTTCATAGTAAAAAGACTTACTTTAATTAGGTACTGATTATACAAATTTGCCTATTTGTTTAACTCGGGTGAAAGGTACCGTTTCATCCCTTGGTTAACAATTTACTATACTTTAAGCTCCAGTTTAGCTTATTGTGACGGAAAAGTAACTACGGAACCCTACACTGAGCGTGGCCCGACATGCTCTTGGCCGGTTATTATAGATAATGGTACGGAACCCTTCCTGTGCGAGTCCAACTCGCACTTGGCCGGTTTTATAGAATAAACGTTTGAAAGCTTGAAGATTACTTTGTAGAAATTTGTAGGCACATATTATAAAAAGTTTTAAAACTGTACATACAGATTTGGTCACCTATACAATTATAATTACTAATCTAAAATCGAAAAAAGAAATTTTCGCGTCTAAAAATTTGTTTTATACTGTTCCCAAATCGGAACACGATACCGAATACACCCTTAAACAGATATCCCCACTATTTTTTGTTACACCTTGTATAGTTTTCAGATTTAACTCTGTACTTGTAGTGTAAGACGATAACACTTGCCAAATATCTATCATACTTCTAGGTCAACAGAAAGTACCCTTTACATTTTGATGCCCTTGAGAGTATCGAAATATGGATAGGTACGTTTCTTGCGGTCTAGACGGCTGTCTCTTTTTGTTACGTCAACTTAGAAGTTTGATTGTTTCACAGTTTCAAGGGACTGTAGACCTGAGTATATCAAGTATATGGTTTTATTTTAACTCGATACCTCCACGCGTTCTCGAGATAAAGGGTCTTGACAGGCAGATGGATAACAACATTTTGTTGATTGTTATCCTACCTATAAGGGTTCTGTTTTTTCCTTTTGAGGTCTCTTGTTCTTCTCAATTCGTACACTCTTTTCAGAGTGGTCGTGGCTGCTTTGGACAACGCTCACGGCTGGTCTTAATTACTAAAGACGGGTGAGACATAGGCGAGTCATTGCGACCTCACGTGCATTTGCCTCGGACGAATTGCCGCGGCAATTCCTCGCAAGCGCAGCTGGTTCTGTGTGGACCGCCTATTTATAACGTCAGGGAAGAATCCCGCGCGGGCACAACTAATAGTCCTCATAAACACATACTTGATTAACTATTCCCATGTTCTTGTCCCTGACGAAGGTCTCGCGGTGTTTGATGGCCGCATGCTGCGATGTTGCCAGCTCGTGGTAAGCTACGGACAGTGGCTTCAGAAACCTTCCTACCACTTGCGATGTGTATTTCGGCATTGGAAGAATCTGCAATGACGGGATAAGCCAAGTAATAAATTTAAGAACTCAAACGTATATAGTAATTTTTATAACACAAGGAAGAAGTACTGTAAAAAAGTCAATAAATAAAATGTACTCATGTCTGAATTAGGTTAAAGTTATTAGATCTTTATTAACATAATATATTTAAACAGAGGTATCACTATAACTAGCTTAAAGTTTAATTTCGCTTGGTCCTCACCAAATTTAAAAATAATTTATATTACAGTACCTATGGTAATTTATATTACTTGACCCCACTAGTGCGATATTTAGCACATTACGTAACTATGTCGATAATATAAAGGGTTATATATTATGTACTGTAAAATGTTGTACGATATATTATGTGTGAATACCGTGAATAGGCAATTCGCAACTCTAGTCGATTTTAATAGCTCGCTGCGGTCGTGTTTTAATTTATCGCCATTCGTTGCTTATTTCCTATTTTTGCGTAGGCAGGTACAGGCACCTAGCCCTCACATTTCACATACAATGTATGCCCCTCTGCGGCGTCTGCCCCCCCCCCCTCCCCAGGCCTCCGCCGACTTGTATCATAATGTACTATAGCCTAACATAATTTCACATGTTTATAACGCCTACTTATTGCTAGTAAACATTTTTAAGTGATATAATAAACTAGCACGCCAAAATGTATAATAATGACATTTATTTCATAAATATAGCAGCATATCATGTTTAGCTGTGGCAACATTTATTCAATTGTGACTTGAAAGTGGCCTCTGAATACGAGTGCACCCGAACCGAACTACCCTTTTTGTAAACTGTAGTAATTAGAAAAGGACGAGTACTGCTGAGCCTGCTGCGGCGTATTTGTGCTAAACCTATTGATTATACACTACATGCATACTGTCAAAATTTGATTCATAAAAACTCACCTTTCCATGTAAGATAAGTGAAACTAAAATGTACTTTTTGTAGGCTTCAAGCATGATGTGAGAGACAACCATTGCGGGTACAGTCACTACAACTTCGAAAAAGTAGAGGGCTCGCTCATAGTTCTTCATTGCCAAGTAAATCATTCCTCCATAGTAATAGTATAGGAGGAAATGTTTCGAGTCATTGTTGCCGCCCAGCTGAAAAATATCAAATAGATACGTATAAAAATTACTAGAATGCAATGTTTTAAGGGGATTTCTACCTAGTTATCAATTTTCACAAAACATCTCACAGTATTTTTTGAATAACATTGTTAAAGTCAATGAAAATCAAGATAACACACAAATACATCAGTGTCATATTATACGGTGTTGCTCATAATGCGAGCTGCAAAAGTGCATGGCCACTTTAGAATGAATTCCATTCCAGAATTCAATTCCAAGCAAATAGGAGAGCATAATCTTCTTCTTTTCATCCTATTAATCTCTGTTGGGGTGTAGATAAGGCTTGAATCATATTATTTCAATGACTTTGGCCCTGGCAGTTAGGGCTAACTCTCCCAATACACCCATCTCTTCCTCCAAGAAACGGCGACAATTACATTCAAGGCGGCCCTTCTTCGTTAGCTGGGCCTCTACAGGTACCAGGTCAGGGGCATTTTGGATAAAAGCTGTCATGCAGGTTGTTTCTATGTAAATTATTTTTTTTTTGTATGAGAGAAGCGTATTTCTTCTAGTATTGTGTTATCACCAGTGATCGGAATAGGTAGTGCCATTTCACGGGAACTCGGTGCGTAAGCTTAGTATGGACATAGCTTTTAACCCCGGGATTTCATATGAAACATTTTAAGTTTATGTTTAGTTCAGAAATGTTGTGTGATTTTTTTTTTTGGTTACTATAGAATATGGCATCGACAAAATATGAAGTAGATACACTAACTTTGACATCCATGCAAACAAAGAAAATAAGCACGTCTTATCAGTTATCTTTTTGCATTTGCATGTTGTTTTTCTAAGTGCATTCTTAAATTATCTTTACTTAAATTATCTGGTTCGACCTTGAGATAACTTTCTATTGTTTACCTCTATGAAGAGCTCGGGGCAGGGTGGGACAGTAGCAACAGATGCCAATATTTGTCATGCTATCTCTTTTTAGTTGAAAGATAATGTTTTAAACAAGGCAAGTATTTTAAGATTACTTATGTTCTTCTGTTCGTTAAGTTCGCACGTATTACTCATGGTTGGTTCAATTCGACTTTGGCTTGTTTACCGGACTTTGTGATCGATCATCTTATTGTGACGACGTTGGCTATCCCTAATTGGACTCTGATTTACTTGTGATTGGACTAAGTGGAACTTCTTATCTAGCTAAACATGCCTCGGCGAGCTAATGAAGAAACTATTCTGAGTTGGATTGAATCCTATCCCGACTTAGAGTTTGATTCAACAAGACATTTAATACATTGTACTAAATGTGACGTTAATATTGGATGCAGAAAGAGTACAGTGAAGCGACACATCGAAGGACCTGTACACAAAGGATTACATCACCAACCAAATGAAAGTTTTTACTTTGATCTGATCGAGTTCCTCATACTTTGCAATATCCCATGGGTTCAAATCGAAAATCCAGCATTCACAACCTTCTTCCAGAAGTATTTTTGCTGCACTTGTACAAATCAGCCTCTACGTACTCTACCCAGTGAATCGACAATAAGAAAAGTATACCTGGACAAGTTTTATCAAGCCAGAATAGCAGCTATACGCAGTGAAGTGGCAAATAAAAAAATTTGGATTTCGTTAGATGAAACGACAGACTTTCTAGGCAGATACGTGGTCCATTTCTTGGTGAAACCTTTGGATGCAACCGTTTCTCATAAAACTTATTTAATGGCGTGTAAAGTGCTCACGGTAGTGAATGGGGAGACTATTGCTAAGTTTGTTACAGACTGCTTAGAAAAAATGTGGGGAGAAGGCTATGAAAATCAACTCGATAATGTGCTTCTCTTATGTACTGACAGCGTTGCGTATATGTTGAAGGCGGGGCGAATTTTAAAAAGTGTGTTACCGAATATGAAACACGTTACATGCTTAGCTCATGCTCTGCCTCGTGTGGCAGAGCAAATAAGATGTCAATATCCGGACGTAGACGCCCTGATAGCTAACTTGAAAAAAGCATTTTTAAAGTCTCCTAGTAGAGTGCAACTGTTAACGGAAATGTATCCAAATTTGCCTTTACCTCCTAAGCCAGTAATTACAAGGTGGGGTACTTGGCTCGCTGCAGTATCTTACTACGTGAAGTATTTCACTGAAATAAATACAGTTTTGTCAAGATTAAGAACATCAGATGCTGTTTCAATTAAAAAGGCTAAAAAAGTGCTTGAAAAACCCAACATAAAAAAAGAATTAGATTATATCCACGAAAATTTTAATATAATAGAGGTGGCCTTAACTCGTTTACAGGAACGAAATATGTCAATGGTCGATGCCTTAATCGATTTTGATCAAGTTAGGATGGTAATCAATTGGTCTAATAGTTTACCCATAGAAAACAAATTTGAAGGGGTTATGGCTCGAAACCCGGATTTAGATACTATAAGAGAATACGCAGGAGATATTTCAAAAGAAACCGCATCTGAACATATTTCCTTTTACAAATTTGCCCCGCTGACATCAGTGGAGGTTGAAAGATCGTTTTCCACATATAAATGGATATTAGACGTCAAGAGAAATAGACTGCCAGTTGAGAACATTGAAAAAATAATCGTTTGCTATTACAATTTTAAAGAAAGCAAGGAATAAACGATGTAAAATAAAATCTGTAAAGTTTGACTGGAAGAGATCACTTATAGGTGATAAGACGCTTATTTTTTACCTCTATTTTTGTGTATAATTTCTTGTATTGTATAATTTTAATTTGTATAGTAAAAAATAACGAATGTTTTAATAACGTTGATTTAATACATATGTGTACTAATGTTGATGTTTGACGATTTATTTTATGATTGTAATTTGTAACTGTTAAAAGTTATGTTGAATAAATAATTGACGTATTTATAATGACAATTTTTTATTATTTTGCATCTTCTTAATTTAGGTCAATAATATTCACTGTGAAAAAATACGAGTCCCGAAATCCCAAGGCTTATCCATGTTATGTTTAATGTTTAAGGTCATTCACCCGAAATGGCACTACCTATTCCGATCACTGGTTATCACTCTTTTACTTGATTATGGAGCCTACAGATATGGGCTTGTGCACAAATCACGAGAGGTTTTTTCGGCTACTTTTTTTACCTCCCCCCCCCCCCCCCCCCCTCCCCCAACGTGATTAGTCGTGATTTTTTCGTGACCCCCCTTGCTTTGTGCCGTATCGAACCTCGCTTGCTTTGTGCACAAGCCCTATAGGAAAGATGCGTTCGTTACCTCAGAACTAATTCCAGTAACATCGGTATCTAGGAACTCAATCGCCGGCTTCATGCACTTGGACAGCAAACATAGCTGGCATAAGTCGGCGTGTATGGAAGTCAGCTGGGAGTCAAACAGCTGTATTTTCCTTATGGCCTTCTTTAGAATTTCTATACCTCTAATCGGTTGCTTGAGATCAACAAGATGGTCTGTCAGTAAGTGGCAAAGGTCAGCGTCTGAAAATTAAACCATAAATGAATGTTATTTGGAAAAAATATAGGCTGAACTTGTGTTAACAGTTGGTAATTCATTAATATGTGTGTTAAACACAAATACCAGGCGTAAATCACTCCGCGATTTCGACGCGCCGCATGGCCTACACCAGATCTGGTGCTGACCTCACAAAAATGCTGACCACACGTTGTTTATGATCCCTGATGAGTTTTGTGGTTACTGAACAATGGACTAAGTATATAAAATATATTTAGCATCTTAGCAAAGAGCTCAGTCCAATCGGCAACGTTTAGACACCTTCGGTTTACCTTAGCAGGGGGCTTGTTATATAATGAATGAACCTTCTTTACGTAGCTTCAGAATACGAAGCTCTATCCCTAGAGACATAAACCTATACTTACACAGATCAGGTGCAAATCGGACTTGCTCGCCATTGCAGTTATTGATAAAGTCATGGATTTGTTGAAAGATCACAGATCTGTCAACATCATTATTTCCCTGAAACAATAAAATTAGTGATTACATAGCTCATAGATCAGGAAACTTAACAAAAAGAGCCTTTCTAAAAGGAGATAAAAGTCAGGCAAAGCGACAAACAAGGCTCACTGTGCCAGCTCCAGTAGTGGGTGTCATAAAAAAAATTCAAAAACTTAAAATAGCAATAAGTAAACAAGAAAATATTCCCATCATATTCCCATATGAAATTATCATGATCAAGAAATTATTTATTTATTTCTTTAAATTTGAAAATATATCTGATAGTCACACAATTGTAGCACCATCTGCATCAAGTACCTAATGGGTAACTAAGTCCTGTTACCAGAGTTTCCATGGAATAAAAGGAAATAGGTAGCTCATGTACAGTTGTGTGCAATATAATAGCAGTACACTCTGCGACGAAGATCGTCTTATAGAAAAGTTTATTTTTTTCTGGATGACTTGGGTTTAAAGCTTTGATTGGAAATAATGGAAAAGATTCTAAATTACAAATTATAGTACACAATTGTATTTTTTTCGTAGGGTTTTACGTTTTTATAGGAATTTCCGCAACTTAGTAAACACGTAACAGCCGATTTTCATGATATTTTTTTTTTTACTTCCAATATTATTTAAGTAAAGGTTGCAGTTAATTTTGAAACAATATCAAGTAATGCAGAATAATTATATAAAAAGATACAATATTATTGATCAGTTATAGTTTTCCCTTAATTTACATTTTCTTATGTACTACTATTATATTGCACACAACTGTATATTATGTAACTATATAGTTGTAAAGCTTATTGATAAGTGATAAGCTTACAATACAACCTAATAAACATTCTTGATTTTGCAGAATTCCTGATAGAACTGGAAAAAAAAGCGTAAAAAGCATATCAAAAGAATGCTCCCTGTTCATGTCATTTTTAAATGCTATTTAGTTCTTAATAATATAATATAACTGTGCAGTTTCAGCCTTGCACAATTAGATACCTTGATTATTAATCTTTAATTTAATATATAGTTTACATGGCTTTCTTTGATTAAATACATAGTTTTCCAAGTCTGCCTCCTGCACATTTGTCTAAATCTTTACATTTTCGTGCGAAACTGAAAAATATGTAATGTTTGGAGGGGAATATCTTCAGTATTAACTAGTAAAAAAAATTGTGGACACAATATTTGAGGTACTATAGAGGCCTCATTAAAACAAGCAATTGAACCTTCTGGCAAAGTTGCAAGATTGCATTGGACACACTTTTGTGAAGTATAATTTTCATAAATTGACCGCATGTTTACATCTTCAGGCAATCTGGAGCTTACCAAGGATTCCCATAAATTCTCCATCTGAATTTTATATTATTATATCATGTTTTGATCATTACAAAATAAGCTATGAAACTGTGCTTATACTTTTTGATTTAAGCTTTATTTTATATTTAACCAGTTGAAAACCTAGTAACAGAACTTAATGACAGACTATGTATTGCATGTTATTATAATCATTGTAATTTTGTTTATACAATGATGTACTGTTTATATTATAAAATTTACAATAAAGTTTTAAAATAATGTTTACCTGGGGTAGTGAAAACTTGGCAACAAGGACAGCTAAAACACCAAGCGAATGTTGCTGAATATCTAGAGTCTCCAAAACAGTAGTAAGATGGGCACTGTTCCTCTGAAGAACTTCGTCTGACTTTCCAATTATGTCACACAGTTCCCGAAAGTTCCCTGAATAAATAACACAATGTCATATTTATAATTTAAACAAAAATAGTAAGACACTCATCTGTAGGCTTTAAAGGTCCATAGTGGTTGCGAAAAGATGGCAAGTCTGGACCGTAATTATGGTCAACAAACAGTAAAAGTGTTAATTCAACTAACCAGATCCAGACATGGCCCTTACATTGTTCACAAATTGTTCCAGTGGCGATGCCATCATCGATTATTCGTATGACTCAATTGCTCTCAGAACGTTATACAAATCACGTATTGAACTGATCTATGAAATTAAACTATTTTATTTATATAAATAAAATGCGAAGCAATCAATTCCGCAAATCCGCATTCAGATATTTGACAATTTGACCGGACCGGAGGCATGCTGACGCAACTAGGAACAAAAAAAGTTTTGTATGGAGTTTGTTTCGCAAATCATTGCCAACGAAGAAAAAGAAAACGTCAGTGCTATTTATTCTGTCAAGTTTACATTAAGTCAACTTTCAGCCTAATTGTTTTGTTTGTTCTGAAGGCTTCAATGTTTTGTTCGGGTATTTCCTGTAATTTCTTTATTATTTAGTAAAAAAATCGAAAATAGTCAACCGTGATCAGAGTAAAGAGCGAGTTTGTTACAATGCCAGCGAGAAAACGGTTTACTAAGTGTAAAATAAGTGGCAAGCAAGCCACTCGAGAAAATCACGAAAAAAGGGATTTTATGGCGAAATTTCCCTTGGATGAAGACCGGTAAGTATTGCTTTAGATACTTTTGAACTTATTTTGGGTCAGCAGGCATAAACACATCGAAAATTAGATATTTTATATTCCTTTTCGTTGTGAACTAGGGATGTACTATAACTATCGATAACTGTAGTTTTATTTGTATATCAGTGTAAATAATTAAATTAAATATGTGAAATTTCTTGAGAACTCGGCTTCATAGGCAGGGTCACTGCCAACTAGGCCAGACCGGTTCTCATGATTAACAGACATATAAATACATAAAAAGTTAGAGGATTGTTAATAACTGGATGCCAAAAAACATGATTTATAGATGCATATTAGCGCTAAATAATCAGTTGATCATCTGTTTAGCAAACCCTTGGAATATAAACTGTAGATACAGTCATGTTTCTCCAAGGCTGTATGTTTTCACGTTTTCAGATGCAGGCAGTGGGTCAAAATTGTTGGGAACGAAGACCTGACGATACATCTTCCCATAGAAAAGTTACATTTATTGAAACATGTATGTGCAGATAATTTTGAAAATAAAGCTTTTAATAAATAAAAAACGCGACTTTAAAACGGTATTAAAATAATTCGGGTCCACGTTAAGCCCGACCATTAGTCCACTCAAAGAACTATCCACTATACATATAACATACAACTTAAATGTGGACCTGATGCTAACCTGATTTCGAGTACAAAATTTGTAGACAGGAGCCTATGTTTCAACCCTCCCTATTTTATCGATATTGATAAGAATCGCAAGCGTGTAGCGTACTACACTATTTAAATCGGTTATGTTGGTAATATGGTTCCTTAACAGTTCTTTGTCGTAGATTTTGGTAATGATTTGCGAAACAAACTGATTCCACTTGCTAGTATGGAAGTCCCATCTCTTAAAACGTAGTGATTATATGCTCTTTGACCGGAGGTACCAACAGTGTTGCCAGGTGAGCGGAAGAGAATTATTGTAATATACCTTGTTTACATTCAGCTGAAGTGAGCAGGGAAATGGGCAGGACGAGTACACACTCGTCCTCAAGCTCGTGCTTACACAAGCACGATACTTCTCATGCCACTGCCATTGCCACTCGCGCTGCCCGGCGCTTCCCAAAATGGCAGTTTTTTGCGCGGCAGTCAAAGGACCGGTAGCGCGAGCGGCAGTGCGTGTTCACATTCTGCTTCTGCTCTGTCTCTCAACTCTCTCATTACTCACCGAGCGCCTGGAGGAGAAAGACGTGTTTTGTTCGTTTTTTTTTTTAAGATTAACAAAACAATACCCGGTATAATATACAAAACACTTTAATACATAAAGCCAGACCAGAAATATAGGATCATTGTCAACAGGGCGCTGTTTTTCTCATGTGATATAGGGTGACAGTTCAATTTAGTATGAAATATTTAGTTCCAATGTAATTCCGCAATATGGCGTGTGATCATATATTACTGATCAGGCTTCAAAATTAATTATTAAAGAAAAAATATTAGGTACTTACAAAGATCTATTACGATGAATAGATATCATCCACTATCGTCTACGATGAACTTTCTTTTTTTGTATTCGATATCTTTTTAAATATCGAACCTAATTGCGTATCGCAAAAAGACACAGCGCGAAAGTTGAAAGCGAAGTGAGTGGTAGGGCAGTATGTAAACACACACTCCTCTCGATCCTACTGCAGCAGTATTTAGGGAATTATTGCCGGCAGCGGCAGGGGCTGAATGTAAATGAGATATTAATGTCAAAATTATCGACATTATCGTACGCGTATCAAAAAGGGATTACCCGCAAAAAATTCTTGCAAAAGTGCAATTACATCCACAATTTAACAGGCCTGATATCAGACCCGATTTCGGTCCCGAGCAAGAGTATTTTTCCGTTTCACCAAATATCAGCACATCGCTTACAATATTTGAAATAAAAATGGTTCATATGCAAATATATCGAACATTAATCATTTTTGGCCATTAGAGACAATGTATTTTTTACATTTCAAATATTGTTAACGATGTGCTGATATTCCGTGAAACGGAAAACGATTATCAGCTCCGAAATCGGGTCTGATTTCGAGCCCGATATCGGGAAGTGTGGAAATAATTAGTGCTAAAATTTTCAATATTATGCGCAAAAATCAGTTTTATATTTGTGCATTTTTGACTTACACCAAGGAACCGAACACCCAAAAGGTGTAAAGCCCTCTCCAGACTATGCGCGTGAATCGCGGCGCGACTTCGCGGAGCGAACATACCGCGACGTTGACGTAGACTCCACACTCGCACAACTTCACGGCGATTTCGCACTTCGCAGTTTGGTTCGCGGCAAGATGGCGCCGAAGCTGATCGGATTAAGTTTGCGGCAAGGCACTGATTCAAACTGGGAACTATCAAATTGATTTTTGGTTTATCAAGTTCGCACCCAATATAAACAAATAACCGCCATAAAAGGACAGATTAACCGACTCGTGAGTGAATCGCGGCGCGAAGCGATTGCGAATGTGTAGTCTTGCAAGTTCGCGCTTGGCGTCTCCTTTGACGCGGGCCAAATACCGACAAAAAACGGGGAATAAGACGCGAAGGCGTGAAAAATCTGCGCACACTCGCATTCGCGGCTTTGCGCCTCGATTCGCGCACGAGTGTGGAGGGCCCTTTAAGATTAGCCTATTAATTTGCTATTAATACTGGGGGAAATTGTCACTTTGTAGGTGGCATCGTCCAAGTGCTGAAATTCTCGTACTTTTGTTTTGCGTACGATAATTATCGTACGCCTGGCAACTGGGTACTAACGTCAAGTCAAAATTGTATGCCAATGGTCCGTTCTCACGGACACGGACCTCAAAAATAATCCGGACAGTGTACATTGGCCAAAAAGAATGTGGACACACCACATGAGAAGTCAAAGTGGGCCGTTGCATCTCTTTCTAATTAAAGTGACCATGAATTAGATGTATGAGGAATTAAGATGAAATGGAATATATAGTATGGCCAGGATCTTTTCTCATTCGTGGATAGTTTTTTTATGATACAGGAGGCAAACGAGCAGACGGATTACCTGATGGTAAGCGATTACCGCCGCCAGATTAACCGGAATTCTAGTTTCAACTCCATCTGCTTGTAATATTAGTTGTAAATTGTTTTGGCATTACATTTTTGGTCAGTCGCGATACTTGTGACATCTGGTGTCAAGTAGCAGTGTGGCGATCACTGCATACAGAATAATAATCATGATTAACGCATGATCCTCCCCGCCGGAGTCGGTTAACTAGTTTCAGCGCGTGAGCGGATGGTTGGGAATAACATAGACCACGTTACCGGTTTGACTATACAGCGGCCGGCGCTCACGCCGCTCCGGCAGTGCGATCTCATCCGTGACGGCGAATGCATGTCTCTCCGCTTATCGATCCGCTACATACGCGAGTGCAGTGCTTACGCCTAATTTTGTATTATTTCGCTTTCTTTCCTTCTGACTGTAACCTGTGCTTTCTATACTCTTATGCCTGTGCTTCTTCACGCTTGTAACTGTGCTTAAACTTTTCAATTATACATAGTGTGTCTACAACGGACTTGTTATTCAACCGTCCGGTAGGCACCCTATAGCGGAACTGATGAATCCACTACTTGACGTTAGATTTCGACTACGAAATAACTCGCGGTTTGGTAAGGAAACTGATGTATGGAGTTACCACTCTTTCTTTACTTATATTTCTCTATGGTATTACGGAGCTAGTTAGAGTCGAGCTTACCGCGAACATCGAAGTTCGCAAATTGCGAGCATCTTTCTCTGCCACTCTTAAGATCATTATAGGAGTAAAAGAGAAAGATGACGGAACCGTTAGGATAAACTAATAATTTTATTAATTATATTTCTTATCAATAATATATTTTGGTTGTCATAGAAAACAGGTGGCTTTGAGGTTCCATGACCTCAGATATTACCAAAATGACAATCCGTCAGGTATTAGCATTTTTGCATGCAACTGAACCAAATGAAAATTATTCCGCTTAAGAAAGAGTCGACGAGAGTAACTTTGATATAATAGCAGGCTACTTGGATTTGTGATTTCGGTCAATGTACGGTATAATATTGGCTAGGCCCCCCGAGCAGAACTAAAATTAGGTAGTAAATTTGTCGTTCAGAATGCTAATACAGTTCCCTACCAAACTTCTTTTACCCTTTTGACTAGTTGTATTTGGGAATTTTCAATCACTCCGCCATATGGTACCTTTTCTACAAAACTTTCTGACGTCGTTACTAGGCTTTTAACTTACTTAAAATAAAAACAGGTAAACAAGATTAAGTATTAAGGTTTGAAATCACATGGATACCACACAGTTAAAAAAAAGAGTATATACATCTCCGAAACTAGAAACCCTCATAAGATACATTTTCGCATGAGATGTCACAAATGTTATACGAGTATTATTAGAACCTATTGGCGTCTTTTGTATACCTATTTAAATTTCCTTTACAAATAAATATAATTATCGAGACTTGATAACTGAGTGCACATTCCACATTCATCGCCATCAAAGTGACCAAATATATCGTAACACAGCTTTGTTACCATGCCAGGATGTTTCGATATTAATGGCCAGTTTGGCCTTCACTATCTATTTGATGCTGACTGTACAGTCACGTCTGAAAATATCGATACGAAAAACCGGGCAAGTGCGAGTCTGACTCGCGCACGAAGGGTTCCGTACCATTATTTATAAAAACGGCAAAAAAATATGTTTGTTGTATGGGAGCCCTGAAATATTTATTTTATTCCGTTTTTAGTATGTGTTGTTATAGCAGCAACAGAAATACATGATCTGTGAAAATTTCAACTATCTAGCTATCACGGTTCATGATATACAGCCTGGTGACAGACGGACGGACGGACGGACAGCGAAGTCTCAGTAATAGGGTCCCGTTTGACCCTTTGGGTACGGAACGCTAAAAAAGTGCCAAAAATATGTATACACTATCTTAATATATGGGCAATTAAGTCGTGTATACATATTTTTGGCACTTTTTTGGTATCAATATTTTCAGACGTGACTGAACAGCGGGCCCTTCCATACTTCCCAGGAAGTAAATCGGACATTGTAGTTTAAATTTAAGTGCCAATTACATCCAAACTTCATCAGGCCTGAAATGAGACCCGATTTCGGGCCCAAAAAATAATATTTTTCCGTTTCACCAAATATAAGTACATCGTTTACAATATTTGCAATGTAAAAACAAATGGTTCATATGCAAAAATATCAAACATTGAACATTTTTGGCAATTGGAGACCAAGTACCTATTTTTTAAATTTCAAATATTGTTAACATTGTGCTGATATTCCGTGAAACGAAAATGATTATCAGGCTCGAAATCAGTCCCGATTTCGGAAAATCGAAACCGAAATCGGGAAGTGTGGATGTAATTGGCACTTTACACTCTTAATTTACTTAACAAAATATGTGTCGTTTAGAAAATTTCGCTCAAAATATAATTATTAGGCACCTGTAAAATAACACGACACTATTTTGATTTCACTACATTACGTTTTCAATAGTTTATTTCCAGCTTCATTTATATTTCCTAATTTACGGTGTTACGATGCCGGACATGTGTTTGAAAATAAATAAATGGCGGCCACTGTCTAACTCAAAAATGGTCACGTATTTTTATTTGGAATCTGCCTCTTTCGCACTCATGGTATGTTCATATACGTGATGGCTTCAGTTTCGCACACTTTCACTATCTTTAAGCGTAAACGTCATCGACTCATCGTAGATCTGTGATTGCAACTAAAGGTTTCAAATTTACCGCCTTTTTCTACTGACGGTGTGTCCATATATATATAATCGATTTCGTATATATAAATCGTTTGGGAAACCGTTTCAGCATTAAAATATAATGTATAAACATAAGTCTAGAATGGTTGAGGACTTTGGATTTCAATTTTGGCAATTATTTATTCTGTATTAGCTCTCATTCCACCAATTGCATCATGCCGAAATAAAGATATACCTATTAGGGAAACTTACTTTTAAGTACGTAATAAGAAGTGTGAGAAGCGGTGGTGGCCGAGTGGATATGACGTTCGACTTTCAATCCGGAGGTCGCGGGTTCAAATCCTGGCTCGTACCAATGAGTTTTTCGGAACTTATATACGAAATGTCATATGATATTTACCACTAGCTTTTCGGTGAAGGAAAACATCGTGAGGAAACCTGCATACATCTGCGAAGAAATTCAAAGGTGTATGTGAAGTCCCCAATCCGCATTGGGCTAGCGTGGGGACTATAGCCCGAGCCCTCTCGCGCATGAGAGGAGGCCTGTGCCCAGCAGTGGGACGTATATAGGCTGAATTATTATTATATAATAAGAATTATGTAAAACTGATTCACATCGTGTCGACATCTTAGTCACCCTAATGAGTTTGACAATTATCGTCTTGTATTTTTATCGTAAAATCGATTGATTGTGGCTTACCTGTAAAAAGATATACCACAATCAGCAAAACTTTCACTTCTACAACTAGTCACACAACATTTTTACCCATTTTTTAAAATATTTTACAATTAAATGCTGAGCGCCGCCATTCACGTGTTTTAAAATATCTCCAAAATATGTCATTAAGTTAGGGGTTGCCCCGGATACCAATTAATAGGGTTGTTTCCAATTCTTTGAAACGCTTGTATTACGTTCTATATTAACTAAAAGTTGCTTCAACTTTTATACTAAAAACGGTTTTAAATATGTTAAATTAACAAAATATATTTTGACAGATGCTTTCGCGAGGGAATGCAAAAACCGGAGGTTTTTCAAAACCGGTTTTTTCTTCGGTTTTATCACAAAAAAAACCGAAACCGGTTAAAACCGGTTTCGGTTTATAGAATCAACAATTCTTAAATTCATCGCCATGGAATAAAGAAAAGATTGCTTCACGTGTAAAAACGAATGCTAGTATAGTACGAGGGTTGCTACTTATATATCCGGAAACAAAAAAACAAACGTACACGGCTGAAAATGGTTTTATTGTTTTTCAAAGTATTCCCCTTGATGATCTATGCACTTTTGCATTCGTGTGAACCAATTTTTGAAGCACTTCTTTCACTCCGCCTGAGGTACCTCCATAACGTGTTGTTTGAATGCGTCGACAGCATCTTCAGCGGTCGAAAATCGTTGACCGCGTAATTTATTTTTTATATTGGGAAATAAATAAAAATCATTGGGTGCCAAGTCAGGGCTGTACGGCGGATGACCCGTTAATTCCACATTTTGACCTTCCAAAAATAGAGTCGTTTCGCGTGACGTATGACAGCTGGCATTGTCATGATGAAGAATGATTCTTCGTCGCTGGTTAGTTTTAAGAATTTGTTCAAATACTTCCGGTAAGCAAATGGTCGTGTACCAATCTGAATTAACCGTTTTACGGTTTTCTAGTAGCACTGTACCTACATGGCCATTAATACCGAAGAAGCAGGCCACCATTTGTTTCAATATACTTTTTGCACGAGTAACTTTCGTAGGGTTCGGCTCATTTTGAAACACCCATACTGTTGATTGTTGCTTCGTTTCGGGATCGCATGCAGATCCAGGATTCGTCACCTGTATAGATGTTATAAACGGCCTTTGAGTCACCACGGTTATATTTTTTTAACATTTTATTGCACCATTCAACGCGAGCATCTTTTTACTCCTTAGTAAAGTTGTGCGGTATCGAACAATTTTTTTTTACAGCTAAATGATCATGTAATATGCTATTAATGCTAGTCATAGAAATACCCAGAGTCGACTCTATCTCGCGGTACGTAACATGTCGGTCGTCCATTATAAGTTTTCGCACAGCCTGAATATTTTGTGGTACAACGACCGATTTCGGGCGACCTGCCTTAACTTCGTCCGTAAGCATACTACGTCCACGATTGAACTCACTAAACCAGTGATACACAGTAGTTTTACATGGAGCTTCATCCCCAAAATTGAAGTTAGTTGATCTATGCACTGTTGTTGCGTTAAACCACGCCGAAAATCATAATAAATCATAGCACGAATATTTTCACGAGTGAGTTCCATTCTTGCAGCGAGATGACATTTAAAACCCGTCAAAAACAAAACACTAGCGTTAATAAGAAAGAAAAAATATACCGGCCAGTACTTAAACAAGTTCAAATTTTACCATGGAGGTCAAATATACTATTTAAGAAGATTGTAATCCCGGTTTCCGGATATATAAATAGCAGCCCTCGTATATACACGATTTTATCACGAAATTAAAGACAATATCTGACTATTTTATTGTATTGTATGGGAATTGTCAAATGACTTAATGTTATTTGTAACTAGGAATAGGAACAAACCAATTATATAAAATTATTTTTTTGGTTTGTTGATCAAACTAACACAACACCACATTATTTGATTTGATGTCGATTCACCGGTTTAGGACCGATTTACACCCTTATAATGAATAAAACATGCAACTTAGTTAAATAAAAAAAAAACCGAATAAAACCGAAACCGGTTTTTTCAAATTCTAAAAACCCGGTTTTGGGTTTCCGTCAAAAAACCGGTTTTAACCGGTTTTTTCGGTTTCGGTTAAAACCGGTTTGCATTCCCTTCGCGCCCAAAACGCTCTTTGAAAATTGTGTGACGTCACAGTTTACGGTTTGACACATAACTACAAACACACGTCGTAGAAGATACGAACTGTCAACTGACATTTGTCATTTGTTGTTTATCGCCTAACTGTCAACAGTGTCAATCCGTGAGTTGTGACGTCATCAGAATCTTCAATGACGTGTGCGAAAAGATATTTTAAATTCAATATTTACAAAAATATGGTCATTACAGGTCCCCTAAAAGTAGTTTAACATGTTCTTATAATCCAAAAGAATTTATTCGGATACAATTCTGCCCTAAGATTTGTAGATGGAAACAACCCCATTCAAAGTTTCTACAATGTCTACCATATTCAAATAAATATTTTGTTTGTCGAGCACATTGTTCATTTAATCAGTTAATAATATTGACATCATAATTACTTAAATCATATGAGAATCGCACTCTGAATATAGCACCATGTTATGTTTATAAAATTGGCAACATGTGCGAGTGAGACACTGCACCCCACCTTTGCTATCTCAAGTGGACCGTTTGCTCTAGTCTGGTAAGTCTAGCTCAGTGATAAGGTTTAATTTAGTATGACAAAAGTCAGAGCGTACTCCACGTTATATCTCCAATTCTCCATGGATACATGAGATACGTCACACATACACGTGTATGATGTGTACACTACACACTACATTACATGTTTACACTACACTTTATTTCATTTTGCACTTGCTTTGCTTTGCTATGAAGCTAAACAGACAATAATAAACGTACGTCACAGTAACGATTAATGTACTTTTAACAATAATTACTATCATACCAAATGTTCTCTTGCCACGTACCTAAGCGTAACATAAGTTACAATAAAAGAATCGGCGAAGTCAAATAGTTTGTTGAGCTATGGCAGCTTCTGAAGATTCATTTAAAGAAAAGCTCACAAACTCTCTAACACAGCAATTAAGTGAATATGAACTACTGAAATCCATGTATCCAAACAACGATGATATAATTTTAACTGATACTAATATACTTGTTAACATAGCTAATTTTGTGGAGAATGAATCTGAAACAGAATATACTCCAGGTCATTTGGATTTTATTTTAAACCTTAATGTAGATGGTTCAAAATTAGAAGTCAGTGTTAATTTACCCAGCTTCTATCCCAGTGAAGAACCAGACCTCTATGTAAGGTGTAATCAATTGAATCGCTACCAGGAGACTAGCCTGAATGCAGAATTGTCCAACTTTCTTAAGGAAAATTTTGTTGGAGAAGTTTGCATATATTCTGCAGTGTCATGGTTGCAAGACAACTTAATAAAATTTACTGAACAACTCATCAACAAAGTCAGTGAAGATATTGTTCCAGAATCAAAATGTACAGATGATGATAAATTTGTCAGATTGTGGATTTATTCCCACCATATATACAACAAAAGGAAAAGAGATGAAATGGAATCAATAGCAAAAGATTTAAACTTGACAGGGTTTTGCCTGCCTGGGAAGCCTGGTATTATTTGTGTTGAAGGCGCAGGCACTGACTGTAAGGAGTGGTGGTCAATTATTAAAAGTATGTCATGGAAAAAAATTGTTATAAAAATGACTGAAACTTTTGAATATAGTGAAAAAGAAAAAGAACAAAAATTTCACAAGTTTCAAGAAATCCATTTTCCAAATTCATCAGTTCGCTCTAAGCATGCGGATATGAGTGGACTTTCTAAGTATATGGATGAGCATGGACTGACAGAAATATTTAAAAGTATGTTTGGGATAAGTGAAATTTAAGAAGTGAAATAATAAAACCCAATGTGACTAACCAAGTCATACATCATACATCAGATTCGAGGTGGCAATTGTTTTTGACAGTTAGGGAGTTAATATTGACAAATTTTACTATTAATAACTTTCCCTAATACTAGTGATCACCTCCAGCTTTGTTTGTGGCTGTATATTATTTTGGGGCTGATGTTAAGGTTTAAACAAAGCATATTTTTTATATGTTCGCTAGCTAGCTTAGAATAAAATGATGAGTGAATATTCAAAAATGCCTTAAACTAAAGATATTCACTGCCAATATTTTCACCACTACACTTACCCGATCCCAGCATTTTCTCGCTTTGTAGAGGTAAGTGACAACAAACAGAGAACCCGCCAAGCGGGTTCCCCGCACTCAATGTGTTAAAACAAAGCAGAAGAGAATTCAGTTCTTATTTTGTTTCATGATAATACTTTTAATAAAATTATAAGCATAGATAATTGAGTTTATTAATTATCAATGCTTACATACATAGGATCCACTTACAACTTTACTATAGCACAGGTAAAATAAGATTAAATATGAACATCAATATTTTGCAATAATGGCACTAGAAATTAGGATCTGCAGAGTCTTATCAAAATTTAGGGGCCCCAACCCCTTTTCGGGGGTATGTGCAGGGGGTTCATTTAAAAATATGCACATTTTACAAATCAGGTGTTTGAGGTGTAATTTTCGTGCATTTTTGGGCTGAACCGAATAAGTAAGACCATAGGTACTAATACGTATAGATGAAAGATGGACTAATCATCTATTGAACGATTGTAATTTCTTTTGTGCAATAAAGATTAAATAAATAAATAAACGTTTTCCAATTGTTTTTAGGGTTCCGTACCCAAAGGATAAAACGGGACCCTATTACTGACTCCGCTCTCCGTCCGTCCGTCTGTCACCAGGCTGTATCTCATGAACCGTGATAGTTAGCCTGTTGAAATTTCTCCAGATTATGTATTTCTGTTGCCGCTATAACGTGAGAGTCGGAATGGCTAGGCGCCAGTTCAAAGAAATCTTCCTAAGAAAAAATATTTTTAAGATGTGATTTTCTGAGTTATTTGAACTTAACATATTAAACATTAAAGGTACTAATTCCTGGCGTAATAAAAATAATTGTACCTTAGCATTTTTTCTTAAAAATGAGATCGATAACTTGAAAAATTATAACGCCTGCGAAATTGTAATAGCAAGCAAAATATAAAATGAGTAAAACTAACCACAAATAAAATGGCTCATATTATAATTTAATATGAAGGTACAAAAATTTGGCTGTTATAGAATTTATCAATAACCACGTGACCATAGCGTAGTACACCCGGTATTCTATCGGATGGCGGGTGTACTGTTTTTAGGGTTCCGTAGCCAAATGGCAAAAAACGGAACCCTTATAGATTCGTCATGTCCGTCTGTCTGTCCGATTATGTTTTGATGATAACTTTATGTACCGTGAGGTACAATTTTTTTTAACTGAGGTACTAAATAGTACAAATTAGGTACAAAAATATGGTATGCTTTTCATTTATTTTTATTTAGGTACACCCGCCATTCTGACTCACGCTATAACAACAAATACTAAAAACAATAATAGTTATTTGTTTTCCAAGGGGGCAAAGTTCTTGTTTAACCGCTCGTTTGATACCCGAGCAAGCGAAAGATTCCAAAATTGAACAACGAGCGAAGCGAGTGGTTCGAGAAGTGGAATATTGAGCGTTGCGAGGGTTTCAAGGCACCAGGGTTAAATAAACTTTGCCTAAATAAACAAAATTTTTCACCACACCAACGCGAGAAATCTACTAACTATGAAATAACAAAAAAGCGGCCAAGTGCCAGTCGGACTCTCTCATGAAGGGTTCCGTACCATTTATGACGTATTAAAAAAACTACTTACTAGATCTCGTTCAAACCAATTTTCGGTGGATGTTTGCATGGTATTATATTTTTTTTACATTTTTCATTCTGTTATTTTAGAAGTTACAGGGGGGGGGGGGGGGGGGGGGGACCACACACACATTTTTTCACTTTGGAAGTGTCTCTCGCGCAAACTATTCGAGAAAAATTATATTAGAAACCTAAATATCATTTTTGAAGACCTATCCATAGATACCCCACACGTATGGGTTTTATGAAAAAAAATTTTTAAAAAAATTTTATGACATTAAAAAAAATACTTACTAGATCTCGTTGAAACCGATTTTCGGTGGAAGTTTGCATGGCAATGTATATACAGCTCAGATTGTAGAAGATTATTTTGAGGAGATTGGTATCAACACTATGAACTGGCCCTCGAGAAGCCCGGATCTAAATCCGATTGAGCACGTATGGGACGAGCTCGGGAGGCGTGTAAGAAATCGAAACCCCGCCCCAGCTACACTTAGAGACCTGAACCAGGCGTTAGTGGAAGAATGGGCTAATATCCCGCAAGAACGCATAAGAAACTTAATAAACAGTATGCCTAATCGTTTAGAAGCTGTAAGAAGAGCCCGAGGAGGCAATACGAAATATTAATGTTTTTTTTTGTTTTGTGTGTGATGTGAGGTTGACTGTTGGTTTTTTACCTATAATTAATTGATATCGTGTTTATTATGTAATTTAAATAAACAAGTGAATATCATTTCTAACTTTTGATGTTGTTTTAATAACTATGAGTTTATCTATAATATACAATTTAATTCATGATCCTAGCTTTATTTATTTATTTAAACTTTATTACACAATATAACAAATAAAGTACAAATGGCGAACTTAATGCCTAAAGGCATTCTCTACCAGTCAACCATAAGGCTAAACAGATACAGTACTTTATTATTTTAGGAGATTTTCTAGTTTTTCGTACTGACCTGTATTATTTGCCCACGAGTGTATTTAAAAAAAAAAATTTTTTCACCAAAAACTATACTTACATGTCTCTCAAAATATAGCGTGTAGTGGTCGCTGCCGAAACTGTAAGGCAGGGCATTCCAAGAAAGAAGAGAAGATAAAGAAGGAGAGCAAATGGAAATGTCATAATTCTTGAAGAGGGGCGAGGAATATATGCAGAGATTACTTTATAGTCTAAAATTTTACAAGCTACAATATAAAACGAAAGGTGAGAAGGAGAATTTATTGCAGAATAGTCAATATTCTTTCTAATCAAAAGGGCACAGCCATCGTTATTGGCTTGTCTTAGGCAGAAATAGTTAGGGCAATTGAAAATAGAATCAGGTTTTAGCCAGGTTTCAGAAATAGCTAAACAGATAGGGTTGTATTTCTGAATAACATATAGGAGATCAGCCTTATTGCGACTGATGCTCCTGATGTTCCATTGAATAAAGTTGAGAGCCATGTTCATAAGGCCCAAGGAGAGGGCCACTAGAAAAGAAGGGAGATAGACTCATTAGATTGTTGGCAACGTTGGGCGGTAGATCGACAGCATTTTTCTGAAGAGTTGATACGAGGGATGAGATGACCGAATTAATCATGGGCAAGAGATGAAGGAGAGAAATCATCTGAGTGTGCGCTGGAGGGACTGAAGGAGGACTAGGGGACGGGTTGCCGGGTTCCTAAACATTACGCCGTTGGCAGGTTGGGGGGCATTGTAATCTGAGATTAGGGCCTTGTGGGCTTTCTGGTCATACCCGTGGGGGTTAGAAGGGGCACAGACTGTCTGTGCTGCTTCATTATAAGGCTTGCGGGCCTTGGGTACCTTTTTTTCGGCCTCCTGGTATGAAATGCTTTCGTCGCCCATAATCCTCTGGATATGTTGCTACCTTGTGTATTCCGTGCAGGCTTTGTCTGTGGCCTTTTGTTCACCAGAGTTAAGTAGGAGTAGCAGAACATTCGTTACCTTCGTGTGGTTGAACGCATTTAAAACAGCGTGGACGGGAACGGCATTGGGCCCGTAAGTGACGAATTGGCAGCATTTGTAGCACTGGACAGTTGGGTAATAATATGGGACCACCTCTAACGCGCAATTAAAAAGGAATACCTTGTCAGGAAGGATTTAGCCGTCGAACGTCAAAACCACCGTCTCTGACGGGGCCCGTTGGGTAGTGTTGTCTGCTTGGTCAAAAAAACCTAGGAATTAGTGTGACGTAACTAATGGATAAATTAAATAATGGTGGCTAAAAATCTAAAACATCGTTATCTAAAATATGACATTATTTGTATAGGACAATCCATCGGTTAACGTTCACAAAAAAAAATTGTACCGGAAATTTTATTCTTCACTGCTCTTTGTTGTTGATTAGCTCTCTATTGTGGTTGGTGCAACTAGGCTTAAATCTACAGTTTACCCAATGTTGCAACAGATGGCGCCACCGGCGAGATAGAACGCGCTATCGTTTGTTCAACGTAAATAGATTCGTCATGTCCGTCTGTCTGTCCGTTTATGTCACAGCCACTTTTTTCCGAAACTATAAGAACTATACCGTTCAAACTTGGTAAGTAGATGTATTCTATGAACCGCATTAAGATTTTTACACAATAATAGGAAAAAAAACAATACATTTTGGGGGTTCCCCATACTTAGAACTGAAACTCAAAAAAATTTTCTTCATCAAACCCATACGTGTGGGGTGTCTATGGATAGGTCTTCAAAAATGATATTGAGGTTTCTAATATATTTTTTTCTAAACTGAATAGTTTGCGCGAGAGACACTTCCAAAGTGGTCAAATGTGTGTGAAAAGTGAGAATAATAAAACTAAAAAAAAATATATGATGTACATTACCATGCAAACTTCCACCGAAAATTGGTTTGAACGAGATCTAGTAAGTAGTTTTTTTTAATACGTCATAAATGGCAGAAACCTTTCATGGGCGAGTCCGACTCGCACTTGGCCGCTTTTTCTCAAAAAAGCAAACCAAATAATTCCGCGCACGTGCACCACTCAAACGCCCGAAGCAGAATCGCGAAGAAGGATTGTGTTGTGGGTACTCAGTTAACGAAATATTTAATATACAAATACTGAAATACATAGAAAACATCCATGACCGAGGAATAAATATCTATGCTATGCACACAAATAATGTCCTTACTGGGATTCGAACCCAGGACCATCGGGTTCATAGGTCACAACTTGGTTCAACCATACCATCCATTCCATGTATTAATGGATTGCATTATAGTTTCTGAACAGTCGCCCGTCAAGGTCGTGTCGAATAATCTTGCCAAATTAAATATTTCCAATAATTTTCTTCAAGCCATCTACTCTCTCTTTTTCACTAAGGAGACATCGCTACAACGTTCATGTACCTTTCATTTGCTTTCGTTTCAATGGTATTCTCTGAATTTGGAAGTAATCGCTGTGCCAGTGTTCACTTGGTCCATGAAAGGCATGAAAGCTAATGGCCGCCAAATTCTATCCACGAAACAGCTGATGTGCGTTGTTGTTTCTCAATTTTAAATTGGTATTTTCACGGGATTAACTGTGGAAAAGCACTTAGATGATACGTTATTCGTGTAATTGTTTAGTGTGGAATTCAGGGTTCGTGCAGTTTGGTTAATAATCGGATTTATTAGTGTATTGCGAGCGCATTTTATATTGCTGGTTTTTTCAGATGTCACTGACCATACAACAAATAATTTTGGATGCAAAGAGACTCGCTGGCCGTCTTAAAGAACGCGAAACCGAATCGGATGCTTTGCTGACCGAAACTCAATCTGCATATCGCCAAATCCATACCATGAAACAGGTAATTTATGCTTAATAAGAGCTGGAGTGTAGGGCTATGCTAACATGCTTAATAACTATTGTTCCATACGGTATTCTTTTCACGTAGTTAAAATCGATGAATTAGACTGATATATTCCGTTTTACTTCTACGAAATCCTATCACATGTTGGTATCCCATTGCAAGTTGTAAAACAAACTATTATGCTGGTTTAACATGTAACCTTATATAGTTGTTGGGTTGTTATGTTTATGATGGTGTTTAGATTTCTAGAGGGAGGCAGGTAGAGGTTACCAATATTATAATTTTTGTTTGTAAATTTTTTCCTAAAACATAGACTTACTTATTCAAATATTTAGTATTGAACAAATATTAGGATTATTTATATGCTACATCAAATTCTTACTTATGTGTAAAAGCCCTCTTTGCTTAAAAAAACCCTAAAAAATTTGCCCTCATAAGCATGATAGTGGTATCTTCCAAAGAAATAAATTTGATAATTGTATTTTAGTTCAAGAATTAAGGTATAATATTATTGCCTTAACAGGGTAGAGCTGGACAGGCTGGACATTTGGACTGGTCCGTAAAATACTTTACAACTTACAATTTGTGTCAAATTTCACTTACCGTCAGGTGATCCGTCTGCTTGTTTGCCTCCTGTATCATAAAAAAAATTGTAGTTGTAACAAACATACTCAAATATGAAACAGCCCACTTGTTGTGGAGTGCTGGTAGCCTAGCGAGTAGCAATATATTATTTTGTACAGCTCTCAAGCCAGAAGTTGAGGGTTCAAACCCAATTTGTACCCAGATCTTAAAGGAAGCTCTCAGGTAAAGGAAAATTCTAGTAAATGCTAATTTCCCCCTTATGAGTTTTCAGGGAGTGACATTTTTGACACAAAAATGTATGGCAGGCAACTAATTTCTCAAATGTTTTGTTTGTAGTACAAAGAAGAGGTTGATACACTGAATGAGGCTTCACGTGAACGCCCCCGTGGAGCACTTATAGCCAGCATAGAAAGGGAATCTCGCTTAATGAGGGATGTTCAACGGGAAAATGGGGAGCTCAGGGCTGCACTTGAAGATCACAGACGGGCTTTGGAGCTCATCATGTCTAAATACAGACAGCACACTGAAAAGAGAGTGTGGGAGTCCAGAATAGATTTTACGGCAGCAGTCAATGAAAAACAACAAGAGGTGAGGGCTAAGAGTGTTATTAGGTTATTTTGCTAACCAAATTAAGAAAGGGTCAGTTATGTTATAATTGGTTACTTAACAGTTTTTTTGTAAATAATGTCAATCGATCTTGATTTTCCTAAGCATCAAATGTCTATATAACACTTATGGCATATAAGCAACACAAAGGTCAGAAATGAGAGTTAAAGTCTGACGCTCGCACTCAACAATTGAAACACCTCTAACAAAATGATATTGTAATGTGATGTCACATTATAATAGTTTGTTCTAAATGTATGGAAGATCAAGAAAATTGCTATTTTGATCCTAAAATATTGCGTTTATCTATAAAGTTGGCAAGATAAAAAAAAAATTAAGAGATTTGAGCCTTGTATATTTTTATAATCTCGCCTTTTTAAATTCCACTTTTATTATAATGAATGGCTCATTTTCTATCCATGTAGCTAAATTTCGTTATAGTTATATATTCAACATGTGTCAAGTACCCAATTATGTAGGAATAAGGTTCTTCTGCTGTGCCCTATCCGTTTATGAGATAGTTGGCAGCGGTTGTTTAACATGTGGCTGCCTTTATGGTCGCCTTCTACTCTTTTTCTATCTGGGATAGCTAGGGCCTTCCTTACAGCATTGTTTTCGTCCCTTTATCCATGAAGGGAGCAAGTTTAAAAGAGCCTCGGATCTATTTGTTCCGCATTTTGTCCAATCTTGTTAATCCAGCTGCCCACTGTAACATTTTCATTTCATTCTTCATTTTAGCCAGGCTGCATTTATTCTATGGGTAGTGTCGGCATCAATGATTGCATCAGAGCTTCTTTAGCATCTATCTTAAATTGATGCACCTTCACTAATGGCTGTCCATCAATAGATATGGCTATATCAGATATGTAGATATAGATTAGGCTTTCAATTTTAAAATGTGGATCATATCTCTGGCAAACATATTTTATTTATAATTATGCAGTATTTGTTGTTTTTAATGATTAGTGGATTATTTCCTTTTATGATGTTGATAAAATCTTAGCCAAAAATTGGTGCTAACTCTGCAGTCATAAGAATTGTTGGGAGGAGAAGTCATGCATTTTGAATAGCCAATGCCTGTGTAATATAAATATATCTATAGATGTAACTTTACACAATTACTTATTTTCGCAGCTCATTCGTAAACAAGCAGAGAGAATCAATGAAATGACTAGTATCATGTACAAAGCTGTGAATATGGAGGAGAATGGGGAGATAAGGAGGGAGGAAGAGGTGTACCACAGGCTCATCACTGAAAATAAGGTAAATTCTTTCACAACAACAGATGTTTCTCAGTTGGGTCTGTTTGGCTATACAGGATGCTTGGAAGAAACTTAAGGCTTTTAATGGTATATTCTCCTGTGTATTCCTGATCTGAGGACCTGCTGCCAACCTTGAATACTCAAAATTCGTTATCAGCCAGATAACTCTTTTGCATTGAGAGACAGATAAAGATTTTTCGATATTTCGATGTTGGCGGCAGTGTGGGTAGCTTTAGAAACTAAACGACATATTATAACTTCAGAGTTTGTTAAAATAACATTTTTTCTTCATTTATCTCATACAGCGAAATCTGAGAGGGATCACTGAGATCAATGAAGTTTTCTAGTTTGAAACTTTTCTCAAGACTGTAAAACTTATCCTATTTCAACTTTTAACTCTTATTTTTATATCTAGACACGCGAAGCCAAGTTCAAAAGACGAGAACTGGCGACGTAGCTGCCCTGTGTTATATTAGACGAACCATTTGGACCCACTTGTGACCGTGTGACGTAACTCAAAATGTATTAAACTTAAACATATGAATTTTGTCACAAATATTTTATCCTGAGCTATATTTTTTATTTATATTTATGTCGACGTCTTTTTTTTTCAAACTCCATTAACTTCGGAGTATAGTATGAATTATCTGAAATGATTTTTTGGCGTCAAACACTAAACTGTAAAACAAAACGCATTGTTTCTTTTGTGCACCGCGGTCGCTACCTAATTACTCATTAGTGATAAGGATCAAGCCCGATTAAAAGGCAATTCTACAAATATGGCACAAATTTATGTAACAGATTTATGTTACCTCCGAATATAAGCATCCGAATATAACAGCTTAGGGTTTGAGGCCAAAAAATGTAAATCATAATATAGTTTAAAAAAAAAAACAGTGTATAGTAAAGGTAATAAGTCCGTAAATTTAAGGTTGCATTCCTGAGCTTATAGTCCGTTTTTTAGATTAGAAAGAAGGTAAGTGACACTTATTTTTAACGAAAAAGAATTCATGGCAAATATGGAACTTTTGCTTTCATAAGTAACAGTTACTGATTTTTTAAAAGCGTTTTTCAATTACAGGACATGTCTAAAAAACGAACTATAAATAAAGTAACTTTCTTAAAGAATCCGGTATTCTAATTAACTCCATTTTGGAGATAACGATTAATTTATATCTGATGAGGCCCCTACGAGTGCGTACACTTGTCTTAGGGCCTGTTTACATATTGATTAGTGTTTAGTATGAGTTTATATACATTCGCTACTAAACGCAAATACTATCTCGGACGATCCACATTCGAAACGTGATTGATATTTCATAGTTTTCAAGTGATTGGTGGAAATACATGTTACAACAACGCTATACTTTCCGATACTTTGGTTACGACTTAGTGGAACTATCCATTAAGTACTTCTACTTTTTAGGGTTCCGTAGCCAAATGGCAAAAAACGGAACCCTTATAGATTCGTCATGTCCGTCTGTCTGTCCGATTCTGTCACAGCCACTTTTTTCCGAAACTATATGAGCTGTACTGTTCAAACTTAGTAAGTGGATGTATTCTATGAACCGCATTAAGATTTTCACACAAAAATAGAAAAAAAAACAATAAATTTTGGGGGTTCCCCATACTTAGAACTGAAACTCAAAAAATCTTTTTTCATCAAACCCATACGTGTGGGGTATTATTATTTATTTATTCATGAAATATAATAATTGTATTTGAATATAACTACTTACTAAAATTCCTTAAATCTAAGTTCTAAATCTAATAATTATATAATCTAACATGCAGAACAATATCAGACGTATTTATCTAAATTAATTACCAATTAACTATAATTACGTAGGCATAACTAAAGAAGGTCACAAACTCCTCTGTAGAATAAAAGCACTCTTTCAACATCAATCTTTTCAATTTGTTTTTAAAGATAGTGATGGCTAGTGATGTTCCTCCACTCACTGGGAAGCTTGTTGTAGAGCTGTACACTTTGAAATTCTGCACAATGAGTGACTATTTTAAGTTTAGGCTGCAGTTTACAGTGTAGGTATTTCCTTCGTGTCCTTACGCGTGTCTCCCTCTCCTCATTGGTCTCGTACTCATTGAGGCTTTTGACCAGGTCAGTGAGAAGCAGGAGGATGTAAAGACACGGGACAGTCAGTATTTTTAAGTTTTTGAAGTAATCCTTGCAGGACTCAGTTTGTGGAATGCGCACGATAGTCCTCAAGGCACGCTTTTGAATAACAAAGGCCTTATTCATGTTATACTCATAGCTATTCCCCCAGCACTTGACGCTATAACGAAGTTTTGATTCCACTAGTGCATGCTATACCATCTTGAGGTATCTTTGCTCCACAATATTTCGTAAACTTCGCAAGATATAACAAGCCGAGCTGATAGAGTTTACTATGCTTACGAGTTCATTTTTCCATGTCAGTAAATCGTCTATGTGAGTACCGAGAAACTTTACACTGCTTACGTTTTCTATTTTATCGCCACAGAACGAAGATCCAAATGATCCCTTTGCCTGGCTGTAGACCTCAAGAGCATGGCGTAAGTTTTACTCGGGTTCACCTTCAGGTTGTTACAGCTGAACCACCCGTCAACTAATTCCAGAGCTCGATTAGCCTTTGTGTTCAGATCCTCGAGTGAAACTACCGCTTACAATTGCGTTTGTATCATCTGCAAAAACTATTAGGTTAATATCCGAAATTTCTTTACTGATGAAATGTATCAGGTCGTTCGTGTAAAGCACAAAAAAGACTGGGCCTAGAATAGAACCTTGTGGTACTCCTCGCATTAGTTTGACAGATTTGGATTTGATAACATTCTCACAGTTTCCTTCTACATCTGTAATTTCCACAAACTGGGTTCTATTGTGAAAATAGGATTTTATAAGCTTTAAGGCCTGGCCTCTAATACCGTAGAAATCCAGTTTCGCCATGCGAATGTTATGATCGACCATGTCAAAGGCTGAGCTTAAATCCAAAAATATTGCAGCCACTTTAAGCTTTTGGTTAAGTTTCTGTACGATTACATTTATTAAGGTATCAATTGCTTGAGTAGTGCCTTTAGATTTTTGGTATGCGTATTGCGTATCGCTTAGGATTGCATTCGAGTATAGGTGAGACATCAGCCTGTTCAAAATATTTTTTTCAAGAATCTTGGACAAGGTTGGCATCACCGATATTGGACGATAATTTGTTGGATCCGTTTTTTGCCCCTTTTTGTGAATTGGAATTATTCTGGCAATTTTAAACTGGTCAGGAAATACCCCTTGGGAAAGGCATTTATTATATAAATATGCTAGTGGCCCCGCGAGAACATCCAGATTTTCTTTTATTATGGATAAAGGAATGTCATCGTGACCCACAGATTTCATAGATTTCATTTTTTTTACGATTTTAATTATTTCTTGGGCATTTGTGTCATTGAAAGTTATGTCGTTATTTTGCCTCCGACTATTATGCTCTAATATATTTATAGCTAAGTTAGTATCTATGGATAGGTCTTCAAAAATGATATTGAGGTTTCTAATATCATTTTTTTCTAAAATGAATAGTTTGCGCGAGAGACACTTCCAAAGTGGTAAAATGTGTCCCCCCCCCCCCCCCCGTAACTTCTAAAATAACAGAATGTATGATATTCATTGCCATGTAAACTTCCACCGAAAATTAGTTTGAACGAGATCTAGTAAGTAGTTTTTTTTAATACGTCATGAAATTAAAAAAAAATTTTTTTTTTGATCGTACCCATACATGTGGGGTATCTATGGATAGGTCTTCAAAAATGATATTAAGGTTTCTAATATATTTTTTTTCTAAACTGAATAGTTTGCGCGAGAGAACCTTCCAAAGTGAAAAAAAGTGTCCCCCCCCCCCTGTAACTTCTAAAATAATAGTATGAAAAATCTAAAAAAAATATATGATACACATTACGATGCAAACTTCCACCGAAAATTGGTTTAAACGAGATCTAGTGAGTAGTTTTTTTTTTAATACGTCATAAAATTAAAAAAAAATTTTTTTTTCGTCAAACCCATACGTGTGGGGTATCTATGGATAGGTCTTCAAAAATGATATTTAGGTTCCTAATATAATTTTTTTCTAAATTGAATAGTTTGCGCGAGAGACACTTCCAAAGTGAAAAAATGTGTGTCCAAAGTGGTAAAATGTTGAACGAGATCTAGTAAGTAGTTTTTTTTAATACGTCATAAAGGAACCCTTCATGGGCGAGTCCGACTCGCACTTCGCCGCTTTTTAATTTCCTTTACTTTTCAGGTTCGAATTCATACCTATTTATATTATATATTTATTTATTTTTATTTATGATATATTTATATATGTATGCATTATTTTATGGTTATATTTCTATTTATGTATATTTGTATCAATGTGTATTCAAAACTTGCATTTCATTAATTTCAGTGGTTGTACACTTTTGTTTGTGTTTGTTCTACTCATTTCCTTAAAGGTTAACTGGAAGAGATCCCATACAGGGCTAAGTTTCGCCTTTGTTGTATTTAATTTACTCTGTAACTGTTTTTCTTGTTTTTATTTATATGTATAATAAAATATATACATACATACATATTAGTTACATACAATACGCTATTAAATACTAAAATACTTTTACCGAAAAAAACTATGCCATTCAGTTTCCTTAATAACCCGAACCAGCCATAACCCGAAGATAACGGAAAAAAACATCGTGTATACACCGTGTTTTTATTGAATTCCGTTAACTTCAGGATATCGGTAAGTACGTTTAAGGAAAGTAAATAGTATAGTTAATTTCCAAAAAAAAAAATTTTTTTTGCTATTTTTTTAATGTTTTTTATTTTTATAAAAAGTAATTAAATGTTGCATATAGCGTTGTTGTAACACGTGCATTACATTTAACTCAACCAAACAATAGAAAACTGTGTCATATCAATGTCATTTCGAACATCAATCGTCCGAGATACTACTTTACGTTTAGGGGCAAATGGATGAACTCATACTGAACACTAATCAATATGTAAACAGGCCCTAAGGCAAGAGTACACGCTCGTAAGGGCCTTATAAGATAAAAATTAATTATTGATTATCTCCGAAATGGAGTTAATTAGAACACCGGTGTCTTTTAGTTTAAGCTCAGGGGTGGACCCTTGAAATTAACGGAAAAAAAAACACGGTGTATTCCCACTTGAATTGTGGATACTATAGTATCCACAATACAAGTGGGACTAGGTCGATTCGTGTAAGATTATTCCATAATAGTCGTTATTTCTTGAATTGCAGGGCTTGCGGGAGATGCTGGACCTGTCGCGGCGGTACGGGTCGGACCGCGCGGTGGCGCCGCCCACCGAGGACAAGGACGTGCAGACGGACGGGCCGCCGCCGCCGCCGCCGCACGCGTGACGCGCCGCGCCGCCCGCCCGCCAGCCCCGCCAGCCCCACCTGCCCCGCGCCGCGCCCTGAGCGTACCTTCTACCCTACTTTACTACGGACAATCGAGCCGCCGGAGACGTATGTACTTGAAGTATACTTTGTGTCTGTCGCTCCGACGGCGGCCCTAGTTGGCGCCGCTGTGCCGTACGATTTGTAGCGACTAAAATATTTAAAGTGAATGCGAAGCAGGTCGATTACTAAACAAAAACTAATTTCAATCGAGTAAACCTTACGTAATCGTTAACCATTTAACGATGTCACTCATTGGGGTTTTAGACATTACTAGAAGATTACGCATGATAGAAAATCGTATCTAATCGACCTAGGCACATCTCACCTGAGCATATGTCAGTTTAGAAGCGCAAAATATATATATGATTTGTCTTGAAGATTCTCTGCCGGGTGAAATGTTAATCACCAGTCAAATGTCCATAGTGAAATCGTCTCTGACAGTGTCGGTGGAATCATAATAAAATTAATAAACAAAAATTCTTCGATTGTATACGTCAGTCTCGGTTGTCTGTGATTTTACAAACACATACATACACAGGTTTTTGAAAATAGGTCTTTTGACAGGTACACTATTTCACATTTTGCAAAAGAAAAGGAGTGTGACATAAATACAGCGAACTACATTATAACTAACAAAAAGATTATGTTCTCCTTCGGTTGTATTGATGTTGAATATGACTAGAAGTAAATTTGTATTGTAAAATTTCAAGTTATCGCTCATGTTATATATATGTATTGAGAAACAAAGTTTCTTATTATTGTAAATTATAGTATTATAAATCTTTGAAATCACACTTATGGATGGCAAGTATCATGATTTATTATTTATATTAGGCGGGGCCTCATAGAGGAGCAAAAATTAAATAGGTGACACATTAGACTACTTACAAGTAATGGATCTTCATATTAAGTTTTAGGTACGTTAATAGGGAACAAAATCACATTGCAGCACCTATTTAAATCAGGCTTGTGTCTTTTTAGAAAATAATAAAACGTAAAGTTATTTTGTTCAAAGCGATCATTATTTGGATACTACTCTATTCACGTATAGTACCTATAGGTTTCGCACCGGATATATGAGATATTTTAAGGCTACCGGTAATTGCATGCGATTTACGTTACATTGCAGCTTTTGTTCGATCGATTGAACTTGTTGCCCCTATTTAGTCGGCAATTGTCTAAAATCGCATGCAATTTGTTGCAACGTGAGCGGATATCATTAGAAATTTTATCACCACATATACTTTAGGCTTCGGTCACACTGACGCGGATCCGAGGTGTGGGCGAGACAGCGCTACGCACATTATATAGCGATGTCCCGTTGGCACAGCAGCGGCGCGGTGCACGGATCCGCGTTAGTGTGACCGAATCATTATAGTCTGAAATTTCGATCTCTCTATTTCTCTAAAAAAACAGTTCGTGCTGCTGAAGCTCCCCTATATATTTAATGTTGAGTTAAAATGTAACGGGTTCTTGTGCAGTTATTCCTCATGAGAATATTCAAAATGTTAATTACGTATACTTACAATACTCGATAGAAATTGTGTTAATAAAACTTTATTAATTCATAGGAAATTAGTTTAATTTAGATTATTTGGATATAAAGCAGAAGACGCTTTCCATATAGATTTTCGTACAATGACCCGCCTGTTGCTATCTATTGCACGCGCATATATAATTATATTGCTGTCAAGCTCGCACAGTGACATTGATAACCGACATCATGAGCGGGACAGCAATATTACTATACGCGGACACAGCAAATACCTTTTACTATATAACAAGACTGTGCCCTTATGCGAAAAAACGGGCTGAGTGAGAGATGACTTACACAAGAGAGTCTATAGGTTACACTAACCCTGGCATGTTGTTAGAAAAGGACACACCCCGTTCGACTATCCTCTCACTCGTCCCGTTTGCTTGTAGCGAAGCAATATGAACCTTAACAGTAGCTCAATACAGTTCCAATATGGTTTGTCAAAAATCTTCAGTGAACGGTCTTGTTATAGTAAAAGGTCTTTGGGAGATAGCAACAGGCGGGTCAATGTACGAAAATTTATATTGAAAGCGTCTCTTCTTTAGCGTTAATTAAAATAGAAAATACATAATATAGAAGGTCCTCTTTGTAATAATAATACCATAGGTCAGTACTTTCTGGGACCCACTAACCTTAACAGATAAATACGTATGCTATGCGTACGTTGATTTCAATATAGACATCAAATTATAGCATAATCAAACAATTTCTTTTCATAAACTAGTCAAAAATGTACCCCTAATTGTCAGGTCATCAAGAGGTGCCTGCCGCTGCAGCGGCACCTTACTCTACTCGTACCTATGTTTATCTGTTGTTGTTATTCCATAGTTAAACCTAAATTTTAACTGAGGTAGTTACTCGACAGTGGAAGTGTCGAAAAAACTTTTAGAATGTACTTTAATGGTGAAAATTCGACATTCAGACTGTAACTGAAGTTGTTACAGTTTCAATATCAAAATTGATGAATCCTCATTGAGATTATAAAATTATCCCATGCAGAATGATAATCATGATTAATATTCCTAATACTTAAGATGTAATGGTGATGTTTGAGTAAAGTGTTTATGGCTAAATAATTAATTACCTAAAATATGAAATATTTTTTCATGCGGCTTAGTAATGTCAGCTTTTGATGTTAGAGGCATATAAGTAGAATAACGAAAGTAGGGAGTCTTCATAGGACGTAGTGAGGTTTCTGATCCATGTGTCTGCGGTTTCTATCCGCATTTACAGTTGTTTTTTTGAGGTGTCCGAAATTCGGATTGGTTTTCTATATAAATACATTACCGGAACCGGGAATTACCGGTTCTCGCCATACAAAGTCAGTACTGGAAACATTCCCTAGTCCGAATGTTACTTCTTCCTACATTCGGACATCTTAAAATATATATATATATATAATATATATATACGATAGCTTTCATCATTATACCCAGTGGCATAGACAAATAAACACATGGTAATGAATGCCGTCCTTATTTTTAACATCATGTTGGCGTTAGTACCTTTCAGATAGTTACTTTTTCGAATGGCATTTGCTACGAATCTTATAATAGGTACATACTTACCTTTAGTGCGTTAGTTATGGAGTTGGCCAAGCCAAAATATAATATTATTTAGACCCTAAAAGTACGCTCGAATAAACAAATCGACGTGGGTAAATAATATTCCCTTCATTAGACGTAATTGATGTGAATGATATTGATGATGCATTAAATAACTGTTTAATTTCATTTAGAATAATATGATAATTATATTTGAAATTAAAGACCTTTCGTACTGTTTAATATAGATTAGGAACTAAATTCAAGTGTCTCAGTTTAACAACTTACCTACTGAGTGCACTATTTCTAGGAACTGCTCCAGACATAGCATAACTGACCAATAGATAATTTAAATTCTATAGCTTTTGAAACGTGTATTATTTAAGGAACCTGAAATTATTTGATTGATGCGGAGAAATAGCACAAACTTAAGTAATAATTGTACCTACAATAGAAAGAGTCGCTTTAAAAAAATTCCACGATATAACGTATCAATAACGGCGGCAATGTAGGTATTGTGGCTATTCCCATAATTGAAATTAATTAAGTACATTCAGCTGCAGAGAGAGGTGACCCAAACCCCCCCCCCCCTGTGACTGACTACCTTATATGTAAAAATCACAGAGATAAGTATTTTACCACCGGCAAATCATTGATTGTATAACAAACGTAAAGTTAAAGAGTTAAGTGTTCGTTAAAGCAGGGGTTCCCAACCTTTTACCCATGAATATGGGGGTAATTCTGGAGCCGCTTGCTGCGCCCCCCTTGGAACCACTACGCCACCCAAGTAAGGCGCGCTCCACTGGTTGGGAAACACTGCTTTAGGGCTTCTTCAATCAATAGTTAAAACTGCTATCGGTTTACCATCGTGGTATAAAAAAAAACTTCTCTGTCAACTGTTAAACTCACTGGAATGTAGTTTGTAGACATCGGCAGTATTAATTATGAGCACAAATAAGATCTTATTAATGCGTCGGCCACTTATGCCACTTTTACATAGTGACGGCCAAAGTGGCCAAACATAAATCGTAACATACTTACCTTCATAAAAATTATAGATGCCGATATTTTTAATCACTTTGGCCGCCACTATCTATTTGAGGCTGATTGACAAATATACTCTTAAATCTACTAAAAGTATAAAAAAACGTTGTCCACTTCACCTGATTGAAATTGTGAACTCTCAAGAATGTGTATTATTATTTTTATTTAGTTATTTATTTAATATTGCAGTAGCATTTAAAATTTTACTTGTTTAGACATCATTTAAAACATTTGATGGCCTCCGGGGCGTATGAAGTATAGTAAGGCCTTGCAGTCCACTAACCGCCCAATCTATACTCGGCGGACGTAAGAATCAATATTTTTGTCGCTTAACTTCAAACTCAAATAAATCCCTACCCTATTACCTTTTCTTAATACCAAAATCGCAAAATGACAGATGGATTTATTTGAATTTGAAGTTAAGCGAGTCATTTGGCAGTTATGAATTGACTATCAGTTAAAGACAAATATATTGCTTCTTACGTTGCGCCGACTATAAGGCCGAGTCCGCTGCCCAAGGCCATGGGCCCTTTTGGGCCTAGGTTAATATGCCCCTATTATGTATCAAAATGAGAGGTAAGTATATTTAAATCATTAGTTACTCATATAAAACATACTTGTAATTCGCAAGTATAAAATGTACGACATTACCTCATTTGCTTATGCGTGGGCAGTTAAATACATACATAAACAAATAAACTAGATTAAATTTTAGATTGTTAATTGTACTGTAACCTTAAATAATGCATATTCGGTTGGGACATTTTGTTAGACGTAATTATTTGAATTTGACGAGTTAAGAATATTGTGTTGTACTCTATAAAGACGTTTATCCTGTTGAAATTCACGTGCCCTTTACTGAATCAAAAATTGTGTTATAAATTCATCCCATTACTTATGAAAAATAATATTTATTAGATGTGACGTGTCGGTGCCTTAACTTAAGTATCCACATTGCTATGCAGCTAGTATGGTGCGTTGGTACTTAAATTGGGGCACTGGTTAACTGACATCAGAGTCGTCAGATAACTGTGTGGGGTGGTACTTGGCCAAGATATCTAACTCGCTTATTGACGAGTGGAATTGTGCTCACACGTCACAGTTTTTAAGTAATGGGGTAAAAATATTCTATGAATACCTATAGACATGGGGTTCTTTATAAGTGGTAACAAATGAGATTGGTAACTTGTACCTATGTGTAGATATTTTTACTGAAAGCAATGATAGAGTATAAATGTACTAGTTTTTTCTGCTGTAGGACAACACATATAGAGCAAAAATGATAATAAATGTATCTGATAATATTAAAAATAATTAAAATGGCTATGACTTTTATTGAGCTGTTCTCCTAGTTCTATCTCTTCAGCCAGGTTCTCATACTGAGCAGGGGGCCTACCGCGAAAACCGAAAATCGCAAATTGCGGGGATCTCTCTCTTTTACTCTCACTAAGACGTAAATGGAGTGACAGAAAAATGCCCGAAATTGACGAACTTCGATTTTCGCGATTATAGCCCAGGCGTATTGGCTACGTGCGAAGTGCATGGTGGGGGTAAGTAAAGCGATCCCAGCGCATAAGGTGGTAAAAATTAGAACTAATTGCGGTAGCTCGAAATTAATCTTTAATTTACGATTACTCCTGAAATATTCATTTAAATTGTATGGTGTGAGGAACCATTTCAATCTGTATGAAATTCTTAATATAATAACTAACGTATTTAATTTGATAATAAAAACAATAATTTATTTCATGGAAATACATACTAAAATATATTAAACATAAAACTAATTAAATTTGATAATTATTAATACTGTATCGGTGTAAATAGTTTTGCATATTATGTGGTCTTATTCTAGAAGTTAAGAATGGGTATAGTAAGTTATCCTTAAAAGATAGACATTCAACATCGCAGAGTTTTGTAGAGCCATGAAAGAGAGACCACCCCACCGTACATTGTGTTGTTATGGCTCAAATGGATTAGGCAGCATTTCGATTAAAGCTAGCCTAGCCAGCGCGATTTTTTCCGACAACATCGTTTGTATTTCAACGAATTTACACAAAACCTTAACAAGTTATATACTTACCTCAGTCACTCTATTGATAGATGAAAGTATAGTATGAAAATCCGTTCAGGAATTTTTAGTTTTGGAGTAGTTTTATAAGATGTAGTGAATTGACGTTTTCCTCTAGATTGCGTGACAGTCGTGCACATAGCGAATATCAGAAACCCGCCACTGTCGTACCTAGTTTTAAGGAACAAAAGCATAAGCTTTAGGTGTTTATTATTTCCAAAACATCACAAAATAAACTTGCCTAATGCATATCTAATACCGCAACGCAACTTCGTTTACCTACGTTCTACGTGGAATGATGACGTTGATTGATAAAAACTATCCTACCTATAGGGAGCGTGCATGAACTGTAGGAGGCAGCACAGGAGCTGTCAGATTTTTGGCGCGAAGCGTAAATGTGATGTTTATTGTTCCGATGTAGCCCACAAGATGGCAGAACCTACTATGCACAAGAAAACACTTGACGTGTAAATGTGCATGTTTATGGTTCCGATTCAGACCACAAGATGGCAGACCCTCCAACGCGCACGGTCCCCTATGTCCGTCTCATAATACTACTCTTTGGTCCGTCTTCGAGTCTCAATCTATCTCCATACATACCAAATTTCATCTCAATCGGTTCAGTGGTGAAGACAGACGGATATATAGGGATACCTTGAATATTGCGAATCGGTAAAACAAGGTAGTTTGCTTGGACTAATAATACTGTGGACGGAGTATCGGTAAAACACAACTAGGATTCCATCATCCACCAATTTCCTAGTATTTACGGGTGACACACAGACATTGACAGTTATCTCTATGCCCTCATCCACCAATTTGCCGTCAGTCGGATCGACATTTCATTTGAGTAAATGGTGGAAGAAAAATATAAAATATGCCGACATGAGTGGTCAAGTGTTATAAGAATTATATAGATCAGACGAAAAAAAAGAGATGGGATAACGTTTTATAGGTAAGTTTATCAATTATCATGTTATCGTACGTAAAATCAAGATATTTCAATTTCTGCGGAACAGGAGTATGACCAGTAGGTGGAATAGGGTAATTTCCCGAAAGTAGGGTAATTGATGCCCTTCTTATTAAATCGTTATGTACTTATAAGAAATTATTTAGGTAAATGGATAAATTATTGCTTGCGAATTTCAAAATAAGTCGGTATGGTAATTTCCCGAAAATAATGAGTTTGCCGTGGGCCAATTAAACCCGACAGATTTCAAAGGTGTATTCTTGACCGCATTTAGAGACTAAAATGTCATACAATGTTTTCTGAAATCGGTCTTGTTTTAGAGATAATGACAATTTCTGTGAAAATATGTTTCATTTATAACTTAGTCAAAAACGCCTTTATAGCTGTGACGCTGCCACTATGTGACTTGGTTTTGACATACCTACTGACAGATATTAAAGTTTTAAAGTAAACTCGCAATTTTCGTCTGTAAATAAAAAAAAACTACTTATTCGTTGTAATGATTTTTTTTCACCAAGGTGTAAAAATAAATAACGTGTTGTGTGCAGAAAACGCAAAAGGAAATTTTTTTTTCGGCAAAAAAAAAAAAATTTTTTTTGCTTCTTATGACCTCAGGAATGCGTGGTTAAAATCTGTCGGGTTTAATTGGCCCACGGTGTAGACACTTTTATGACTAATATTTGATAGTAAACATTTGTTTGTTATGTATATTATATTTTTGTTCAAAATCAGATGTCTCTAATGTCTTTTAACAATTGATTTCATCTAATATTAAATATTATGATTTTATAGTGTTTGCACGCGGTACATGTAATTTGAGTCCGTAGATATGGTGCGCATGTGTTAAGACTTATAAAAGCATATACCTACGTAGATATTTGTAATTTAGTCTATATCTGTTTAAAAGTATTTCAGGATTATTTATAAATTTATAAATAATCGATATTTATCAATTTTCGATCATAATTTATCATATTTTCCGATCTGGAACATATTTTTTTGTTTAAAACTTATGATTTAAAGATATATGTTTCAAGTTAAATGTATAAATTAAAAAAAAAAACTAACATATTATTTCGATGCAAAATATTATTATTTTAAATAATGTTTGCACAAAGTAATTATGCAATATTACGCATTTTCAAGACCTATTACATCAGGTACATATTTATTGTCAAACATAAAACAATGCATTTTTTATTTTAAAAATAATTATTACATTAGGGAGAATATGTTTTACATGGTATCACTCGTCTACGCGCACACTTTCAAACCATCCGCCATTCCAGTGTCACAGTTTGTCATAAGTCAAATTACCTCTGATAATATCTTTACTCTATGGTAGTTTGTCATATTATAACCGATTCGCAATATTCAAGGTTACATGCCTAGGTAAGTAGGGCAAGCTTTTTTTGTCCGAATTGTAATTATTAATGAGACATATTATTCTTCAATGATATGGCAAAAATAGGTTATTCCCACTATCTACCACCAAGTCGTTACCAGTGGTACAGGGTTTTTTTTTCCCACCCCTTTTTTTGGATGACCCCTAAGGAATTTTATCATCACTAAAATACATCTTTGGTAAAGTCGTTCAATACAACCTTATAAGAATGGTGATATAGACCAAAAACATGTATGTAAGTGGCTAATGGCCTCGATTATAGCAACATTTAAAGTGTAATGAAACAACATTTACAGAAAACGTGTATTCTCTTATGATCTTATATCACACCTCATTCATCCATTTACAGTACTGTCTGTGATTATGCATCTCGGCAATCTGTCTCTTCTGCTACAGATAGCATACAAAGGGAAAGTGACATACATGATACCAGTTATTAATATAGAAGTCTGCAGTCCAAGAAATATTTATGCCTTGAATTTGACAGTTGAAGCATATGTTTTAGTAGGGCTCCATATGTATATTATATGTGGTAACTCAACTCTGGTTGCTGGAAGTTAACATTTCAAAATTGTACCCTGTGAATCCAATACACAGTGTACTGCATCAGTGGATTGGATACCCAGGGTACAATTCAGCTACCACAAAACATATATTATGGCGCAGTATAGTTCAGCTGTAAAATTCTGAGGCACAATTTTTTCTTAATTTTTACACCTGATCCACTCCTCGATTATAGATATTTGTGAAAAAACATTTGCCGAGGTGTACAACCTACCTAATACTTTACTGAGATACTTTAAAAGCAAAATGCAATGTTGATCACACTCTAGTCTGAGTGTACTCAGTTGGGAACCTGAAGGAGTGGTAGCCAAGGGCCATGATGTTTGGCAGCAACCCTGCATTGGGGATGATGTTCCATGATAGAGTTAGTGTTACATTGTTATGGCCCCTGAAAACATACAACATTGTGGATTATTATTTAGAACATTACACATGCCTGACTTGTTTTCTGATTTTGTCATTTTTGTTCTGGCATAGGTAAAGCAGGGTGAAGAACTTTCATTTAATTTTACATTAATCACTATTTTCTAGAGATCTTCATGTTTCCAATCTTATACATTTGTAGTACTTGTTTGGCTCACACAAACAAAATTCTGAAATGTGATCTATGTATTTTTTTAAATATTTTTAAACAGAAATATTAATTAAAAGAAACCAGCTGAATAAGAATCTGAATAGAAAAAAAAAAAATATACAATATATTTTATGTGTTTTACTTACTTCAAGCCTTTACCATCATCCCAGAAGTAGTATTTCGTGTTCATATTTTTAAAGTCAAGAACAGCATTTTCTCCTCTTAGAATAATCTTGTCCCAAAGTACAATTTGGTTGAGCTCATTGTTGGGAGTAATGTATTCTGCTGTGAGGTACAAAAATAGCTGTTTCACATTCCAGTTGAACAAATGGGATAGATCAGTCTTCAAATCGAAAGTAAGGAAGCCAAGATCATTTCTCTCCCTAGAAACTCCATAATCCGGCACGTTCTTGCTGTAATAAAATAAATGTTTAACGGGGTTAAGACATTTTAAAGAACACACAGGTTACAGCAATGTATAAAGATAATTTTACTCAACTTACACGACTACTTTTACTGTGTTCATTTGGGCATTAGTTCTATAATCCACAGTTAATGTAGACAGAAAACACAAGAAAGTTAAGCATGCTAGTACGCTAAGTGTATACGTTAATATAGCGTTTCCTCTCGTTAACACTGAATACATTTTTGCAGCTTAAATTAAAATTGAATAAATACAAATTTCTTTTAGCGGTGGCTACAATGCTAACCTCCGCAACAACTGTTTGACGTTTAAGGACACGTCAATTGTAAACGTCACTAAAGTGTGTTCAAAAACCATTTAAAAACTTATATTCTGATAAGGGAAATAAAACCGTGTCTTTATGCGTAGGTATACATAATATGAAGAAATAAATATAATAGGAATGATATATATAAAGAATGGTAGCTATATACTTTTCTTTATAATACTTATAGGTTTACAAAAAGCGACATGTTTGTCATTGCAAATGTAATATCGATTCTGGCAAACCTGTAATAAGAAAAAGGCGGCAAATTTGAAAAATGATAGCGCGGATGCGATGGTACGATTATGTTTGGGGCAAATGGTACGAAAGGCTTAATTTTTACATCGGTGGGATGTTATTTTGACATATGTTTTTTTAATGATTTTATTATATAGCCTGTCCCAGTGCCAAACTCGTTTAGTTTCTTATTGAATTTGGAACCTTGACCACAGAATAAATAATAGTACTCGTACAGAAAGGAAACTTTCTACAATACCGAAGTTTGATAGTGATTCAGGGACAAATCATGTTGGCCCTTTCTAATGTATGGCACTATCCCTTTCGGCTATTTAGGGTTGTCAAAATTCGAGTGATTATCTTATCTGTGGTGTGGTTGTGAACGCAAAGGATCGTCAAGTTGTGCCAACCCTAATAATTGCTCGTAGTAATGCTGAGCCCAACGGAGCCGAGAGCGTCCGAACGCTGCAGTTTCCCCCAACTGGCATCTATCTACACCTCGCGCCCCGACATTGTGAATGTATATCCGACATCAGGGCTATAACCGCGAAAATCGAAGTTCGTAAATTGCGGGCATTTTTCTCTGTCATTCTAATTACATCTTGAGAGTAAAAGAGAAAGATCCCCGCATTTTGCGATTTCGATTTTCGTGGTAGACCCCCCAGATCAGACAATGTGAAAACGCTCTTTCGTCACTCGATTGGTTTTACTTTATACGAGATACGAGTGTCGCTAAAGACTTGAAAGTAAGAAATATATATAAAATTATTATGGTGAGATTAGATTATTATGGGACTTACCATGTCGAGTGGAATAGGTAGGTAAGTATTCATGTTTAGTTTTTATTCAAGGTTTATTCAACTTTCGCTATCGGTTTTTTTTTCTAAATTTACTTGTTTGTAAAGTACAAGGTAGGTAGGTACTCTTGGCGTAGCATACAAGGTCGCAATGAATAAAACAATACAGATTGTCACCATTGTCATTTATTGTAACATCCTATCATCCTAAATCATTGGGTAAGCACTCTCCTATCAACCACTAATGCCAAGGCTAAAACGATTGTGAATACCGATACCACTCTGGAGATGTCGGAACTATTGCACGGGACCCCTCCTGGTATGGAGCGACAGAAGCACACCCTAGTGGCCCAGCTCCCGTTGGTCGACTGGTAGCAGCCGTTGTTGATAGCGTTTCCGAGCTGATCGACCGCTCTCGTGCACATGTATGTAGAGTTTTCCGCTGTTAATACAAATTTTATGCAAAATGAAACAAAACAAACAACACAGTCATGGACTGTGTTTTGGTAGGTATGGAAAAATTTAGCCTAGCGTCTAGAGACTTTATTGTGCAAATAATGCAGCTTGAATAAGACCCCCTTAAGAAGTTTCTGAAGAAACCACATTAATAACGCGGAAAACTTATTAACTGTGAAATAATGTACGAAAACAATATACTAGAATACTTAAAACGGCGTATTACGCGGGAAATCGTATCAAATGTGAATGTGAGTGCAATGAGCTTAATTTAAATACCATAAAACCGTCAATTTTTTTCTGGAGGATACTTAAGTAAATGTCACCAATCACCATAGTTAAGAGAAAATGGGACTCTGTCTTAAAACTGCCCTTTACACCCGTTATACATAATATTTATCCACTATTTAAAATGTTGAGTAGGTAGTTGGCAAAGTTAATAAAAGATTAGCAGTATAGACTCACGTAACGAGCGCATATACATACCTATGTCATTGAAGTAGTATGTATATTGTGCGCAGACATCGTTAGGACCCAAAATGCACGAGGCTTCCAGTGAATGGTGCGTCCATATGTACTCCACGTCGGGCCATGTGCCGTCGTCTGTGGATGCAATGTGTGAAGTTGTGTATTTACGTAACCAAGATGGTGGAGGGGGCGTATAACCAGGAAAAAACAGCATTTAGAGAAGAACAAAAGATATGACACGCCGCGGAAAGTTTACCTCAAATAAGTTACTGTGAAAAATTACTTGATAATGTCCTATAATATGTATTTATACATGAAAAGTACCCTATTAAAGTTTAGTACACAAAATCTTAATTCAACCAGTACAGTCGACGACTAGAAAAAGAAACTTACAAGATGCCACCAAAGGCTTCTGGCACGGCACTCCTCTCGCCAGCCGGGTCGCGTCGTTACAGGTGGCGTTGAGGAACACGCTGTTGTTATTGTACTGAGGACCCAGCCACGTGAATTGGAAGCAGCGACTTACTTCATTTGATTGTGATACTACCAGTACTGCACCTGTGTTTCGTAGTTGGTTTAGCATAAACAAGCTTAGATAATACAGTTCATTCATGTACAAAAGGAAAAAACTAATTAACTGCCTTCAAAAAAGTAGGTTATGTATTAGTTTTACCTACTTACCCCGAATTTACTTCAACGATTTAGGTACTATATTTTTGTTTATTGTTAGTTTATTGTAGATCTGAGCGCCACAGCAAAATAAGCACTAAGAAAATTTGCTAGCACCGCCTACCGCTGTACATACTTACATTTCTTTTTTAGAGTTCCATAGTTAAATAGGAACCCTTTAGTTTCGCCAGTCCATGTCCGTCTGTCTGTCCGTCCGCGGCTTTGCTCCGTGAAGGTTAGTGCTAGAAAGCTTCAATTTGGCATGGATACATAAATCATGCATGGCGGCAGATCGCTCCGAAGGAAAACAAATATACCCCCCCCCCAACCTCCAAAAAAGAATCATAAAACATAAGCTTAATACATAAATACTTTCGATGAAAACTATAGCGAACATGATCGGTCATGCTGTTTTTGAGTTATTGCAACAAGTCTTCTTTAAAAAGACGTACAAAGCGTGATAGAATGGTAACTACGGAATCCTACACTGAGCATGCTCTCGGTCAATTTTTTCGCTTGGATAAGTTTATAACGTGGTCGAGGCACTCGAGGCATAATAATCCCCAATAGTTCCCAAATCAGGTTCTCTATCTATACTTACATAATATATCTCTATCTCTATTTCCAAATCTTTAGTATTTTATTCGGTATCAATATTACTACCTAATTATTAATAATTAGGTAGTAATATTTTTATTAATTAGGTAGTAATATGGTGACTCGCAGATTTGTCAAATCTAACCTTTAAAGGTCTGCGCGTCATCGTATATGACACGAACAGGCTGACGCAACTAGGAACAGAACAAGTTTTGTATGGAGTTTGTTTCGCAAATCATTGCCAACGAAGTAAAAGAAAACGTCAGTGCTATTTATTCTGTCAAGTTTACATCAAGTCAACTGTCAAACCTAATTGTTTTGTTTGTTATGAAGGCTTCAATGTTTTGTTCGATATTTCGTGCAATTTCTTTTTTATTTAGTGATATAATCGAAAATAGTGAACCGTGATCAGAGTAAAGAGCGAGTTTTCTACAATACCACCGAGAAAACGGTTTATTAAGTGTGAAATATGTGGCAAGCGAGCCACTCGTGTAAATCACGAAAAAAGGGATTCTATGGCGAAATTTCCCTTGGATGAAGACAGGTAAGTATTGCTTTAGATACGCGTTTTCATTCATCATCGGCGGCCCGATCATGAAACTGCTGAAGTTACGTAAGTAGTTGAGTTAGGTACAGTTGACGTTAAAATATGTTTACATATTTTGCCTTATTAAAAAGAAAGAAGGTGGAAAGTATAAACATATTGTCTTTACCTTTGGCTGTACCTTTGTATTTTCTTCATTTTTATTTTCAGTCTAAGTATACACATCTATTGCCATAGTTATATTTATGTGATATATTTTATATCTATGCTACATTGACATTGGTCATTTTATAGTGTCCGCCCGAGAAACAGTATACCGGAGACAGAAGAGCCCTCATAATTGGTGAGTCGTTACCTTTTTGGTTATGAAGTTTTTGGGACCCATTTATTCTTAGACGATTTACATAGGAGGCCAGAGTAATTAAGTACCTACATGACTTACGACTCAGCATTGCTACGAGCAATTATTAGGGTTGGCAGAACTTGACGTTCCTTTGCGTTCACAACCACAGATAAGATAATCACTTGAATTTTGACAACCCTAAATAGTGCCATACATTAGAAAGGGACAACATGATTTGTTCCTGATTCGCTGTCAAACTTTGGTCTTTTAGAAAGTTTCCTCTCTATACGGTAGTACTATTATTTATTCAGTGCTTACGACAAAAAATAAATTAATATATCGCTGTCTGCCCATTACACACCTTGGTAATACGACACTCACTTCACAAACTTTAGGACAGTAAATAAGGTACCTAACCTATACAGGTACATTTGTATGTCTTCTTGGCGGAAAACTTAGCTTCATTTTCTAATTTGATAGGCTGTAGGGAGGGAAAGGACGTTCATAACTGCTATAAAAAAGGAAAACCCGCAACAATTTAGTTTAATCGCCTCGCTACCAATTGGGTATGACGTATTACTTAATTAAATCTAACTTGCAAATTATAAGGTATCTTAGGCGGGTCTGTTTAGAGCTAAGCTATGACGCGTAGGTATGTAATGGGTTATTTATTGTTTTGATTATTTCGCCATCTCAGGAAAATATTGAAATAATTCTACTGTTTTCCTATAAATTGCACGACAAAATAATTAATAACATGAAAAAGAAGAAGGAAATCCGGGAATGGTCCTTAAAATACATAATATTTATCCTTAGATGACGTTCGCGTCACATCGACGATTACACATGACATGACTAATGTTCAATACTCACATGACACTAAAACTAACACTGTTATCACTAAATTGACCCTAGTCATATTGTTTACCAAAATAAACAGTCGTTTTTGGAATCGTAATTAACTTATTACTCCCGCTTTCATTGTTTGACGAATGCAACTAGGTAATTATTTGCTTTGTCAATTTACCTAGTTATCGTATAGGGGAATCACATCGCATATTTAAGTGATAAGTCTCACTGATTAGATTTGTGATGGGTAAGATTTGATACCCGATACCGTGACTTATCTTCCTACGTATTTATATAATAATCTTGAAAGACAGGAAAGTTAATACCAGGTAGGTAACTAGAATACATTAATTAGTATACTGCACTAAGAATGACAGAGTAAAATGACAGCACTTCGAAGAATATTTCGGACTATGAAAATAATAATGACAAGGGTATAAATACATTTACTAAGTTAAAATATTTACATTGATCCATCATTTTATATATTATCCTAATAATCCCTTTTTGGACTCCTTACGAAGGCGTATTACAATAACCTAATGAAATAACTAGAGTGCGATGTACTAGGTATATCAATACCTAATGTGGGGTATCAATAATGTGCGTAACAGTATGATTAAAATGATTTCACTACGGTTGCCACCTTCTAATCTTTATTATTTTAAGTCCTCTACTATTTTGTTTAACATTAAGGAAAATTGCCGTAGCACTTCATAGCCGGGGGAGGGTTTCAAACAAAGCCATTGTGGTAAAATGACTCTCTTAATTTTGGCAGACCGTTGAAAAAATACAATTTCAAAGAACTTAACGTGCCGTAGATTCAGAGAGTGGAGTTTTTGAAAAATCGTACCGCTTTTTAGGGTTCCGTAGTCAACTAGCAACCTGTATAGTTTCGCCATGTCCGTCTATAGGTATATGTCTGTCTGTCCGAGGCTTTGCCCCGTGAAGGTTAGTGCTAGAAAGTTGCAATTTGACATGGATATATAATTATTATAAATCAATGGATCCGACAAAGTCCGAACATGGGTCAAAAAATATGAAAAGAATCGTAAAAATAATAGAACTAAAATAAAACATTAAATGACAATTATAGCGAACATGATAAGTCGTTTTTGAGTTATCACAAAAGTCTCCCATTCATAGTAAAAAGACGTAGATGCAGGCCAAGCTAAGTTGGCAACGATTTTGATAGCCCAGCCTGTGCAAGTGTTAAGTAAACGTCATAATTTCATAGAAGTTTGACGTTTAGAATAACACCTGTACTGTATGGGTTGTCAAAACCGCTGCCAACTTATCTTGGTCTGACTCTACAGCCGCTTCACATTAGATGGGTTTTTGGAGTTATTTGGCCATTATTCATGTAATAAATTAAAATATAATACAAAAATCGATTATTTTAGTAATTATATTGTTAATATTTAAATTCTCTTAAACAGTTTCATTGTTCGTATGAGTCATTACTCATCCGTAAACTATTGGCAGTTTTAGAATGAAAAATCATTCTTTTATGAACAAATCATTTTAAAATTACTGTAGTTTGCTAAAAAAAACGTTTTTTTCATAAATATTGCAATCTAAATGTATCTCGCTACGTCCTAAGGAAAAAATCATGTCCACATGCTTATTATTTAATTATACTGATTTAGCATAATTTGCGTTGTCTTATTTTGTTTCCTCGCATTCGATATTTAATGTAGAATGTCGGAAGCCTCGGAAGGGTAACTACGGAGCCCTACACTAAGCATGGCCCGACATGCTCTTGACCGGTTTTTATTTAGATAACAATGCGTTCAATACAGTCTCCGAAAATGTAATTAGCAATCTTGAGGATCTTTTTGACTTTCGCTTGATAGAAAAAAATCACGAACATACCTAAGTCAAAACGCACTTTAAAAATTTGTAAGAATTTATGCATAAAAGCTAAAAATATGAAAATTGCTTCTATAAAAGCGCAATTTTATTTTTGAGGGAACTCAGCGATTACTTTTGTCTTTTTTAAAGCTTACAACAAATTAAAATTCAGCATCTGTAGGTGAGAAAAAAATAGAAGAGGAATCAATCAGAAACCGCATCCTAACCTAGTCGGTACTCGGTAGTGACCCTGCCTACGAAGCAGGAGGTCCCGGGTTCGAATTCTGGCAAGCGCATTTATTTGTGTTTTTGACAAAAAAAAATCCTAGCTATAGATGTTTTACTATATGTATCTATCAGTGTATAAATAATAGCTATTGTAGCGTGACGCTACATCTATCGACGTTCTATGGAACTACTTCCGTGTTCCTTAGTTAGCCAGTTCGAGATTGTGCTTGAACAGTGATAGTTTTTCGCTGTTGTTGATTCACGCGAGTACCGTTAGATGGCGCTTATATCAAAACTCGTCTTTTACTTTACCGGGGTATGTTAACCTTTAACTTTTTGAATCTTTTTATGGCTGGTAGCAATTGAATAAAGAGAGTATTTGCGCTAATTTTGAAATTAAAATTTTGGAGAGTTCGAGATTGTCAAGATGGAGAATTTTGTTTTGGAAGTGATGGGAGATCGATTGTGATTCTGGGATTGAAAAGTCCATTTTGTACCTTGGGTGTTTGACCGGATTGATTTAATTTCTTAATAAGAGTATAGTTTCTAGTAAAAAGTTTCCTATTACCATTTCAATATTCTGATCCAGTGCGTTATATTCTACCGAATTTGGAAGTGCGCGACAGATCCGATCGAGCCGTGGTATTGGTTATCGTGATCGCCAAGTGCATAGGAAAGCTTTTGAACCCTCCGTCGAGAGGACTCCGGAAGGTGTTCCTGAATACCGATTTTTTTTGAGACGATCGGCAAACCATAGTCGGTTGGAGGAGTCGAGCCCGTATTCCGCGTGGTTCCGCAAGTAAACTTTAGAGTTCAGCGACGAGTAGCCTTACGCGTGTTTTCATCTGTACCTTTTCACAGATTCCTGAACCTCAAAATTTTATTTTAGTTAAATTTTCAATGGTAGCTTTCGATTCCCTTTTTGTAACCAGTTAATTATTTATTGTGTTTTTTTTGTGTGCCATATTTTTTTAGGTTTGCCATTTATCCCTTGTTTAATATCTGTGATCCGCATTTTATAATCTTAAAATTCAAACAGCCTCATCCGTCGAACTTTATAAATCTTCGGTTTTAAATTTAGATCTCTTTCCTCCAAGTGAATTAGCCATCATCGTTCATTCCATTCGCATCTCATCAATTCATCTTATTCACAAATAATTTTCAGCCGAGTTTTTTTTGTACCTATTCCTTCATGCGGAAGACAGACATACACATCTATTCGAGTTTAAATTAGCCATTTAAAATTAGAAGCGTTAAAATTGTGTTTTTATAAAAATTCAGTTTATACACCGTGTAAATATATAAACGATAGGTTGTGATTTTTTTTATTTATCTTCAATGGTTCAAATTATACGTGTTCTAGTGTAGTAAATGTTTCATTTATATATCGTCTATTATTCAGGTTATATATCGTCGTCTAGTACCCACACCACTAGCTTTACTGTGCTTACTATTATACACTTACCGCCCATTCTTATACCCCACTGAACTCCTTTATTTAGAAATCATGTGAAGTACTAACTGTTCGTCAACTATTTATATTAAGCACGACACTAAAGCAGCACCAAAATTCTTTTCAACACTGAATATAGTTATTATATGTAATTATTATTATACGTAAGTAATTATTATACGCAAAGATATTATATGTTTTCAAACCGTACCAACAAAGCACGTATTTTCATATAGATTTTTTGTCTTTTTTGGCCCATTTTTTGTACAACAGGTTAAATGCAAAACTAGACTTATACCTACCCACTTAGCTATGCTGGTTGTAAGAATACTCAACGACGCGCCCTTCAAAATATGACATACGATGATACAGAGACCTTACTAATAGTCGTAAAATGATTACTTACTGCACTTTGACATAGAATACTTAAATAAAATATTTTGTTAAGGCGATAAGATTTTTATTGTGTACTATTTATTATTATAATTAATTGAATAATTATAAATTAATTAATATTGTCCTATATTGCCTGAAACACAGGAACTCCTAGGGCGTGAGCATTTGTAAACTTTTCCTTATCCTTAATCCTTAGTCTTTAACGGCCCGATTCTAAAAATGATTAAGACACGTTTAAGATCTTGGAAAGATGTTTAAAAGATCGATGACTAAACGACATGTCAAAATTAACGTTTATTTCGATTCCGCAGTGATTACAATAAGATCTAAACTTATCTAAACCAGAACTTATCGTTATCGTATTTCATTCTTCGAATCGGGCCGTAAGTGTCCACTGTACAATACTTTTTTCAATAACTTATTTGTATTTGTACTAAGGTTCTGTGTAAAATTGTCGTATAATAATTATTTATTTTTTATAATTTGTCAAGTGGGTATTCCCCACTATTTTTCTCACTGTTGTGTCCTCTCCAGTTTTCCATCGTTATTAGGAAAACAGTTGGAATTACAACAAAACAACCAATGAACAATATATTCTTTATTAAAGTATGTTGCTAGGAATTATAGTTTTGAAATTATGCGAGGTACAAATTTTGACGAGCGATTTTGTTCTGTTCATCATATAGGTACTATCGCAATAACATAAATCCAGCAAGAAAGCCTTTATACTTATGTCGAGAGATGGGCAATGGACTGACTATAACCGTAAAAAATCACCAAATGTTGATTTACAGTACTTCTCTTGACAAATAAAATTGTTTTTGATGGGCCGACATCTCCCACGTTCTTCCAGCGTCGTATGGGATAAAAAGAAATATTTAGTCAAAACTTGGGCCACACATAATTTAAAACCACAAGTCATACCAATATTTATTTTGACATTATAAATTGTATTTTGATAAGGGTGTACAACTGTACGTGTTGCCTGAAATAAAACTTTATTTATTTATTTATTTTATATAATATACTTTAAAGGCACAACTATTGTAGAACATTTAATATTTTCTTTTATAGATAGTTTTGTTGTAACATTAAATTTTAAAAAACATGAAAAACTGGAAAATAGGACATAAAAGTGGGGAAAAGCATCCACTTGACAAGTTGCTTGCCGTTTATATTTTCTTCTCTCCGTCTTTTTCTTACCTACATATGGTACATGCATGCCAAGTTTCATGCTTGCTTCCGGATCGAATTTTACTTTTGGAATTTGTTAGTGAAATGAGTCTGACTATGATTCAACTGAAAGTATACTGGGTTGTAGCGAAAAAGAATGTATTAATGTATTTATTTGGATTTTTTTGCGGGTTACATTTTCTTTACTGCTATTAAACCAAGATTATACTCTACGCCCACTGGTTGAGCAGAAGCAAAAATGCAAAAGCTTTTAAAGTGAATTTATGCCATTCATGTCGTCTTCCAATTTTGTTCATTAAAGATATTGATATATTCACGTTGTCAATTTGCATTTTGCGAAGCGGCTACCGGTGCAAGTGCATACCTACATGAAATGAAATTATTCCCCATTCGCCATCGCTGGACGATAAGCCGATTTCGTCTAACCTCGTTCAATCAGCGAACACTGCATTCACGTAGATTTGCGGCTGAAACAGACATGTTCTGATTTTAAAAGAATTGTTCTGTATTTGATACTTATCATTTGGATACTTAAGCTGCTTTGATGTGTTCTTAAATAACAATCTGTTGGATTCATGACCTGGAATTAAATAATTTGTTTAGATTTATTTATTTCGAGATAGAGTTTGCTAATTTTGTAACAATTTTGACAAAACACAGTGTGGCCATGTCATTATAAATTTCGTAATTTACTGCCAGACTTTGTCATTGTAAAGTTTTTGCAGCGTTCACTTAGTCCGACTCTATAAATACGAGTAGATTAACTATAGTTTGGTAAGGGTCGCTTGCCATTGGAGCATAAACACAACTATACTATCGTTTTCTTACAATGTATCATCCCCCTAAATAAGGGATGAATATAGTTTTTTTTGTTGTCCGTTAAACTCAGGTACTCAGGTCTACAGTCCCTTGAAGCTGTGAAAAAAACAAAATTTTAAGTTGACCTAAAAAAATATACGGCCGTTTATGTGGCAAAAATAGTACATATTGCACCGAGGTAAGGAGAAATTTTGGAAACGAGGGTGTTAATCCACGACAGCCACAGGCTGGAGTGAATTAAAGACCCGATTTGGCAATATTCTTACCCCCGGAGTTATACACAATGTTTTTTATCATACTTGCGAAGAATAAAAACAAATTTTAAACATAATGATTCATTAATTATATATTATTGAGTAATTAAATACGGTAGCATTTCAAACATTCGCCCGCCATATTGTAATTTTTGGGCATGTTTGACATCGAAGGCACAGACCCATCCGGCATTCAGCTACGATTGAAAATTGTGCAAAATATTTGATCTACACACATATTATAATCCTTCTATGATGCCTTAAAAATCCGTAAATAATGGCCAACGTTAAGATAAACTGTTTTGTTACAACAAATTTCTTATCTGCGAAAATGTTGTAATCGCTTCATTACTACATCAAAATCGATTTCGTAATGCCATTCAAATTTCGAAAATCTCAGAAAAAAAGCATTTCGATTTGACCTCTATTCTAATATCAGTCGAGATACCTTTTTGTTCGAAATGAAATGTCGATTGCTTACAATTTTGACAAATCTCGCATGTTAGTTTGTATCGAACGATACTGCTTACTACTTATGTTAATATGATGTCTATTAACCACAGGTATGTCCGTTGCTTTGATTTTATCGATGTTTTAAACATTATTATAATAATTAGGAGCGAAAAATAAATTTCATACAAACTTTTAAAAGCTCCTAACTCTTGTAAAATCGAGATAAATCCAACGACCCCTTCGTTTGATTTTTTTTAGTTTGATAGATGTGGGTACACCAAATTCCGTAAACATATATTATTCTATAATATTAATGTCCAGAGCGGAAAATGAGCACTACTGTAACTTTTGTATGGAGAAGCGGTTGTCCCCGTTTTTTTTGAAGACTGCGTCGACCGTCCAATGGCGCCCTCAAAGGGGGAATTATCTTACTGATTCCCCAACTTTTACCACGTAGTTATATTTTGCTTATTTTCTACTTTATCAAGTAAACGGAAAATGACCACATTTTTCAGTAGGATAACAATATTAATATATGTACTCATATCCAAAAAATAATTGGCTTATTAGACAACACATTTCCCTTAATGAGGGCGCCAGTGGATGGTCAATGCAGTCTTAATATGCCGATAATAGTAAATAGATGTTTATTACCTTGGATATTTTAAATTGTTCAAGTCTATGACAATTCAAATCACAACAAAGTTATCGTTAAAAGGATCACTTCAATTTACGTCGAGATTGGAGTGCAGCAAAGGAATATCAGAGGTATTTTGTCGATGATACCAATACGATTTAGCGTTCAGGGAATTCAGTACCTTCGTAGAGTCAAAATGTCTGAAATATGTACTGAAAAATGATGGAATTTTTAAAACTCGATTGTACTTAAGCCCTTTAAGCCGATGATGATGAAGATTTGAAGATGATGATGTTGTATTATTACGACGGACAGCTATTCCAGGAAAAGATTTTGACAGCAACGAACGAACCCTGTCAAATGTTTGATGTTGATGTGCCACTTTTCCTTTTTCTAAGCATTGTGGTATCGTCCGCAGATGTTTCTGCTTAATACAAAATTATTTTTTAGCAAAACTGAAAATCGGCCGTGCCTATTAAAAGTGGTAACTGAAAGGCAATGTAAATAAAAACAAAACGATCCCAAGAGTTTACAGGAAGGTAGCGTTTGTTTGATCGCATTTCAGAGGTATGGAGCCCTTGTCTCTACCACTATCGCTGTGCTGTCGATGACAGCCTTTGTGTTGCCAGACGCGATGCCGTTCAAACGGGCGCTGATAGCAAAATCACTCCGCTATAAATACAACCATATTTTCATTTAACCTTGTTTCGCAAGCTTACAAAAAACATTGTACAAGGAACGAATTCAATAGCCCCTTAAAGATACAGCTATGCAAAAAAATATTACAAAAGCCCGATTTATTATTCTATTCCATTAAAAATTAAACAATTTAAAATACTTAAAATATATGGGATTAGGTATGGGATATTTCTGTTTGAAGAAATTTCACCTTTAACACTGACAGGTCATATTTATACTTATACTACGTCGGTGGCAAACAAGCATACGCCTGATGGTAAGCAGTCTCCGTAGCCTATGAACGCCTGCAACTCTAGAGGTACATGCGCGTTGCCAACCTTAACATTCCGCATCCTCAGTGCACCCGCACCCGTGTCCTCATATTCATAATAAATCCGAATCAAATTCATAACCTCAAGTACAATCAGAATACGCCTCTAAGTATACTATTCTATGAAAATACTTCAACATAGTTATGCCTAATTAGATAGAATTCTCTCTGTAATCTCGTATAACAAACACGCGTTACATGGGTACGTAGGAACAAAAAAATAAACCTGTCGTACCGTACTAAACAAACTTCCCTAAGTATTCCTCATTCCACTGGAATCGCTGTATTAGTATGTAGGTATAAAATAAACCTGTCGCACTAAACAAACTTCCCTTTTCCTCTTTGCTTCGTTCCTACTTAAATCTTCAATAGTAGCCACCTGTTCTGAAAGTACACAAAGCAAATATTGCTGGACATTTTTATTTGTAGGCTTAATATTACCTATCGTAGGAGAAAAAATCAAACAAATAAAAACCAATTCCTGAGTTCGAAGGTCTGCACAGACTTTGACAAAATAAAGTGTAGGATTGTCATCGTAAACGTAATAGTTTCAGAGAAATTTCATACTTTGTTATTGCGGTAGCCGTGCAGAGTTAGCTTGGTCCTACTCTAAGTAGTTCTAGACTTCTCGCTACGTAGATAAGCAGAGCTACCATACAGTTGCAGCCAGTAACTATTTTCTTCTAATGTTAGTACACTTTAGTGCTTTTGACAATGTACATTTAACCATAGAAATAGGATAGTATAGGGGGGTTGTCGTTCAGATTCAAGATGGCGAAGACGTCTCGAGAATATTTTTTTGTGTTTTGCTCATTTATGTTGTTAAAAGTGTAGTATTGATAGCTTATTATGCAGTGAACTATCGTGGAAGTGTGCAGTTAATGAAAATCTAATCTTGAAACTCGTTTAACCATGTTTTAATCAACATCCGGCAATCCATCGTGGCTTTTAGTAAAGTCCAGCTATATCTTTATTAAAAGCAACTACCGAACAACGTCATGCTCTACGAGCACACTTAAAACTTACAACGAAACTTGACATTGGCAAAATCATCATAGATTTGATGGAAGCCATATTTTAAAAGAAAATGAAGAAGGATAGTATAGAACGACTGTCAAACTTCAAAAGTGCGACCAAAAATGAAATGCAAGTGTGTGCGTAAATTGTCTGTGTGCGAACAAAAATAGTGATGTCATGTTACAACATATTAATAATCTATCGATGTTTAACTGGTTTATCGACTACTTTTTCAAATGTGCTTGTTTTTATAAAAAAATGTTATAGGTATGAGTATTATTACTACTATTAGATCCTATTAACGCTTATAGTACCTTTAATTTAATTAATTTTTTAAATATGATATTCGTGCCTCTTTCTACTGACAATTTGGGTTGGGTGTGTATACGCTGTGTACAAGTATACGCGATCTTGTGTTTCCTTGTGTTGGCGGTAAAACCGTGGAAAAGTGGTTAAAATGCAAGTACTGTGTTGGAAAGTGAAGTTTAAATTTACCGCTAAACATGTGCACCTTCAAAAAAGGTAATATAACAATCGTTATTATTTCAAGTCGGTTATAAAGGTTAATATATTAATGATGTCTTGTGAACAACTAATTCCATACCTACTAATATACCGGCAAGTTATCGATGCAGTCATATGAACATGTTGTCAAGCCCTAGCGTAAAGTAACAGTTTAGGTATTTACACAAAATATTGTAACTTATTGACTAATATGATGAAATATTAACACACAATTGAAGAAAAACTTATAATGAACTGTATAAATTGGCTTTTTACACTTTTTATGCTGTTAATTTGATAAAATATCGTTACGAAAATTTCGCTAGGAATATCATAATTACATGTGAAATGAGTATTTTCCTGGGTTTTTGGCCCTGAAACACTACAACCCGGCACACAACATGACACCATCTTCACTAAATTACTTAATATGTATTTTTCTTTTTGATTCTCTTATATTATTCACGTCAAAAAATACGGCAATATGATCTTGGCCGACTCGGCCGACTTAGAACTTAAAAATGGTTGCGTTTTCTCATATGTAGGCTGTCTCTTTCGCACTCATGGCCTGTTCATATACGTGATGGCTTCCCTTTTGCACACTTCATCTGTCTGTCAAGCGAAGCGTTTGACATGTCTCTGCATTTAACATTAACTTTTCGTTTGACATAACTGTCAGCGACTGACATAATGCGTGCTGCAAATATTGTTTTCATTTCTCATGCTCTGAAAGTGGGTTGTTGTTGTTCTAAAAAGTGTGCTGAAAATAATGCGTGTCTGCTCTAGAGTACTGTACTTTCTAAATTCGCTTTCTTCTTTTTTTATGATAAGTAATTAAAATTTTGGTATTAAATAGATTTGATTACAATTTCCATTGTGATAATTAACTCCTCATAACTGTGTTTTGTTAATGTTAATTTTTTATCTATTTTACTTTCCTCGTATTCTAAATGAAAAGTAGAGTGTTTAACTCGGGTGAAAGGCACCATTTCATTTTCATTCTCGGACTATTTAACAATCTACTATTAACACGCTTCGGTGGAAATTATATTGATAATAGTACATTGTAGGAGAGGACGGAAAACCGCTCAAAGATGGACGAGTGAGTTTGAGGGCCGATCCACTAAAATAATACGAGTTCATCTTTAGCGTTTTCGGCCAAGGTATTACATAGTGCTTTTCACGACTATTGCGAGGGAATAAGAAAAAAATTGCATAAGTATAAGTACTTCAATAGAAATGAATACTTATACGAGTATGTGAATAAAGGCCACTTATTCATGTCCATGCCATTTGACATTTGGGGACCACGAGGAATCGCAGCCATCTTGGAAAATGTGTACCATCCTGGAGAAATTTGCGTTTTACTCAAATTCTACGATATCTAGGAAAATATGGTGTAAGACCATATTAAAGCTTATTAAATTCTACACAAAAAAGTAGATAAAAAGTATATATTTTTGCGAAAAAATAAATCTTGTTATAGAAAATACTTGCTGAATCTAGGTTTAACGCTTATACACTTTCAGGGGTCATTCTTTTAATATATGATATGAATTACACTTTCGTGTACTTATACATTTGTTCATGATTTGCCCCAATATCAACATTTTACTTGACTGCGACTTCACTAGAAAGTAGGGTTATGTGTTTAAGTACTGATAATTTAATTGTTTCTTATAATTTAAAACAGTTACACAATTTTATTGTACTATTTCATAAACAATTCGATAAATATTATTTATTACCATGTCTATTTCACGGTAGCGTAGTTAAATACTCGCAATAGGTATTTTGTATAGATACTCGTTAATGGCTTAATACTTGATTCGCTGCGTGCATTGTTTGTAAAGTTCACAGTTTAGTGTTTAGTTGGGTAGAGGTAGAAGTAGTGGAAAGATAATTTGGCTTCTGGCTGCTTAATAAACAAAAATCCATTTTAGAAACCGTACATGTTAGCTTAGTTAAGCTAAACAAAAAAAAACGCAGTCGAGCTTATTAAGTTTATAAAACAGCTTACATTAATCTTAGTTTCATAACTCCAGGCCGCATTGTTTCTTTCGGCGCCCGGCGTTGCATGAAACGACTTTAATTAAGATATCATGGGAAATAAACCAAGCGTACAGCTCTTTGAAATATTATACGATGAAGTAAATTTGATACCCGTAGACACACAATTTTTGTTTTATCGTATTATGTATTGCGTAAAGAGATCGTGTATTATTAGGTCGGGTTATATTTACAAAAGGCGACATGCTCGTTATTGTCACCATTATTAATGAACGATACGAGAGATCATTTTATTTATATTTGTTTGTACTTTGATGTATTTCTCCACTATGAAGTCTACCCACAATGCAATTAAGTAACCAATTTAATGTTTTATATGTTTATTTAAACATGATTACCAGTGTGGGTTTGGAACGAAAACCAATTGAGATAAGTATATGATTTTGTACTGGGAATGTAAAATTTTGCGTACAAAGTAGACATACTTAGAGCTTGTGCATACATCACGCGAGGTTCCATAGCTCCCCCTTATCGAAAAAATCGGGGGTCACGTAAAAATCACGAGAGATCACGTTTATATATATATGTAAGGGGGTATAAGAAAACCTCACGTGTTTTTTCTATGGTGAACGAAACTAAGAAAAAATATGTACCACATACTTTTTCTCGGTTTTGTTAAACAAAAATCTCCACTTGGCACTTCAAAATAGCGAGGCTAAACAAGATTTACTCTATACAATACTATTTATCTTAAAATTAGGTCGAACGAAAAAATAAAAAAAAATACACGTGAGGTTATGTGGGGGAGGGGAGGTTCGCCAAGGACCTCAAAGGAAGGAGGAAGGGGTCAAAAAGTAGCTGAAAAAACCTCGCGTGATTTATGCACAAGCCCTTACTAGACGAACATAAAATAACTCGCGGTCAATACATATTAGCTCCTTTACCAATTTAGTGTGATAGGACAATTTTGTTTATTTACTCGTAGTTTTGTCCGCCACGCGTATACCACCTACTAGTTACACGTGTGAATCTGGGCTATAAAATGTGTAGGGTGCAATAGAGTGGTATCGCTCAGGGCGAAGTATTTTACTTGTATAAAAACTGATTAAGTGCGAGTTCGTTTTACTCGCGCACCGAGGGATCCGTACAAACTTTCAATTATCTCATGTAAGTATGTAACTATGAAGGCGAAAGACTTTTGACCAGACGTATACTAAGTGTGTACAGCGTCATCTATCGGCAAATTGTCTAACTAATTTACGCGACGAATGTACGTATGTTGGGTTTTCGGGGATAATTCTTTATCATGTGAACCGATTTCTACAACTTTTCTTTTATTCGATTTATCTTTAGTGTAATCTCATACAAATTTAATTTGCAAACTGAATTTGGAAATATTATTGTTAATTAAGTTATCAAGATAGCAGGTACATTTTTCCTTTAAAATTTATGATAATGTTAATATTATATGAAAATCATAATTTTTGTTCGATACTCTTCCGCGAAAATTTTTTTGTTTTACAATTTCCTTCGTAAATATATATTTTTAACTGATAAACAAAATTGTTTTGGATTGTGCAAAAAAAAATGTTTTATAAGCTTGCCCCACCTACTTGACTGAGTAAATAGACTTTGAAATTTTGCCCCCTCTCACATTGAGTATTTACCACAGTAAATAAAAAAAAAACACTTTCAGCGCGTTCATGTTAGGCTTGTTCATAACTGTTCCAAATTTGGCGACGTGACAGACAGACGGATGGACGGACAGTCGCAACATAAGGGTTCCTTTTGTACCTTTTTTGGTACGGAACCCTAAAAAGCGCCAATATTGTCTGTGAAGGTATGCAATAAAGAGGACTAACAGTTTAATTAGATAGGAATAGCTAAAAGATAAGCTCAAATATTACGACCCAATTTTTGAAAATTGCGCTCTAAAAAGTATGAAACAAGAAAAAATTGAAATGGTCAAATTGTAATCATCCACTTACCCAACTCTTTCTTACCAGATCTTAAGCAAATCTAGCTCGAAAACTATCATCAATACTGAAAATTACTAACGAATAGAATCGGCCGTTACTTTGCGGAAATCCATATTAATTATTTATGTTTGAAGGAACTCAGCGATTACTTAAAACTTCTTTTTTAAAACTTACAACAAATAAAAATAAAAATAAAATGTTTTTCCGCGCTCTAGAGCACGCACAATGCACATCATATCGCTCACGCGTACGCTCAGGTGGAGTGAGAGAATAACACGAACCTACGGGCCCTTAAATTTAGGTTCTAAGTCAAGTTGGATCCGGGTACGTCCTTAAACTACGTCCACAAGAGAGGTATGGGCATTGTGAATGTCATCTTGCTTTGTGTGGTAGGGCAAAGCACAGCGGATGTCATTTCAGATCTAGAGCAGATCCCAACTAGGGAAGTACCTCCACCTTACAGAAAACCGCAGCCAAATAACACTAGACCCTACTTATAGTGTTGTGTTCCTGCCGGTGAGTAAGGCTGCCAGAGCTCAACGAGGGGAGGGAGGGTTGTTAGGGTCGGCAACGGGCATGTAACTCCTCTGGAGTTTCAGGCGTACATGGGCTACGGAGACTGCTTGCCATCAGGCGGGCTGGAAGCTTGTTTGCCGCCGACGTAGTATAAAAAAAAAGTTTGGTTTCATTTTCCACTAAATCAAAGATGTAGACGTAGATTTCATCTAAATCGATTCAGCGGTTATTGATTCCCCGTAGAAACTTCCATTACTTCCACCTTATACCCCCCTTTTCACTTTTAAGGGATAATTTTTGGGATAAAAAACATCCTATGTTCATCGCCGGGACTGAAACTATCTTTAAAGCACATCTAAATCGGTTCAGCACTTATTGATTCCCTATACAAAACTTCCACTTCCCTTTTCACACCCTCAAGGGATGATTTTTGGGGATGTTCTTCCCCAAGACTCAAACTATCTCTATAACTACTACTCCTACGTTTCATATGTAAGACATGACATTTCTTAGTACTCATGTGGTACTAAGAAATGTCATGTCTTACATATATGAAACGTCATTTTAGTCTACGGAATAAAAAAACAGACCTTAGACTAAAATTCTATATATTTTTTATTTGCAGGGTAACGATATACAACTGAAAATAAATGGTTTTTTTTTTATCGAGCCAACTTTAACCTTTTAAGGTTTTGGTTGGTGTCTGCCTTTGCAAATAACTATCGTGTAGTTTCCGTGTAAATTATTCAACGGCATGTGCCCTTGATTAAAACGTGTAAGAATTCAATATTACTATTTAATTAGCCCCTCTTAGCCTCAGTGCCTTGTTGTCCTAGCAACGCTCAAGATTCCGTTTTTTTAACCACTCGTTACACTCCTGGTTAAACTTTGGGATCTTTCGCTTGCCCGGATGTCAATATTGGTACGACGAATTAAACTACAACTTTGCTCCCTGTAACTATTTAGGAAGTGAGTAATAAAAATATAGAATTAATGTTTAATTTATTTAATTATTTCTATAGGCAAAATAACACAAAAATATACAAAAGTACAAACTTTTAGCTTTAATTACATACAAATGTAATTTTAGTAATTCTATTTAATTACAAATACCTAAATATTTATGGTTTATGTACAAAATTTTCAGTATTAAATACCATTATTTACAATGCAAATATATAACTAAAATGACATCCATATATCCATTCATATGAGTTTTTAGCTTATAGCTGTATTATTTCTAAAATCAAAACATTATTATTTCTTTACCACGCAGAACGCAGCGTCGCTCTATGCTGGGAAACTTTAGAAGAAAATATACAACTTTAAAGTTTTCGTGTTCCCACGAAGGCCATAAATCTTAACATTCTGCTGCTTTTGCACTGTTTACTGCTCACCGACTCGCAATATAGTTTATCACATGCACTGCGAACAACGACGCACTCTCTTAAAGTACTGTTTTATAAAACTTACGTGTTATTGTAATCACTGGCACTGAGAGTTCTGCACTATGATTTAAACACGTCCAAAATCACACACAGCTTTCCTTAGACTTAAGTATTTATCCTACGTATGGAAAAGGTGCAAACGGTGCGGGGAAATATCCCGGGTAGCCGGCGCTGGGCTGGACAGGCAGCGAGGAAGTTACGTAAGACGTCAACACCGTCGGCACAACTTTAGTCGTGTACAACGTTGTGTACACAGTCTTCGCGCCGAAAGTCAGTTTCAAAACTTGGCTATCTGTCGCTGTCACTTCTGTGTTCATGACAACCGGCGTCGAAGTTACTGAAAACTGTTGAGGGAATAACGGGTTAAGTGGCTGTAGGGGCAAAGCGGGAAGACTGCTGGTGCCGATTTCGTATTCAGTTTTCGTAACTGTAGCTACTGGTCTGGAAATTGTGCTGTGGACAGTGTTTTTGCCGTCGAAGAACGGAATCACGTGGGACTCGTAGATCGTCTCGTATGTCAGGATCGGTTTGGAAGTGGTTACCACGGTTGGGATTTGTGCAGCCGCTGCCGGGTTGAGTAGCCTCAATAGAGCTAGCTGTTGTGCTTGTTCTGGAGTTAAGGCTGGTGTCGGGGGTGTTGGGGATTCCGTCACGTGATTGCCCTTGTTTTGCCCGTGGGCCTTCTTTGATCTCAGGTGGTTATCTGGCACCCTGTATTTGTCTACTTCAGTAAGATCGAAATCAGATCCAATGTTTGCTAGATCTAGGTCTGGTGGGAAAACTCTTCGTGGAACTCCTTCCTCATCTTCATTACTGTCTCCGAAATCTAATTCTAAGTGTAGTTCCGACCCAGCTTCATCGAGGCGACTGTTGAATTCCTTTAGAGTTTTGCTGGGTATGAACTGGAAGTAGTCCATTGGTGGCAGTGTTTTAGTTGCTGTAACAAATCTTGTGACTTGATAGGTTTGAATAAAAGTTAAACTGCTCGTTAAATTGACGTCTTTTACTACTGGTAAGATATGCGTTTTTAGCATGTGCTGTGTAGTGCTAAAAGTTTCTGTTACAGTTTCTAATGGAGGAGTTTCCATATCAGAAGATAATGTTATTGCAGGCAGTGTAGCTATGCTTGAATCTAAATTATGATCTTTTCCATAAGGAGATGCCGTGGCCAGTATATTTTCTGTCAAAGGTTCGTTCAGAGCGCTTGGTGCATTAATAACTGCAGTTGGTTCTATACGTTTTTGTATTGTAGACGTGACGGTAATAATACGAGTGTTTTTAACGCGTCCAACCTGTAAAAAAAAAGATATACATATGAATATATTAAAAAGTATCTACACGGTGTGCAACTCAAGGAACACCTTTCTTTAACATTTATCATACCTGGAAAGTGTAGGGAGACTTGATCGTAGCAATTTCATAGTAAACATCTTTAAAGTCAGCAGGAGTTGATATTTCAACCTTTAATGTTTCTACTGGTGGAGGTTTCTCTATGGAATTATCATCGGCATCGTTTTCTAGCAAAGAGCTTGCGCCGTTTTGAGAGCCTTGCAACTCAAGATCATTGTCGATTCTGGATTGAGGTGATACATCATTGGAATTGATATCGTCTAGGAGTGGGTTGGAGTTGGGCGTCGTTTGTTCATCGTCACCGTTCATTTTTCTGATTGTAACCTTCGGTTTAGGGCTTGTTTTGTATTGCCAACGCCCTGAACCTGGTGTACGATTAAGTTTGAATTTGTAGACGCTGGTGGATGCCACTGGAGTAACTTGTTCAACTGGTGTGGCTTGCACACGAGGCTTAAATCCACGTCTCGATTGATTATCGTTGTTTGAAGGCGTAACGATAGTCTTATGGCCGGAGTTACGATTGCTATTTCTTCTGTTTGAGAATGGCGGAGTGGCAGTTTCACTAAAAAGAAAAATGCAATCGCAAATTCAGTACGTGTATATTGTTTAATTTGCAATCACAACCAGTCTGTACCTATTTTATGACTTTTGTTAACATAAAAAAAATGAATGGATAAAGTTTATATGTTCCAAACATTGTTTCATAACCACTCAAAAATGGTTAAACAAATTTGGATGAAACTTGGCACTCAGACAGTTAAATATTAATCTGTACTGTAATAAAACATTAAGTGGTTGATATAATGTGGGTTATATTATTTTTATACTTATTTTGAGTGTTCGTGGAAAATATTGAATATATATTTTGTTATATGGTCCTAATTACTTAGGCTATTTTTACGAAAAAATTGATAAAAAATCGTTACAAAACAGTAGCCAGATCAATGATTTAAACTCTTAACCTGTTGTACCTATCTTACCTTTGAACTCGTTGGGAATGCGATGAATTACGGTTTTTGTATTTTTTGCTTGGTGCTGGAGAAACGTCATGATTATCATTATCGGAATTGCTTTGAGGGCGATGTCTGTTTTTAAATGAGCTGCCATTAGATGTTTGCCTTCGAGGTTTACCAAAATTAGTTTCTTCATCGCTGATTGACGGTGTTGGTTCTAAATTATGTCTATTATGATTTTTGGGTATTGAAGGTCCGACTGTTTTCAGAATTCTGTGCGTTGGACTTGGAGAAATTTTCGCTCTATGACCCGGTGATTGTAATATTTTCGAATTGCTGTTTAAGACTTGGGCGTATTTCCCGGATATAAAGGTACCAATAACGCTAGTCTCATGTACGGTAGTTACTCCGTTCTTAACTATAGTCCCTCCGAGAGTGGTTACGAGGCCAAGTGGATGCTCGTCATCATCCGGAGGAGGAGTTGGCTGGTGCACTCTATGTTTAGAACCATGCTTTGGCTTTTGACTGGGGACCTTGGATGGTCTTAAATTGATAACCTTGTATGTTTCTTCGACAAACTCTGATGGTTGGCGCGATAGGAAATCGTATTCCGGTTCACCAATGTTATTGTTTGTGATTAAAACGGCCGGTTCTTCCTCGGGGTTATCCGATTTTATTTCAACGACGCTGCTCACCTTTGATTTATATACAGCTGTATGTGGCGAATCATGTTTTACTTCAACTTTGCTACTTAATATAACAGGTTTGTTTTTAGAAGCGTCTGGTTTCGACTTTTTATTGTTAGATTGAGAACTTTTTGGCTTTTGGGGAGCCGGTTTTGACGCTGCACTTTCTATAATTTTAGACGGACCAGCTACAACTTCAACTTTCGTTATGATCTGCTCTTTAGCGACTGATTTTGAACTGCTGGGTACTTTGTCTTCTTTTTTCAAGTTAGTTACAGATACAGCGCTGGAAACCGCAGGAGGACCTGTGGGTTTATTAGTTTTGTCTTTGTCTGCTATTTTACTTGGATTGATAGCTTCAGGTTTTACACTTGTAACGGATGGCGGCGGTGGTTTGGTTTCAATTATGTTTTCTTGAACCGATTTTGCAGTGCTTGGTGGTTCTGAAATGAAAGAAAAATACTATTAATTTAATTACTTTTCACAATTTTTGTCATAGATTTTACTATTTACAAAAATCACTCGTGAAGGTAGTTAATGGGATTTGTTATTTTCTACGTTAAATCGTTGATAAACATTTTTCTATATATTGAACCTAGATGAAAAAAATAAGTGTCAGTTTGTAAATACTACTACTAGCCTAGCCTAGTCGTTAGGGAGCCTGCCTTCGAAGCAGGAGGACCCGGGTTCGAATCCTGGTAAGGGAATTTATTTGTGTCCTTATCACAAATAACTATAAAGGTATACATATCATATTTTATATATCGTCGTTCAGTGCCCATGCACAACACAACCCTTATTGAGCTTACTGTGGGACTAGTTCGATCGGTGTAAAATTATATGTATATATGTATGTATATACTTTATTGTACATAGAAATAAAAACACGAAAAACATAGTAAATTAAATACAACAAAGGCGAACTTATCCCTGTATGGGATCTCTTCCAGTTAACCTTTAAGGAAATGAGTAAAACAGAAGTAACGGTGAATGAATGATAAACACAAAGAAAAGTGTACAATCACTCAAATTAATGAAATGCACGTCTTAAAAATTCGTCGTGAAAATTGTCTTATAGTTTTTGTATTTATTTATTGATTTAGTTTTACATTCTGTTGAAATAATCAGAATTGTATTCAAGACTAATGTATGTTTTTAAATATTATTATTAAGAGCCTGTTGTGTCCTACTGCTGGGCAAAGGCCTCCTCCCGCTTTTTCTTTTCCTCCCAGTTTTGGACAGTCTTCGGCCATTATTTTAAAAAGGAGTCTAGCTCGTCACGCCATCGCCGACGTACATGTGTATGTATAAGCAAAAATATACGCAAACGAATATTGCTAGTCTAAATAGCATAGGGTTATGAAGAATTATTATATGACCTGGTGGCGGAGCAGACTGAGGCGAGAAGACCATGACAGTATTGCCTATTGTTGTCGTGAAGTCCAGAAAGCCGTAGACTGTCTGCGTGAGGTACTGCCCGGCTGCGGGCGGTGGGCTCGGCTGCTGAGGCGCTCCGCCATCGTAAACTGGTCCGGCAGCTAAAACTATACTACCTGAAAAAGGAAAGTAATTTTGATTACTTAAATTTAATGTAAATCTAGTCACTTAAACAGTTAAATAATTACATACCATTTGTTTAATTAACTAAAGTAGGTATGCGTAAAAGCTTGAAACAAAGGACAGAGATAAAGACGAGAACCAGTATCGGAATTACTTCAGAGCCATTTGCCTTCAAATGATCCGTAATAGTACCTTCATATGGCTTAAAAAAAGGGTGTTAGCAAAACAAAGTCATTGGCGAGATACGAGTATAATCTAAACTAATGGCGTGTTATGCCGTTTAGCGTTGAAGTCACTTTCGATAGAAATATTTGAAGCACTCATATTTGACGACAAACTGATAAATGTTTTTTTTATCCTGTTATTGTTTGTTTCCGTCTACGATTACGTTTTCTCTGTAAGCCTTAAGTATGGCGCCACTGACGTGACATGGTGCGATCTGTTTAGGGGAGATTGGGGGAATTGGGAACGGTGGGTACTTAAAAATAGTGAGATAGTACTTCTAATTGCACAAAAAAATATTGAGTCTCTTTAACACGGACATAAAGAGGCTTGCATGTGCCTAAGTGACTGTAAGATTCGGAAGCTACGCACATGTGGTCACGATTAATCGTCCAAAATATTTTCAACTTTTGTTATAATTTTTATTATTTATTATGATAGATGTAAGCATGGAGTTTTTGGAGTTGAAGACTCCAAATTTTGTTATTATCTTGTACACGGTACCTCCCCCAAACCCCATCACCAAAATTACAATCATGAGTGATACTCATTTTGATTGATATTATTCAATTGGGGTAATTATGAACTAAGGAAACGAGAGCGTTCCAAATTACCCCTTGCATTCTCAATTATTATTATTATGCCATTTTTTTTTACTTTGAAAATGTTATGTATCCCGTGAGGTAAAAAAAGATTCTTGAAAAGTGATAATAAATTGGAAATCTTCAGTGTTTCCATTTCCCCCGCGGACTGTTTCCAATTACCCCATACAGTTTCGGTTAAAAAGGAACGACAAGGCTTTTGTTTCACCCTAGTTTAGTAGGATAACATTAACTTAAAATTATTATTTTGTTAAAATTAGATAGACAGATAACCAAACTAACGGTTAGCATAAAAAAAATTCGGGTTATGACATTTTTATATCTTTTTAGAGCGTTTGAAATTAAGTGTTCCCAATTCCCCCACTCTCCCTTACGCCTCATGGATATGTATTTTTCACATTATTTTAATGATACGGTACGTTAAATACACTGCTAATATGAAAGGAGGCGGTATGACCATATCAATCTCATAAATCTAATTTGTCAAGTACATACAACGAAAACTGAAAAATTGTAACCTGACCACCAATTTGGTCATACAGAATCTCATCTTCCTTTTTGTTGTTGTTTCAAATGTAGCTCGGGTTGTTAGGAAAACCTATAAATTAAAAAGCGGCCAAGTGCGAGTCGGACTCGCCCATGAAAGGTTCCGTACCATTTATGACGTATTAAAAAAAA